>NC_135502.1:150473310-150801810 GCF_052857255.1 Amblyomma americanum
ATCCCCCTGAGAAGCATAACACATTAAAAAAAAAAATTAACGTTCCCCTATGCACCTTGGTTTCGGTGACTGTTGGCTCCCTTCATAAATTTGTCAAACGGGCCCCTCATTTCCTTTAACTTGTCTTTTAATAGCTTAACGAGGGTCTAGGTTCTGGCAGTCTTGATGCCATAGGTAGCATAAGAGGGCTCTCGCACAGTTTCCGCCCTCGCCGTTAGATGACGTTCTACGTCACGCTCGCGGTATTACAGGACGTGCTACGTCCGCCGCTATGGTCGAGGGTGGCGCTGGTGAACACTCTCAAGGCTCGCTTACACCCAGTAAACATAAATACCCAAGAGAGCAGCAGATTGGACAGCCGTCGCCGTAGCTCAGTTGGTAAGAGCACCGGACGCGATATTCGGAGGTCGTGGGTTCGGATACCACCGGCGGCATGGTTGTTTTTTCTGCTGCTTTATAAGTATTTTCTTTAAGCGATTTATTAACCTAAGTATTATTGTCCCCCTGAGAAGCATAACACATTAAAAAAAAATTAACGTTCCCCTATGCACCTTGGTTTCGGTGACTGTTGGCTCCCTTCATAAATTTGTCAAACGGGCCCCTCATTTCCTTTAACTTGTCTGCTAATAGCTTAACGACGGTCTAGGTTCTGGCAGTCTTGATGCCATAGGTAGCATAAGAGGGCTCTCGCACAGTTTCCGCCCTCGCCGTGAGATGACGTTCTACGTCATGCTCGCGGAATTACAGGACGTGCTACGTCCGCCGCTATGGTCGAGGGTGGCGCTGGTGAACACTCTCAAGGCTCGCTTACACCCAGTAAACATAAATACCCAAGAGAGCAGCAGATTGGACAGCCGTCGCCGTAGCTCAGTTGGTAAGAGCACCGGACGCGATAATCGGAGGTCGTGGGTTCGGATCCCATCGGCGGCATGGTTGTTTTTTCTGCTGCTTTATAAGTAATTTTCGTTAAGCGATTTATTAATCTAAGTATTATTATCCCCCTGAGAAGCATAACACATTAAAAAAAAATTAACGTTCCCCTGTGCACCTTGGTTTCGGTGACTGTTGGCTCCCTTCATAAATTTGTCAAACGGGCCCCTCATTTCCTTTAACTTGTCTGCTAATAGCTTAACGAGGGTCTAGGTTCTGGCAGTCTTGATGCCATAGGTAGCATAAGAGGGCTCTCGCACAGTTTCCGCCCTCGCCGTTAGATGACGTTCTACGTCACGCTCGCGGTATTACAGGACGTGCTACGTCCGCCGCTATGGTCGAGGGTGGCGCTGGTGAACTCTCAAGGCTCGCTTACACCCAGTAAACATAAATACCCAAGAGAGCAGCAGATTGGACAGCCGTCGCAGTAGCTCAGTTGGTAAGAGCACCGGACGCGATATTCGGAGGTCGTGGGTTCGGATCCCACCGGCGGCATGGTTGTTTTTTCTGCTGCCTTATAAGTAATTTTCGTTAGGCGATTTATTAATCTAAGTATTATTATCCCCCTGAGAAGCATAACACATTAAAAAAAAAATTAACGTTCCCCTATGCACCTTGGTTTCGGTGACTGTTGGCTCCCTTCATAAATTTGTCAAACGTGCCCCTCATTTCCTTTAACTTGTCTTTTAATAGCTTAACGAGGGTCTAGGTTCTGGCAGTCTTGATGCCATAGGTAGCATAAGAGGGCTCTCGCACAGTTTCCGCCCTCGCCGTTAGATGACGTTCTACGTCACGCTCGCGGTATTACAGGACGTGCTACGTCCGCCGCTATGGTCGAGGGTGGCGCTGGTGAACACTCTCAAGGCTCGCTTACACCCAGTAAACATAAATACCCAAGAGAGCAGCAGATTGGACAGCCGTCGCCGTAGCTCAGTTGGTAAGAGCACCGGACGCGATATTCGGAGGTCGTGGGTTCGGATACCACCGGCGGCATGGTTGTTTTTTCTGCTGCTTTATAAGTAATTTTCTTTAAGCGATTTATTAACCTAAGTATTATTGTCCCCCTGAGAAGCATAACACATTAAAAAAAAATTAACGTTCCCCTATGCACCTTGGTTTCGGTGACTGTTGGCTCCCTTCATAAATTTGTCAAACGGGCCCCTCATTTCCTTTAACTTGTCTGCTAATAGCTTAACGACGGTCTAGGTTCTGGCAGTCTTGATGCCATAGGTAGCATAAGAGGGCTCTCGCACAGTTTCCGCCCTCGCCGTTAGATGACGTTCTACGTCATGCTCGCGGAATTACAGGACGTGCTACGTCCGCCGCTATGGTCGAGGGTGGCGCTGGTGAACACTCTCAAGGCTCGCTTACACCCAGTAAACATAAATACCCAAGAGAGCAGCAGATTGGACAGCCGTCGCCGTAGCTCAGTTGGTAAGAGCACCGGACGCGATATTCGGAGGTCGTGGGTTCGGATCCCATCGGCGGCATGGTTGTTTTTTCTGCTGCTTTATAAGTAACTTTCTTTAAGCGATTTATTAATCTAAGTATTATTATCCCCCTGAGAAGCATAACACATTAAAAAAAAATTAACGTTCCCCTATGCACCTTGGTTTCGGTGACTGTTGGCTCCCTTCATAAATTTGTCAAACGGGCCCCTCATTTCCTTTAACTTGTCTGCTAATAGCTTAACGAGGGTCTAGGTTCTGGCAGTCTTGATGCCATAGGTAGCATAAGAGGGCTCTCGCACAGTTTCCGCCCTCGCCGTTAGATGACGTTCTTCGTCACGCTCGCGGTATTACAGGACGTGCTACGTCCGCCGCTATGGTCGAGGGTGGCGCTGGTGAACACTCTCATGGCTCGTTTACACCCAGTAAACATAAATACCCAAGAGAGCAGCAGATTGGACAGCCGTCGCCGTAGCTCAGTTGGTAAGAGCACCGGGCGCGATATTCGGAGGTCGTGGGTTCGGATCCCACTGGCGGCATGGTTGTTTTTTCTGCTGCTTTATAAGTTTTTTCGTTAAGCGATTTATTATTCTAAGTATTATTATCCCCCTGAGAAGCATAACACATTAAAAAAAATTACCGTTCCCCTATGCACCTTGGTTTCGGTGACTGTTGGCTCCCTTCATAAATTTGTCAAACGGGCCCCTCATTTCCTTTAACTTGTCTGCTAATAGCTTAACGAGGGTCTAGGTTCTGGCAGTCTTGATGCCATAGGTAGCATAAGAGGGCTCTCGCACAGTTTCCGCCCTCGCCGTTAGATGACGTTCTACGTCACGCTCGCGGTATTACAGGACGTGCTACGTCCGCCGCTATGGTCGAGGGTGGCGCTGGTGAACACTCTCAAGGCTCGCTTACACCCAGTAAACATAAATACCCAAGAGAGCAGCAGATTGGACAGCCGTCGCCGTAGCTCAGTTGGTAAGAGCACCGGACGCGATATTCGGAGGTCGTGGGTTCGGATACCACCGGCGGCATGGTTGTTTTTTCTGCTGCTTTATAAGTAATTTTCTTTAAGCGATTTATTACCCTAAGTATTATTATCCCCTGAGAAGCATAACACATTAAAAAAAAATTAACGTTCCCCTATGCACCTTGGTTTCGGTGACTGTTGGCTCCCTTCATAAATTTGTCAAACGGGCCCCTCATTTCCTTTAACTTGTCTGCTAATAGCTTAACGACGGTCTAGGTTCTGGCAGTCTTGATGCCATAGGTAGCATAAGAGGGCTCTCGCACAGTTTCCGCCCTCGCCGTTAGATGACGTTCTACGTCATGCTCGCGGAATTACAGGACGTGCTACGTCCGCCGCTATGGTCGAGGGTGGCGCTGGTGAACACTCTCAAGGCTCGCTTACACCCAGTAAACATAAATACCCAAGAGAGCAGCAGATTGGACAGCCGTCGCCGTAGCTCAGTTGGTAAGAGCACCGGACGCGATATTCGGAGGTCGTGGGTTCGGATCCCATCGCCCGCATGGTTGTTTTTTCTGCTGCTTTATAAGTAACTTTCTTTAAGCGATTTATTAATCTAAGTATTATTATCCCCCTGAGAAGCATAACACATTAAAAAAAAATTAACGTTCCCCTATGCACCTTGGTTTCGGTGACTGTTGGCTCCCTACATAAATTTGTCAAACGGGCCCCTCAATTCCTTTAACTTGTCTGCTAATAGCTTAACGAGGGTCTAGGTGCTGGCAGTCTTGATGCCATAGGTAGCATAAGAGGGCTCTCGCACAGTTTCCGCCCTCGCCGTTAGATGACGTTCTACGTCACGCTCGCGGTATTACAGGACGTGCTACGTCCGCCGCTATGGTCGAGGGTGGCGCTGGTGAACTCTCAAGGCTCGCTTACACCCAGTAAACATAAATACCCAAGAGAGCAGCAGATTGGACAGCCGTCGCAGTAGCTCAGTTGGTAAGAGCACCGGACGCGATATTCGGAGGTCGTGGGTTCGGATCCCACCGGCGGCATGGTTGTTTTTTCTGCTGCTTTATAGGTAATTTTCGTTAAGCGATTTATTAATCTAAGTACTATTATCCCCCTGAGAAGCATAACACATTAAAAAAAAATTAACGTTCCCCTATGCACCTTGGTTTCGGTGACTGTTGGCTCCCTTCATAAATTTGTCAAACGGGCCCCTCATTTCCTTTAACTTGTCTGCTAATAGCTTAACGAGGGTCTAGGTTCTGGCAGTCTTGATGCCATAGGTAGCATAAGAGGGCTCTCGCACAGTTTCCGCCCTCGCCGTTAGATGACGTTCTACGTCATGCTCGCGGAATTACAGGACGTGCTACGTCCGCCGCTATGGTCGAGGGTGGCGCTGGTGAACACTCTCAAGGCTCGCTTACACCCAGTAAACATAAATACCCAAGAGAGCAGCAGATTGGACAGCCGTCGCCGTAGCTCAGTTGGTAAGAGCACCGGACGCGATATTCGGAGGTCGTGGGTTCGGATCCCATCGGCGGCATGGTTGTTTTTTCTGCTGCTTTATAAGTAACTTTCTTTAAGCGATTTATAATCTAAGTAATATTATCCCCCTGAGAAGCATAACACATTAAAAAAAATTAACGTTCCCCTATGCACCTTGGTTTCGGTGACTGTTGGCTCCCTTCATAAATTTGTCAAACGGGCCCCTCATTTCCTTTAACTTGTCTGCTAATAGCTGAACGAGGGTCTAGGTTCTGGCAGTCTTGATGCCATAGGTAGCATAAGAGGGCTCTCGCACAGTTTCCGCCCTCGCCGTTAGATGACGTTCTACGTCACGCTCGCGGTATTACAGGACGTGCTACGTCCGCCGCTATGGTCGAGGGTGGCGCTGGTGAACTCTCAAGTCTCGCTTACACCCAGTAAACATAAATACACAAGAGAGCAGCAGATTGTACAGCCGTCGCAGTAGCTCAGTTGGTAAGAGCACCGGACGCGATATTCGGAGGTCGTGGGTTCGGATCCCACCGGCGGCATGGTTGTTTTTTCTGCTGCTTTATAAGTAATTTTCGTTAAGCGATTTATTATTCTAAGTATTATTATCCCCCTGAGAAGCATAACACATTAAAAAAAATTAACGTTCCCCTATGCACCTTGGTTTCGGTGACTGTTGGCTCCCTTCATAAATTTGTCAAACGGGCCCCTCATTTCCTTTAACTTGTCTGCTAATAGCTTAACGAGGGTCTAGGTTCTGGCAGTCTTGATGCCATAGGTAGCATAAGAGGGCTCTCGCACAGTTTCCGCCCTCGCCGTTAGATGACGTTCGACGTCACGCTCGCGGTATAACAGGACGTGCTACGTCCGCCGCAATGGTCGAGGGTGGCACTGGTGAACACTCTCAAGGCTCGCTTACACCCAGTAAACATAAATACCCAAGAGAGCAGCAGATTGGACAGCCGTCGCCGTAGCTCAGTTGGTAAGAGCACCGGACGCGATATTCGGAGGTCGTGGGTTCGGATACCACCGGCGGCATGGTTGTTTTTTCTGCTGCTTTATAAGTAATTTTCTTTAAGCGATTTATTAACCTAAGTATTATTATCCCCCTGAGAAGCATAACACATTAAAAAAAAATTAACGTTCCCCTATGCACCTTGGTTTCGGTGACTGTTGGCTCCCTTCATAAATTTGTCAAACGGGCCCCTCATTTCCTTTAACTTGTCTGCTAATAGCTTAACGACGGTCTAGGTTCTGGCAGTCTTGATGCCATAGGTAGCATAAGAGGGCTCTCGCACAGTTTCCGCCCTCGCCGTTAGATGACGTTCTACGTCATGCTCGCGGAATTACAGGACGTGCTACGTCCGCCGCTATGGTCGAGGGTGGCGCTGGTGAACACTCTCAAGGCTCGCTTACACCCAGTAAACATAAATACCCAAGAGAGCAGCAGATTGGACAGCCGTCGCCGTAGCTCAGTTGGTAAGAGCACCGGACGCGATATTCGGAGGTCGTGGGTTCGGATCCCATCGGCAGCATGGTTGTTTTTTCTGCTGCTTTATAAGTAACTTTCTTTAAGCGATTTATTAATCTAAGTATTATTATCCCCCTGAGAAGCATAACACATTAAAAAAAAATTAACGTTCCCCTATGCACCTTGGTTTCGGTGACTGTTGGCTCCCTACATAAATTTGTCAAACGGGCCCCTCAATTCCTTTAACTTGTCTGCTAATAGCTTAACGAGGGTCTAGGTTCTGGCAGTCTTGATGCCATAGGCAGCATAAGAGGGCTCTTGCACAGTTTCCGCCCTCGCCGTTAGATTACGTTCTACGTCACGCTCGTGGTATTACAGGACGTGCTACGTCCGCCGCTATGGTCGAGGGTGGCGCTGGTGAATACTCTCAAGGCTCGCTTACACCCAGTAAACATAAATACCCAAGAGAGCAGCAGATTGGACAGCCGTCGCCGTAGCTCAGTTGGTAAGAGCACCGGACGCGATATTCGGAGGTCGTGGGTTCGGATCCCATCGGCGGCATGGTTGTTTTTTCAGCTGCTTTATAAGTAACTTTCTTTAAGCGATTTATTAATCTAAGTAATATTATCCCCCTGAGAAGCATAACACATTAAAAAAAATTAACGTTCCCCTATGCACCTTGGTTTCGGTGACTGTTGGCTCCCTTCATAAATTTGTCAAACGGGCTCCTCATTTCCTTTAACTTGTCTGCTAATAGCTTAACGAGGGTCTAGGTTCTCGCAGTCTTGATGCCATAGGTAGCATAAGAGGGCTCTCGCACAGTTTCCGCCCTCGCCGTTAGATGACGTTCTACGTCACGCTCGCGGTATTACAGGACGTGCTACGTCCGCCGCTATGGTCGAGGGTGGCGCTGGTGAACTCTCAAGGCTCGCTTACACCCAGTAAACATAAATACCCAAGAGAGCAGCAGATTGGACAGCCGTCGCAGTAGCTCAGTTGGTAAGAGCACCGGACGCGATATTCGGAGGTCGTGGGTTCGGATCCCACCGGCGGCATGGTTGTTTTTTCTGCTGCTTTATAAGTAATTTTCGTTAGGCGATTTATTAATCTAAGTATTATTATCCCCCTGAGAAGCATAACACATTAAAAAAAAATTAACGTTCCCCTATGCACCTTGGTTTCGGTGACTGTTGGCTCCCTTCATAAATTTGTCAAACGGGCCCCTCATTTCCTTTAACTTGTCTTTTAATAGCTTAACGAGGGTCTAGGTTCTGGCAGTCTTGATGCCATAGGTAGCATAAGAGGGCTCTCGCACAGTTTCCGCCCTCGCCGTTAGATGACGTTCTACGTCACGCTCGCGGTATTACAGGACGTGCTACGTCCGCCGCTATGGTCGAGGGTGGCGCTGGTGAACACTCTCAAGGCTCGCTTACACCCAGTAAACATAAATACCCAAGAGAGCAGCAGATTGGACAGCCGTCGCCGTAGCTCAGTTGGTAAGAGCACCGGACGCGATATTCGGAGGTCGTGGTTTCGGATCCCACCGGCGGCATGGTTGTTTTTTCTGCTGCATTATAAGTAATTTTCTTTAAGCGATTTATTAATCTAAGTAATATTATCCCCCTGAGAAGCATAACGCATTAAAAAAAATTAACGTTCCCCTATGCACCTTGGTTTCGGTGACTGTTGGCTCCCTTCATAAATTTGTCAAACGGGCCCCTCATTTCCTTTAACTTGTCTGCTAATAGCTTAACGAGGGTCTAGGTTCTGGCAGTCTTGATGCCATAGGTAGCATAAGAGGGCTCTCGCAAAGTTTCCGCCCTCGCCGTTAGATGACGTTCTACGTCACGCTCGCGGTATCACAGGACGTGCTACGTCCGCCGCTATGGTCGAGGGTGGCGCTGGTGAACACTCTCAAGGCTCGCTTACACCCAGTAAACACAAATACCCAAGAGAGCAGCATATTGGACAGCCGTCGCCGTAGCTCAGTTGGTAAGAGCACCGGACGCGATATTCGGAGGTCGTGGGTTCGGATCCCACTGGCGGCATGGTTGTTTTTTCTGCTGCTTTATAAGCAATTTTCTTTAAGCGATTTATTAATCTAAGTATTATTATCCCCCTGAGAAGCATAACACATTAAAAAAAATTAACGTTCCCCTATGCACCTTGGTTTCGGTGACTGTTGGCTCCCTTCATAAATTTGTCAAACGGGCCCCTCATTTCCTTTAACTTCTCTGCTAATAGTTTAACGAGGGTCTAGGTTCTGGCAGTCTTGATGCATAGGTAGCACAAGAGGGCTCTCGCACAGTTTCCGCCCTCGCCGTTAGATGACGTTCTACGTCACGCTCGCGGTATTACAGGACGTGCTACGTCCGCCGCTATGGTCGAGGGTGGCGCTGGTGAACACTCTCAAGGCTCGCTTACACCCAGTAAACCTAAATACCCAAGAGAGCAGCAGATTGGACAGCCGTCGCCGTAGCTCAGTTGGTAAGAGCACCGGACGCGATATTCGGAGGTCGTGGGTTCGGATCCCATCGGCGGCATGGTTGTTTTTTCTGCTGCTTTATAAGAAACTTTCTTTAAGCGATTTATTAATCCAAGTATTATTATCCCCCTGAGAAGCATAACACATTAAAAAAAATTAACGTTCCCCTATGCACCTTGGTTTCGGTGACTGTTGGCTCCCTTCATAAATTTGTCAAACGGGCCCCTCATTTCCTTTAACTTGTCTGCTAATAGCTTAACGAGGGTCTAGGTTCTGGCAGTCTTGATGCCATAGGTAGCATAAGAGGGCTCTCGCACAGTTTCCGCCCTCGCCGTTAGATGACGTTCTACGTCACGCTCGCAGTATTACAGGACGTGCTACGTCCGCCGCTATGGTCGAGGGTGGCGCTGGTGAACACTCTCAAGGCTCGCTTACACCCAGTAAACATAAATACCCAAGAGAGCAGCAGATTGGACAGCCGTCGCCGTAGCTCAGTTGGTAAGAGCACCGGACGCGATATTCGGAGGTCGTGGTTTCGGATCCCACCGGCGGCATGGTTGTTTTTTCTGAGCATTATAAGTAATTTTCTTTAAGCGATTTATTAATCTAAGTATTATTATCCCCCTGAGAAGCATAACGCATTGAAAAAAAATTAACGTTCCCCTATGCACCTTGGTTTCGGTGACTGTTGGCTCCCTTCATAAATTTGTCAAACGGGCCCCTCATTTCCTTTAACTTGTCTGCTAATAGCTTAACGAGGGTCTAGGTTCTGGCAGTCTTGATGCCATAGGTAGCATAAGAGGGCTCTCGCACAGTTTCCGCCCTCGCCGTTAGATGACGTTCTACGTCACGCTCGCGGTATTACAGGACGTGCTACGTCCGCCGCTTTGGTCGAGGGTGGCGCTGGTGAACACTCTCAAGGCTCGCTTACACCCAGTAAACATAAATACCCAAGAGAGCAGCAGATTGGACAGCCGTCGCCGTAGCTCAGTTGGTAAGAGCACCGGACGCGATATTCGGAGGTCGTGGGTTCGGATCCCACCGGCGGCATGGTTGTTTTTTCTGCTGCTTTATAAGTAACTTTCTTTAAGCGATTTATTAATCTAAGTATTATTATCCCCCTGAGAAGCATAACACATTAAAAAAAAATTAACGTTCCCCTATGCACCTTGGTTTCGGTGACTGTTGGCTCCCTTCATAAATTTGTCAAACGGGCCCCTCAATTCCTTTAACTTGTCTGCTAATAGCTTAACGAGGGTCTAGGTTCTGGCAGTCTTGATGCCATAGGCAGCATAAGAGGGCTCTCGCACAGTTTCCGCCCTCGCCGTTAGATTACGTTCTACGTCACGCTCGTGGTATTAGGGACGTGCTACGTCCGCCGCTATGGTCGAGGGTGGCGCTGGTGAATACTCTCAAGGCTCGCTTACACCCAGTAAACATAAATACCCAAGAGAGCAGCAGATTGGACAGCCGTTTCCGTAGCTCAGTTGGTAAGAGCACCGGACGCGATATTCGGAGGTCATGGGTTCGGATCCCACCGGCGGCATGGTTGTTTTTTCTGCTGCTTTATAAGTAATTGTCTTTAAGCGATTTATTAATCTAAGTAATATTATCCCCCTGAGAAGCATAACACATTAAAAAAAATTAACGTTCCCCTATGCACCTTGGTTTCGGTGACTGTTGGCTCCCTTCATAAATTTGTCAAACGGGCTCCTCATTTCCTTTAACTTCTCTGCTAATAGCTTAACGAGGGTCTAGGTTCTGGCAGTCTTGGTGCCATAGGTAGCATAGGAGGGCTCTCGCACAGTTTCCGCCCTCGCCGTTAGATGACGTTCTACGTCACGCTCGCGGTATTACAGGACGTGCTACGTCCGCCGCTATGGTCGAGGGTGGCGCTGGTGAACACTCTCAAGGCTCGCTTACACCCAGTAAACATAAATACCCAAGAGAGCAGCAGATTGGACAGCCGTCGCCGTAGCTCAGTTGGTAAGAGCACCGGACGCGATATTCGGAGGTCGTGGGTTCGGATCCCACCGGCGGCTTGGTTGTTTTTTCTGCTGCTTTATAAGTAATTTTCGTTAAGCGATTTATTAATCTAAGTATTATTATCCCCCTGAGAAGCATAACACATTAAAAAAAAATTAACGTTCCCCTATGCACCTTGGTTTCGGTGACTGTTGGCTCCCTTCATAAATTTGTCAAACGGGCCCCTCATTTCCTTTAACTTGTCTGCTAATAGCTTAACGAGGGTCTAGGTTCTGGCAGTCTTGATGCCATAGGTAGCATAACAGGGCTCTCGCACAGTTTCCGCCCTCGCCGTTAGATGACGTTCTACGTCACGCTCGCGGTATTACAGGACGTGCTACGTCCGCCGCTTTGGTCGAGGGTGGCGCTGGTGAACACTCTCAAGGCTCGCTTACACCCAGTAAACATAAATACCCAAGAGAGCAGCAGATTGGACAGCCGTCGCCGTAGCTCAGTTGGTAAGAGCACCGGACGCGATATTCGGAGGTCGTGGGTTCGAATCCCACCGGCGGCATGGTTGTTTTTTCTGCTGCTTTATAAGTAATTTTCGTTAAGCGATTTATTAATCTAAGTATTATTATCCCCCTGAGAAGCATAACACATTAAAAAAAAATTAACGTTCCCCTATGCACCTTGGTTTCGGTGACTGTTGGCTCCCTTCATAAATTTGTCAAACGGGCCCCTCATTTCCTTTAACTTGTCTGCTAATAGCTTAACGAGGGTCTAGGTTCTCGCAGTCTTGATGCCATAGGTAGCATAAGAGGGCTCTCGCACAGTTTCCGCCCTCGCCGTTAGATGACGTTCTACGTCACGCTCGCGGTATTACAGGACGTGCTACGTCCGCCGCTATGGTCGAGGGTGGCGCTGGTGAACTCTCAAGGCTCGCTTACACCCAGTAAACATAAATACCCAAGAGAGCAGCAGATTGGACAGCCGTCGCAGTAGCTCAGTTGGTAAGAGCACCGGACGCGATATTCGGAGGTCGTGGGTTCGGATCCCACCGGCGGCATGGTTGTTTTTTCTGCTGCTTTATAAGTAATTTTCGTTAGGCGATTTATTAATCTAAGTATTATTATCCCCCTGAGAAGCATAACACATTAAAAAAAAATTTACGTTCCCCTATGCACCTTGGTTTCGGTGACTGTTGGCTCCCTTCATAAATTTGTCAAACGGGCCCCTCATTTCCTTTAACTTGTCTTTTAATAGATTAACGAGGGTCTAGGTTCTGGCAGTCTTGATGCCATAGGTAGCATAAGAGGGCTCTCGCACAGTTTCCGCCCTCGCCGTTAGATGACGTTCTACGTCACGCTCGCGGTATTACAGGACGTGCTACGTCCGCTGCTATGGTCGAGGGTGGCGCTGGTGAACACTCTCAAGGCTCGCTTACACCCAGTAAACATAAATACCCAAGAGAGCAGCAGATTGGACAGCCGTCGCCGTAGCTCAGTTGGTAAGAGCACCGGACGCGATATTCGGAGGTCGTGGGTTCGGATACCACCGGCGGCATGGTTGTTTTTTCTGCTGCTTTATAAGTAATTTTCTTTAAGCGATTTATTAACCTAAGTATTATTGTCCCCCTGAGAAGCATAACACATTAAAAAAAAATTAACGTTCCCCTATGCACCTTGGTTTCGGTGACTGTTGGCTCCCTTCATAAATTTGTCAAACGGGCCCCTCATTTCCTTTAACTTGTCTGCTAATAGCTTAACGACGGTCTAGGTTCTGGCAGTCTTGATGCCATAGGTAGCATAAGAGGGCTCTCGCACAGTTTCTGCCCTCGCCGTTAGATGACGTTCTTCGTCACGCTCGCGGTATTACAGGACGTGCTACGTCCGCCGCTGTGGTCGAGGGTGGCGCTGGTGAACACTCTCATGGCTCGTTTACACCCAGTAAACATAAATACCCAAGAGAGCAGCAGATTGGACAGCCGTCGCCGTAGCTCAGTTGGTAAGAGCACCGGGCTCGATATTCGGAGGTCGTGGGTTCGGATCCCACCGGCGGCATGGTTGTTTTTTCTGCTGCTTTATAAGTAATTTTCTTTAAGCGATTTATTAACCTAAGTATTATTGTCCCCCTGAGAAGCATAACACATTAAAAAAAAATTAACGTTCCCCTATGCACCTTGGTTTCGGTGACTGTTGGCTCCCTTCATAAATTTGTCAAACGGGCCCCTCATTTCCTTTAACTTGTCTGCTAATAGCTTAACGACGGTATAGGTTCTGGCAGTCTTGATGCCATAGGTAGCATAAGAGGGCTCTCGCACAGTTTCCGCCCTCGCCGTGAGATGACGTTCTACGTCATGCTCGCGGAATTACAGGACGTGCTACGTCCGCCGCTATGGTCGAGGGTGGCGCTGGTGAACACTCTCAAGGCTCGCTTACACCCAGTAAACATAAATACCCAAGAGAGCAGCAGATTGGACAGCCGTCGCCGTAGCTCAGTTGGTAAGAGCACCGGACGCGATATTCGGAGGTCGTGGGTTCGGATCCCATCGGCGGCATGGTTGTTTTTTCTGCTGCTTTATAAGTAATTTTCGTTAAGCGATTTATTAATCTAAGTATTATTATCCCCCTGAGAAGCATAACACATTAAAAAAAATTAACGTTCCCCTATGCACCTTGGTTTCGGTGACTGTTGGCTCCCTTCATAAATTTGTCAAACGGGCCCCTCATTTCCTTTAACTTGTCTGCTAATAGCTTAACGAGGGTCTAGGTTCTGGCAGTCTTGATGCCATAGGTAGCATAAGAGGGCTCTCGCACAGTTTCCGCCCTCGCCGTTAGATGACGTTCTTCGTCACGCTCGCGGTATTACAGGACGTGCTACGTCCGCCGCTATGGTCGAGGGTGGCGCTGGTGAACACTCTCATGGCTCGTTTACACCCAGTAAACATAAATACCCAAGAGAGCAGCAGATTGGACAGCCGTCGCCGTAGCTCAGTTGGTAAGAGCACCGGGCGCGATATTCGGAGGTCGTGGGTTCGGATCCCACTGGCGGCATGGTTGTTTTTTCTGCTGCTTTATAAGTAATTTTCGTTAAGCGATTTATTATTCTAAGTATTATTATCCCCCTGAGAAGCATAACACATTAAAAAAAATTAACGTTCCCCTATGCACCTTGGTTTCGGTGACTGTTGGCTCCCTTCATAAATTTGTCAAACGGGCCCCTCATTTCCTTTAACTTGTCTGCTAATAGCTTAACGAGGGTCTAGGTTCTGGCAGTCTTGATGCCATAGGTAGCATAAGAGGGCTCTCGCACAGTTTCCGCCCTCGCCGTTAGATGACGTTCTACGTCACGCTCGCGGTATTACAGGACGTGCTACGTCCGCCGCTATGGTCGAGGGTGGCGCTGGTGAACTCTCAAGTCTCGCTTACACCCAGTAAACATAAATACACAAGAGAGCAGCAGATTGGACAGCCGTCGCAGTAGCTCAGTTGGTAAGAGCACCGGACGCGATATTCGGAGGTCGTGGGTTCAGATCCCACCGGCGGCATGGTTGTTTTTTCTGCTGCTTTATAAGTAATTTTCGTTAAGCGATTTATTAATCTAAGTATTATTATCCCCCTGAGAAGCATAACACATTAAAAAAAAATTAACGTTCCCCTATGCACCTTGGTTTCGGTGACTGTTGGCTCCCTTCATAAATTTGTCAAACGGGCCCCTCATTTCCTTTAACTTGTCTGCTAATAGCTTAACGAGGGTCTAGGTTCTGGCAGTCTTGATGCCATAGGTAGCATAAGAGGGCTCTCGCACAGTTTCCGCCCTCGCCGTTAGATGACGTTCTACGTCACGCTCGCGGTATTACAGGACGTGCTACGTCCGCCGCTATGGTCGAGGGTGGCGCTGGTGAACACTCTCAAGGCTCGCTTACACCCAGTAAACATAAATACCCAAGAGAGCAGCAGATTGGACAGCCGTCGCCGTAGCTCAGTTGGTAAGAGCACCGGACGCGATATTCGGAGGTCGTGGGTTCGGATACCACCGGCGGCATGGTTGCTTTTTCTGCTGCTTTATAAGTAATTTTCTTTAAGCGATTTATAAACCTAAGTATTATTATCCCCCTGAGAAGCATAACACATGAAAAAAAAAATTAACGTTCCCCTATGCACCTTGGTTTCGGTGACTGTTGGCTCCCTTCATAAATTTGTCAAACGGGCCCCTCATTTCCTTTAACTTGTCTGCTAATAGCTTAACGACGGTCTAGGTTCTGGCAGTCTTGATGCCATAGGTAGCATAAGAGGGCTCTCGCACAGTTTCCGCCCTCGCCGTTAGATGACGTTCTACGTCATGCTCGCGGAATTACAGGACGTGCTACGTCCGCCGCTATGGTCGAGGGTGGCGCTGGTGAACACTCTCAAGGCTCGCTTACACCCAGTAAACATAAATACCCAAGAGAGCAGCAGATTGGACAGCCGTCGCCGTAGCTCAGTTGGTAAGAGCACCGGACGCGATATTCGGAGGTCGTGGGTTCGGATCCCATCGGCGGCATGGTTGTTTTTTCTGCTGCTTTATAAGTAACTTTCTTTAAGCGATTTATTAATCTAAGTATTATTATCCCCCTGAGAAGCATAACACATTAAAAAAAAATTAACGTTCCCCTATGCACCTTGGTTTCGGTGACTGTTGGCTCCCTACATAAATTTGTCAAACGGGCCCCTCAATTCCTTTAACTTGTCTGCTAATAGCTTAACGAGGGTCTAGGTGCTGGCAGTCTTGATGCCATAGGTAGCATAAGAGGGCTCTCGCACAGTTTCCGCCCTCGCCGTTAGATGACGTTCTACGTCACGCTCGCGGTATTACAGGACGTCCTACGTCCGCCGCTATGGTCGAGGGTGGCGCTGGTGAACTCTCAAGGCTCGCTTACACCCAGTAAACATAAATTCCCAAGAGAGCAGCAGATTGGACAGCCGTCGCAGTAGCTCAGTTGGTAAGAGCACCGGACGCGATATTCGGAGGTCGTGGGTTCGGATCCCACCGGCGGCATGGTTGTTTTTTCTGCTGCTTTATAGGTAATTTTCGTTAAGCGATTTATTAATCTAAGTACTATTATCCCCCTGAGAAGCATAACACATTAAAAAAAAATTAACGTTCCCCTATGCACCTTGGTTTCGGTGACTGTTTGCTCCCTTCATAAATTTGTCAAACGGGCCCCTCATTTCCTTTAACTTGTCTGCTAATAGCTTAACGAGGGTCTAGGTTCTGGCAGTCTTGATGCCATAGGTAGCATAAGAGGGCTCTCGCACAGTTTCCGCCCTCGCCGTTAGATGACGTTCTACGTCATGCTCGCGGAATTACAGGACGTGCTACGTCCGCCGCTATGGTCGAGGGTGGCGCTGGTGAACACTCTCAAGGCTCGCTTACACCCAGTAAACATACATACCCAAGAGAGCAGCAGATTGGACAGCCGTCGCCGTAGCTCAGTTGGTAAGAGCACCGGACGCGATATTCGGAGGTCGTGGGTTCGGATCCCATCGGCGGCATGGTTGTTTTTTCTGCTGCTTTATAAGTAACTTTCTTTAAGCGATTTATTAATCTAAGTAATATTATCCCCCTGAGAAGCATAACACATTAAAAAAAATTAACGTTCCCCTATGCACCTTGGTTTCGGTGACTGTTGGCTCCCTTCATAAATTTGTCAAACGGGCCCCTCATTTCCTCTAACTGGTCTGCTAATAGCTTAACGAGGGTCTAGGTTCTGGCAGTCTTGATGCATAGGTAGCACAAGAGGGCTCTCGCACAGTTTCCGCCCTCGCCGTTAGATGTTCTACGTCACGCTCGCGGTATTACAGGACGTGCTACGTCCGCCGCTATGGTCGAGGGTGGCGCTGGTGAACACTCTCAAGGCTCGCTTACACCCAGTAAACCTAAATACCCAAGAGAGCGGCAGATTGGACAGCCGTCGCCGTAGCTCAGTTGGTAAGAGCACCGGACGCGATATTCGGAGGTCGTGGGTTCGGATCCCACCGGCGGCATGGTTGTTTTTTCTGCTGCTTTATAAGTAATTTTCGTTAAGCGATTTATTAATCTAAGTATTATTATCCCCCTGAGAAGCATAACACATTAAAAAAAATTAACGTTCCCCTATGCACCTTGGTTTCGGTGACTGTTGGCTCCCTTCATAAATTTGTCAAACGGGCCCCTCATTTCCTTTAACTTGTCTGCTAATAGCTTAACGAGGGTCTAGGTTCTGGCAGTCTTGATGCCATAGGTAGCATAAGAGGGCTCTCGCACAGTTTCCGCCCTCGCCGTTAGATGACGTTCTTCGTCACGCTCGCGGTATTACAGGACGTGCTACGTCCGCCGCTATGGTCGAGGGTGGCGCTGGTGAACACTCTCATGGCTCGTTTACACCCAGTAAACATAAATACCCAAGAGAGCAGCAGATTGGACAGCCGTCGCCGTAGCTCAGTTGGTAAGAGCACCGGGCGCGATATTCGGAGGTCGCGGGTTCGGATCCCACTGGCGGCATGGTTGTTTTTTCTGCTGCTTTATAAGTAATTTTCGTTAAGCGATTTATTATTCTAAGTATTATTATCCCCCTGAGAAGCATAACACATTAAAAAAAATTAACGTTCCCCTATGCACCTTGGTTTCGGTGACTGTTGGCTCCCTTCATAAATTTGTCAAACGGGCCCCTCATTTCCTTTAACTTGTCTGCTAATAGCTTAACGAGGGTCTAGGTTCTGGCAGTCTTGATGCCATAGGTAGCATAAGAGGGCTCTCGCACAGTTTCCGCCCTCGCCGTTAGATGACGTTCTACGTCACGCTCGCGGTATTACAGGACGTGCTACGTCCGCCGCTATGGTCGAGGGTGGCGCTGGTGAACTCTCAAGTCTCGCTTACACCCAGTAAACATAAATACACAAGAGAGCAGCAGATTGGACAGCCGTCGCAGTAGCTCAGTTGGTAAGAGCACCGGACGCGATATTCGGAGGTCGTGGGTTCAGATCCCACCGGCGGCATGGTTGTTTTTTCTGCTGCTTTATAAGTAATTTTCGTTAAGCGATTTATTAATCTAAGTATTATTATCCCCCTGAGAAGCATAACACATTAAAAAAAAATTAACGTTCCCCTATGCACCTTGGTTTCGGTGACTGTTGGCTCCCTTCATAAATTTGTCAAACGGGCCCCTCATTTCCTTTAACTTGTCTGCTAATAGCTTAACGAGGGTCTAGGTTCTGGCAGTCTTGATGCCATAGGTAGCATAAGAGGGCTCTCGCACAGTTTCCGCCCTCGCCGTTAGATGACGTTCTACGTCACGCTCGCGGTATTACAGGACGTGCTACGTCCGCCGCTATGGTCGAGGGTGGCGCTGGTGAACACTCTCAAGGCTCGCTTACACCCAGTAAACATAAATACCCAAGAGAGCAGCAGATTGGACAGCCGTCGCCGTAGCTCAGTTGGTAAGAGCACCGGACGCGATATTCGGAGGTCGTGGGTTCGGATACCACCGGCGGCATGGTTGTTTTTTCTGCTGCTTTATAAGTAATTTTCTTTAAGCGATTTATAAACCTAAGTATTATTATCCCCCTGAGAAGCATAACGCATTAAAAAAAATTAACGTTCCCCTATGCACCTTGGTTTCGGTGACTGTTGGCTCCCTTCATAAATTTGTCAAACGGGCCCCTCATTTCCTTTAACTTGTCTGCTAATAGCTTAACGACGGTCTAGGTTCTGGCAGTCTTGATGCCATAGGTAGCATAAGAGGGCTCTCGCACAGTTTCCGCCCTCGCCGTTAGATGACGTTCTACGTCATGCTCGCGGAATTACAGGACGTGCTACGTCCGCCGCTATGGTCGAGGGTGGCGCTGGTGAACACTCTCAAGGCTCGCTTACACCCAGTAAACATAAATACCCAAGAGAGCAGCAGATTGGACAGCCGTCGCCGTAGCTCAGTTGGTAAGAGCACCGGACGCGATATTCGGAGGTCGTGGGTTCGGATCCCATCGGCGGCATGGTTGTTTTTTCTGCTGCTTTATAAGTAACTTTCTTTAAGCGATTTATTAATCTAAGTATTATTATCCCCCTGAGAAGCATAACACATTAAAAAAAAATTAACGTTCCCCTATGCACCTTGGTTTCGGTGACTGTTGGCTCCCTACATAAATTTGTCAAACGGGCCCCTCAATTCCTTTAACTTGTCTGCTAATAGCTTAACGAGGGTCTAGGTGCTGGCAGTCTTGATGCCATAGGTAGCATAAGAGGGCTCTCGCACAGTTTCCGCCCTCGCCGTTAGATGACGTTCTACGTCACGCTCGCGGTATTACAGGACGTCCTACGTCCGCCGCTATGGTCGAGGGTGGCGCTGGTGAACTCTCAAGGCTCGCTTACACCCAGTAAACATAAATACCCAAGAGAGCAGCAGATTGGACAGCCGTCGCAGTAGCTCAGTTGGTAAGAGCACCGGACGCGATATTCGGAGGTCGTGGGTTCGGATCCCACCGGCGGCATGGTTGTTTTTTCTGCTGCTTTATAGGTAATTTTCGTTAAGCGATTTATTAATCTAAGTACTATTATCCCCCTGAGAAGCATAACACATTAAAAAAAAATTAACGTTCCCCTATGCACCTTGGTTTCGGTGACTGTTGGCTCCCTTCATAAATTTGTCAAACGGGCCCCTCATTTCCTTTAACTTGTCTGCTAATAGCTTAACGAGGGTCTAGGTTCTGGCAGTCTTGATGCCATAGGTAGCATAAGAGGGCTCTCGCACAGTTTCCGCCCTCGCCGTTAGATGACGTTCTACGTCATGCTCGCGGAATTACAGGACGTGCTACGTCCGCCGCTATGGTCGAGGGTGGCGCTGGTGAACACTCTCAAGGCTCGCTTACACCCAGTAAACATAAATACCCAAGAGAGCAGCAGATTGGACAGCCGTCGCCGTAGCTCAGTTGGTAAGAGCACCGGACGCGATAATCGTAGGTCGTGGGTTCGGATCCCAACGGCGGCATGGTTGTTTTTTCTGCTGCTTTATAAGTAATTTTCGTTAAGCGATTTATTAATCTAAGTATTATTATCCCCCTGAGAAGCATAACACATTAAAAAAAATTAACGTTCCCCTATGCACCTTGGTTTCGGTGACTGTTGGCTCCCTTCATAAATTTGTCAAACGGGCCCCTCATTTCCTCTAACTGGTCTGCTAATAGCTTAACGAGGGTCTAGGTTCTGGCAGTCTTGATGCATAGGTAGCACAAGAGGGCTCTCGCACAGTTTCCGCCCTCGCCGCTAGATGTTCTACGTCACGCTCGCGGTATTACAGGACGTGCTACGTCCGCCGCTATGGTCGAGGGTGGCGCTGGTGAACACTCTCAAGGCTCGCTTACACCCAGTAAACCTAAATACCCAAGAGAGCGGCAGATTGGACAGCCGTCGCCGTAGCTCGGTAAGAGCACCGGACGCGATATTCGGAGGTCGTGGGTTCGGATCCCACCGGCGGCATGGTTGTTTTTTCTGCTGCTTTATAAGTAATTTTCGTTAAGCGATTTATTAATCTAAGTATTATTATCCCCCTGAGAAGCATAACACATTAAAAAAAATTAACGTTCCCCTATGCACCTTGGTTTCGGTGACTGTTGGCTCCCTTCATAAATTTGTCAAACGGGCCCCTCATTTCCTTTAACTTGTCTGCTAATAGCTTAACGAGGGTCTAGGTTCTGGCAGTCTTGATGCCATAGGTAGCATAAGAGGGCTCTCGCACAGTTTCCGCCTCGCCGTTAGATGACGTTCTACGTCACGCTCGCGGTATTACAGGACGTGCTACGTCCGCCGCTATGGTCGAGGGTGGCGCTGGTGAACTCTCAAGTCTCGCTTACACCCAGTAAACATAAATACACAAGAGAGCAGCAGATTGGACAGCCGTCGCAGTAGCTCAGTTGGTAAGAGCACCGGACGCGATATTCGGAGGTCGTGGGTTCGGATCCCACCGGCGGCATGGTTGTTTTTTCTGCTGCTTTATAAGTAATTTTCGTTAAGCGATTTATTATTCTAAGTATTATTATCCCCCTGAGAAGCATAACACATTAAAAAAAAATTAACGTTCCCCTATGCACCTTGGTTTCGGTGACTGTTGGCTCCCTTCATAAATTTGTCAAACGGGCCCCTCATTTCCTTTAACTTGTCTGCTAATAGCTTAACGAGGGTCTAGGTTCTGGCAGTCTTGATGCCATAGGTAGCATAAGAGGGCTCTCGCACAGTTTCCGCCCTCGCCGTTAGATGACGTTCTACGTCATGCTCGCGGAATTACAGGACGTGCTACGTCCGCCGCTATGGTCGAGGGTGGCGCTGGTGAACACTCTCAAGGCTCGCTTACACCCAGTAAACATACATACCCAAGAGAGCAGCAGATTGGACAGCCGTCGCCGTAGCTCAGTTGGTAAGAGCACCGGACGCGATATTCGGAGGTCGTGGGTTCGGATCCCATCGGCGGCATGGTTGTTTTTTCTGCTGCTTTATAAGTAACTTTCTTTAAGCGATTTATTAATCTAAGTAATATTATCCCCCTGAGAAGCATAACACATTAAAAAAAATTAACGTTCCCCTATGCACCTTGGTTTCGGTGACTGTTGGCTCCCTTCATAAATTTGTCAAACGGGCCCCTCATTTCCTCTAACTGGTCTGCTAATAGCTTAACGAGGGTCTAGGTTCTGGCAGTCTTGATGCATAGGTAGCACAAGAGGGCTCTCGCACAGTTTCCGCCCTCGCCGTTAGATGTTCTACGTCACGCTCGCGGTATTACAGGACGTGCTACGTCCGCCGCTATGGTCGAGGGTGGCGCTGGTGAACACTCTCAAGGCTCGCTTACACCCAGTAAACCTAAATACCCAAGAGAGCGGCAGATTGGACAGCCGTCGCCGTAGCTCAGTTGGTAAGAGCACCGGACGCGATATTCGGAGGTCGTGGGTTCGGATCCCACCGGCGGCATGGTTGTTTTTTCTGCTGCTTTATAAGTAATTTTCGTTTAGCGATTTATTAATCTAAGTATTATTATCCCCCTGAGAAGCATAACACATTAAAAAAAATTAACGTTCCCCTATGCACCTTGGTTTCGGTGACTGTTGGCTCCCTTCATAAATTTGTCAAACGGGCCCCTCATTTCCTTTAACTTGTCTGCTAATAGCTTAACGAGGGTCTAGGTTCTGGCAGTCTTGATGCCATAGGTAGCATAAGAGGGCTCTCGCACAGTTTCCGCCCTCGCCGTTAGATGACGTTCTACGTCACGCTCGCGGTATTACAGGACGTGCTACGTCCGCCGCTATGGTCGAGGGTGGCGCTGGTGAACTCTCAAGTCTCGCTTACACCCAGTAAACATAAATACACAAGAGAGCAGCAGATTGGACAGCCGTCGCAGTAGCTCAGTTGGTAAGAGCACCGGACGCGATATTCGGAGGTCGTGGGTTCGGATCCCACCGGCGGCATGGTTGTTTTTTCTGCTGCTTTATAAGTAATTTTCGTTAAGCGATTTATTATTCTAAGTATTATTATCCCCCTGAGAAGCATAACACATTAAAAAAAAATTAACGTTCCCCTATGCACCTTGGTTTCGGTGACTGTTGGCTCCCTTCATAAATTTGTCAAACGGGCCCCTCATTTCCTTTAACTTGTCTGCTAATAGCTTAACGAGGGTCTAGGTTCTGGCAGTCTTGATGCCATAGGTAGCATAAGAGGGCTCTCGCACAGTTTCCGCCCTCGCCGTTAGATGACGTTCGACGTCACGCTCGCGGTATAACAGGACGTGCTACGTCCGCCGCAATGGTCGAGGGTGGCACTGGTGAACACTCTCAAGGCTCGCTTACACCCAGTAAACATAAATACCCAAGAGAGCAGCAGATTGGACAGCCGTCGCCGTAGCTCAGTTGGTAAGAGCACCGGACGCGATATTCGGAGGTCGTGGGTTCGGATCCCACCGGCGGCATGGTTGTTTTTTCTGCTGCTTTATAAGTAATTTTCGTTAAGCGATTTATTAATCTAAGTATTATTATCCCCCTGAGAAGCATAACACATTAAAAAAAATTAACGTTCCCCTATGCACCTTGGTTTCGGTGACTGTTGGCTCCCTTCATAAATTTGTCAAACGGGCCCCTCATTTCCTTTAACTTGTCTGCTAATAGCTTAACGAGGGTCTAGGTTCTGGCAGTCTTGATGCCATAGGTAGCATAAGAGGGCTCTCGCACAGTTTCCGCCCTCGCCGTTAGATGACGTTCTTCGTCACGCTCGCGGTATTACAGGACGTGCTACGTCCGCCGCTATGGTCGAGGGTGGCGCTGGTGAACACTCTCATGGCTCGTTTACACCCAGTAAACATAAATACCCAAGAGAGCAGCAGATTGGACAGCCGTCGCCGTAGCTCAGTTGGTAAGAGCACCGGGCGCGATATTCGGAGGTCGCGGGTTCGGATCCCACTGGCGGCATGGTTGTTTTTTCTGCTGCTTTATAAGTAATTTTCGTTAAGCGATTTATTATTCTAAGTATTATTATCCCCCTGAGAAGCATAACACATTAAAAAAAATTAACGTTCCCCTATGCACCTTGGTTTCGGTGACTGTTGGCTCCCTTCATAAATTTGTCAAACGGGCCCCTCATTTCCTTTAACTTGTCTGCTAATAGCTTAACGAGGGTCTAGGTTCTGGCAGTCTTGATGCCATAGGTAGCATAAGAGGGCTCTCGCACAGTTTCCGCCCTCGCCGTTAGATGACGTTCTACGTCACGCTCGCGGTATTACAGGACGTGCTACGTCCGCCGCTATGGTCGAGGGTGGCGCTGGTGAACTCTCAAGTCTCGCTTACACCCAGTAAACATAAATACACAAGAGAGCAGCAGATTGGACAGCCGTCGCAGTAGCTCAGTTGGTAAGAGCACCGGACGCGATATTCGGAGGTCGTGGGTTCAGATCCCACCGGCGGCATGGTTGTTTTTTCTGCTGCTTTATAAGTAATTTTCGTTAAGCGATTTATTAATCTAAGTATTATTATCCCCCTGAGAAGCATAACACATTAAAAAAAAATTAACGTTCCCCTATGCACCTTGGTTTCGGTGACTGTTGGCTCCCTTCATAAATTTGTCAAACGGGCCCCTCATTTCCTTTAACTTGTCTGCTAATAGCTTAACGAGGGTCTAGGTTCTGGCAGTCTTGATGCCATAGGTAGCATAAGAGGGCTCTCGCACAGTTTCCGCCCTCGCCGTTAGATGACGTTCTACGTCACGCTCGCGGTATTACAGGACGTGCTACGTCCGCCGCTATGGTCGAGGGTGGCGCTGGTGAACACTCTCAAGGCTCGCTTACACCCAGTAAACATAAATACCCAAGAGAGCAGCAGATTGGACAGCCGTCGCCGTAGCTCAGTTGGTAAGAGCACCGGACGCGATATTCGGAGGTCGTGGGTTCGGATACCACCGGCGGCATGGTTGTTTTTTCTGCTGCTTTATAAGTAATTTTCTTTAAGCGATTTATAAACCTAAGTATTATTATCCCCCTGAGAAGCATAACGCATTAAAAAAAAATTAACGTTCCCCTATGCACCTTGGTTTCGGTGACTGTTGGCTCCCTTCATAAATTTGTCAAACGGGCCCCTCATTTCCTTTAACTTGTCTGCTAATAGCTTAACGACGGTCTAGGTTCTGGCAGTCTTGATGCCATAGGTAGCATAAGAGGGCTCTCGCACAGTTTCCGCCCTCGCCGTTAGATGACGTTCTACGTCATGCTCGCGGAATTACAGGACGTGCTACGTCCGCCGCTATGGTCGAGGGTGGCGCTGGTGAACACTCTCAAGGCTCGCTTACACCCAGTAAACATAAATACCCAAGAGAGCAGCAGATTGGACAGCCGTCGCCGTAGCTCAGTTGGTAAGAGCACCGGACGCGATATTCGGAGGTCGTGGGTTCGGATCCCATCGGCGGCATGGTTGTTTTTTCTGCTGCTTTATAAGTAACTTTCTTTAAGCGATTTATTAATCTAAGTATTATTATCCCCCTGAGAAGCATAACACATTAAAAAAAAATTAACGTTCCCCTATGCACCTTGGTTTCGGTGACTGTTGGCTCCCTACATAAATTTGTCAAACGGGCCCCTCAATTCCTTTAACTTGTCTGCTAATAGCTTAACGAGGGTCTAGGTGCTGGCAGTCTTGATGCCATAGGTAGCATAAGAGGGCTCTCGCACAGTTTCCGCCCTCGCCGTTAGATGACGTTCTACGTCACGCTCGCGGTATTACAGGACGTCCTACGTCCGCCGCTATGGTCGAGGGTGGCGCTGGTGAACTCTCAAGGCTCGCTTACACCCAGTAAACATAAATACCCAAGAGAGCAGCAGATTGGACAGCCGTCGCAGTAGCTCAGTTGGTAAGAGCACCGGACGCGATATTCGGAGGTCGTGGGTTCGGATCCCACCGGCGGCATGGTTGTTTTTTCTGCTGCTTTATAGGTAATTTTCGTTAAGCGATTTATTAATCTAAGTACTATTATCCCCCTGAGAAGCATAACACATTAAAAAAAAATTAACGTTCCCCTATGCACCTTGGTTTCGGTGACTGTTGGCTCCCTTCATAAATTTGTCAAACGGGCCCCTCATTTCCTTTAACTTGTCTGCTAATAGCTTAACGAGGGTCTAGGTTCTGGCAGTCTTGATGCCATAGGTAGCATAAGAGGGCTCTCGCACAGTTTCCGCCCTCGCCGTTAGATGACGTTCTACGTCATGCTCGCGGAATTACAGGACGTGCTACGTCCGCCGCTATGGTCGAGGGTGGCGCTGGTGAACACTCTCAAGGCTCGCTTACACCCAGTAAACATACATACCCAAGAGAGCAGCAGATTGGACAGCCGTCGCCGTAGCTCAGTTGGTAAGAGCACCGGACGCGATATTCGGAGGTCGTGGGTTCGGATCCCATCGGCGGCATGGTTGTTTTTTCTGCTGCTTTATAAGTAACTTTCTTTAAGCGATTTATTAATCTAAGTAATATTATCCCCCTGAGAAGCATAACACATTAAAAAAAATTAACGTTCCCCTATGCACCTTGGTTTCGGTGACTGTTGGCTCCCTTCATAAATTTGTCAAACGGGCCCCTCATTTCCTCTAAGTGGTCTGCTAATAGCTTAACGAGGGTCTAGGTTCTGGCAGTCTTGATGCATAAGTAGCACAAGAGGGCTCTCGCACAGTTTCCGCCCTCGCCGTTAGATGTTCTACGTCACGCTCGCGGTATTACAGGACGTGCTACGTCCGCCGCTATGGTCGAGGGTGGCGCTGGTGAACACTCTCAAGGCTCGCTTACACCCAGTAAACCTAAATACCCAAGAGAGCGGCAGATTGGACAGCCGTCGCCGTAGCTCGGTAAGAGCACCGGACGCGATATTCGGAGGTCGTGGGTTCGGATCCCACCGGCGGCATGGTTGTTTTTTCTGCTGCTTTATAAGTAATTTTCGTTAAGCGATTTATTAATCTAAGTATTATTATCCCCCTGAGAAGCATAACACATTAAAAAAAATTAACGTTCCCCTATGCACCTTGGTTTCGGTGACTGTTGGCTCCCTTCATAAATTTGTCAAACGGGCCCCTCATTTCCTTTAACTTGTCTGCTAATAGCTTAACGAGGGTCTAGGTTCTGGCAGTCTTGATGCCATAGGTAGCATAAGAGGGCTCTCGCACAGTTTCCGCCCTCGCCGTTAGATGACGTTCTACGTCACGCTCGCGGTATTACAGGACGTGCTACGTCCGCCGCTATGGTCGAGGGTGGCGCTGGTGAACTCTCAAGTCTCGCTTACACCCAGTAAACATAAATACACAAGAGAGCAGCAGATTGGACAGCCGTCGCAGTAGCTCAGTTGGTAAGAGCACCGGACGCGATATTCGGAGGTCGTGGGTTCGGATCCCACCGGCGGCATGGTTGTTTTTTCTGCTGCTTTATAAGTAATTTTCGTTAAGCGATTTATTATTCTAAGTATTATTATCCCCCTGAGAAGCATAACACATTAAAAAAAAATTAACGTTCCCCTATGCACCTTGGTTTCGGTGACTGTTGGCTCCCTTCATAAATTTGTCAAACGGGCCCCTCATTTCCTTTAACTTGTCTGCTAATAGCTTAACGAGGGTCTAGGTTCTGGCAGTCTTGATGCCATAGGTAGCATAAGAGGGCTCTCGCACAGTTTCCGCCCTCGCCGTTAGATGACGTTCTACGTCATGCTCGCGGAATTACAGGACGTGCTACGTCCGCCGCTATGGTCGAGGGTGGCGCTGGTGAACACTCTCAAGGCTCGCTTACACCCAGTAAACATACATACCCAAGAGAGCAGCAGATTGGACAGCCGTCGCCGTAGCTCAGTTGGTAAGAGCACCGGACGCGATATTCGGAGGTCGTGGGTTCGGATCCCATCGGCGGCATGGTTGTTTTTTCTGCTGCTTTATAAGTAACTTTCTTTAAGCGATTTATTAATCTAAGTAATATTATCCCCCTGAGAAGCATAACACATTAAAAAAAATTAACGTTCCCCTATGCACCTTGGTTTCGGTGACTGTTGGCTCCCTTCATAAATTTGTCAAACGGGCCCCTCATTTCCTCTAACTGGTCTGCTAATAGCTTAACGAGGGTCTAGGTTCTGGCAGTCTTGATGCATAGGTAGCACAAGAGGGCTCTCGCACAGTTTCCGCCCTCGCCGTTAGATGTTCTACGTCACGCTCGCGGTATTACAGGACGTGCTACGTCCGCCGCTATGGTCGAGGGTGGCGCTGGTGAACACTCTCAAGGCTCGCTTACACCCAGTAAACCTAAATACCCAAGAGAGCGGCAGATTGGACAGCCGTCGCCGTAGCTCAGTTGGTAAGAGCACCGGACGCGATATTCGGAGGTCGTGGGTTCGGATCCCACCGGCGGCATGGTTGTTTTTTCTGCTGCTTTATAAGTAATTTTCGTTTAGCGATTTATTAATCTAAGTATTATTATCCCCCTGAGAAGCATAACACATTAAAAAAAATTAACGTTCCCCTATGCACCTTGGTTTCGGTGACTGTTGGCTCCCTTCATAAATTTGTCAAACGGGCCCCTCATTTCCTTTAACTTGTCTGCTAATAGCTTAACGAGGGTCTAGGTTCTGGCAGTCTTGATGCCATAGGTAGCATAAGAGGGCTCTCGCACAGTTTCCGCCCTCGCCGTTAGATGACGTTCTACGTCACGCTCGCGGTATTACAGGACGTGCTACGTCCGCCGCTATGGTCGAGGGTGGCGCTGGTGAACTCTCAAGTCTCGCTTACACCCAGTAAACATAAATACACAAGAGAGCAGCAGATTGGACAGCCGTCGCAGTAGCTCAGTTGGTAAGAGCACCGGACGCGATATTCGGAGGTCGTGGGTTCGGATCCCACCGGCGGCATGGTTGTTTTTTCTGCTGCTTTATAAGTAATTTTCGTTAAGCGATTTATTATTCTAAGTATTATTATCCCCCTGAGAAGCATAACACATTAAAAAAAAATTAACGTTCCCCTATGCACCTTGGTTTCGGTGACTGTTGGCTCCCTTCATAAATTTGTCAAACGGGCCCCTCATTTCCTTTAACTTGTCTGCTAATAGCTTAACGAGGGTCTAGGTTCTGGCAGTCTTGATGCGATAGGTAGCATAAGAGGGCTCTCGCACAGTTTCCGCCCTCGCCGTTAGATGACGTTCGACGTCACGCTCGCGGTATAACAGGACGTGCTACGTCCGCCGCAATGGTCGAGGGTGGCACTGGTGAACACTCTCAAGGCTCGCTTACACCCAGTAAACATAAATACCCAAGAGAGCAGCAGATTGGACAGCCGTCGCCGTAGCTCAGTTGGTAAGAGCACCGGACGCGATATTCGGAGGTCGTGGGTTCGGATCCCATCGGCGGCATGGTTGTTTTTTCTGCTGCTTTATAAGTAACTTTCTTTAAGCGATTTATTAATCTAAGTATTATTATCCCCCTGAGAAGCATAACACATTAAAAAAAATTAACGTTCCCCTATGCACTTTGGTTTCGGTGACTGTTGGCTCCCTACATAAATTTGTCAAACGGGCCCCTCAATTCCTTTAACTTGTCTGCTAATAGCTTAACGAGGGTCTAGGTGCTGGCAGTCTTGATGCCATAGGTAGCATAAGAGGGCTCTCGCACAGTTTCCGCCCTCGCCGTTAGATGACGTTCTACGTCACGCTCGCGGTATTACAGGACGTGCTACGTCCGCCGCTATGGTCGAGGGTGGCGCTGGTGAACTCTCAAGGCTCGCTTACACCCAGTAAACATAAATACCCAAGAGAGCAGCAGATTGGACAGCCGTCGCAGTAGCTCAGTTGGTAAGAGCACCGGACGCGATATTCGGAGGTCGTGGGTTCGGATCCCACCGGCGGCATGGTTGTTTTTTCTGCTGCTTTATAGGTAATTTTCGTTAAGCGATTTATTAATCTAAGTACTATTATCCCCCTGAGAAGCATAACACATTAAAAAAAAATTAACGTTCCCCTATGCACCTTGGTTTCGGTGACTGTTGGCTCCCTTCATAAATTTGTCAAACGGGCCCCTCATTTCCTTTAACTTGTCTGCTAATAGCTTAACGAGGGTCTAGGTTCTGGCAGTCTTGATGCCATAGGTAGCATAAGAGGGCTCTCGCACAGTTTCCGCCCTCGCCGTTAGATGACGTTCTACGTCATGCTCGCGGAATTACAGGACGTGCTACGTCCGCCGCTATGGTCGAGGGTGGCGCTGGTGAACACTCTCAAGGCTCGCTTACACCCAGTAAACATACATACCCAAGAGAGCAGCAGATTGGACAGCCGTCGCCGTAGCTCAGTTGGTAAGAGCACCGGACGCGATATTCGGAGGTCGTGGGTTCGGATCCCATCGGCGGCATGGTTGTTTTTTCTGCTGCTTTATAAGTAACTTTCTTTAAGCGATTTATTAATCTAAGTAATATTATCCCCCTGAGAAGCATAACACATTAAAAAAAATTAACGTTCCCCTATGCACCTTGGTTTCGGTGACTGTTGGCTCCCTTCATAAATTTGTCAAACGGGCCGCTCATTTCCTCTAACTGGTCTGCTAATAGCTTAACGAGGGTCTAGGTTCTGGCAGTCTTGATGCATAGGTAGCACAAGAGGGCTCTCGCACAGTTTCCGCCCTCGCCGTTAGATGTTCTACGTCACGCTCGCGGTATTACAGGACGTGCTACGTCCGCCGCTATGGTCGAGGGTGGCGCTGGTGAACACTCTCAAGGCTCGCTTACACCCAGTAAACCTAAATACCCAAGAGAGCGGCAGATTGGACAGCCGTCGCCGTAGCTCAGTTGGTAAGAGCACCGGACGCGATATTCGGAGGTCGTGGGTTCGGATCCCACCGGCGGCATGGTTGTTTTTTCTGCTGCTTTATAAGTAATTTTCGTTAAGCGATTTATTAATCTAAGTATTATTATCCCCCTGAGAAGCATAACACATTAAAAAAAATTAACGTTCCCCTATGCACCTTGGTTTCGGTGACTGTTGGCTCCCTTCATAAATTTGTCAAACGGGCCCCTCATTTCCTTTAACTTGTCTGCTAATAGCTTAACGAGGGTCTAGGTTCTGGCAGTCTTGATGCCATAGGTAGCATAAGAGGGCTCTCGCACAGTTTCCGCCCTCGCCGTTAGATGACGTTCTACGTCACGCTCGCGGTATTACAGGACGTGCTACGTCCGCCGCTATGGTCGAGGGTGGCGCTGGTGAACTCTCAAGTCTCGCTTACACCCAGTAAACATAAATACACAAGAGAGCAGCAGATTGGACAGCCGTCGCAGTAGCTCAGTTGGTAAGAGCACCGGACGCGATATTCGGAGGTCGTGGGTTCGGATCCCACCGGTGGCATGGTTGTTTTTTCTGCAGCTTTATAAGTAATTTTCGTTAAGCGATTTATTATTCTAAGTATTATTATCCCCCTGAGAAGCATAACACATTAAAAAAAAATTAACGTTCCCCTATGCACCTTTGTTTCGGTGACTGTTGGCTCCCTTCATAAATTTGTCAAACGGGCCCCTCATTTCCTTTAACTTGTCTGCTAATAGCTTAACGAGGGTCTAGGTTCTGGCAGTCTTGATGCCATAGGTAGCATAAGAGGGCTCTCGCACAGTTTCCGCCCTCGCCGTTAGATGACGTTCGACGTCACGCTCGCGGTATAACAGGACGTGCTACGTCCGCCGCAATGGTCGAGGGTGGCACTGGTGAACACTCTCAAGGCTCGCTTACACCCAGTAAACATAAATACCCAAGAGAGCAGCAGATTGGACAGCCGTCGCCGTAGCTCAGTTGGTTAGAGCACCGGACGCGATATTCGGAGGTCGTGGGTTCGGATCCCATCGGCGGCATGGTTGTTTTTTCTGCTGCTTTATAAGTAACTTTCTTTAAGCGATTTATTAATCTAAGTATTATTATCCCCCTGAGAAGCATAACACATTAAAAAAAATTAACGTTCCCCTATGCACTTTGGTTTCGGTGACTGTTGGCTCCCTACATAAATTTGTCAAACGGGCCCCTCAATTCCTTTAACTTGTCTGCTAATAGCTTAACGAGGGTCTAGGTGCTGGCAGTCTTGATGCCATAGGTAGCATAAGAGGGCTCTCGCACAGTTTCCGCCCTCGCCGTTAGATGACGTTCTACGTCACGCTCGCGGTATTACAGGACGTGCTACGTCCGCCGCTATGGTCGAGGGTGGCGCTGGTGAACTCTCAAGGCTCGCTTACACCCAGTAAACATAAATACCCAAGAGAGCAGCAGATTGGACAGCCGTCGCAGTAGCTCAGTTGGTAAGAGCACCGGACGCGATATTCGGAGGTCGTGGGTTCGGATCCCACCGGCGGCATGGTTGTTTTTTCTGCTGCTTTATAGGTAATTTTCGTTAAGCGATTTATTAATCTAAGTACTATTATCCCCCTGAGAAGCATAACACATTAAAAAAAAATTAACGTTCCCCTATGCACCTCGGTTTCGGTGACTGTTGGCTCCCTTCATAAATTTGTCAAACGGGCCCCTCATTTCCTTTAACTTGTCTGCTAATAGCTTAACGAGGGTCTAGGTTCTGGCAGTCTTGATGCCATAGGTAGCATAAGAGGGCTCTCGCACAGTTTCCGCCCTCGCCGTTAGATGACGTTCTACGTCATGCTCGCGGAATTACAGGACGTGCTACGTCCGCCGCTATGGTCGATGGTGGCGCTGGTGAACACTCTCAAGGCTCGCTTACACCCAGTAAACATACATACCCAAGAGAGCAGCAGATTGGACAGCCGTCGCCGTAGCTCAGTTGGTAAGAGCACCGGACGCGATATTCGGAGGTCGTGGGTTCGGATCCCATCGGCGGCATGGTTGTTTTTTCTGCTGCTTTATAAGTAACTTTCTTTAAGCGATTTATTAATCTAAGTAATATTATCCCCCTGAGAAGCATAACACATTAAAAAAAATTAACGTTCCCCTATGCACCTTGGTTTCGGTGACTGTTGGCTCCCTTCATAAATTTGTCAAACGGGCCCCTCATTTCCTTTAACTTGTCTGCTAATAGCTTAACGAGGGTCTAGGTTCTGGCAGTCTTGATGCATAGGTAGCACAAGAGGGCTCTCGCACAGTTTCCGCCCTCGCCGTTAGATGACGTTCTACGTCACGCTCGCGGTATTACAGGACGTGCTACGTCCGCCGCTATGGTCGAGGGTGGCGCTGGTGAACACTCTCAAGGCTCGCTTACACCCAGTAAACCTAAATACCCAAGAGAGCGGCAGATTGGACAGCCGTCGCCGTAGCTCAGTTGGTAAGAGCACCGGACGCGATATTCGGAGGTCGTGGGTTCGGATCCCACCGGCGGCAAGGTTATTTTTTCTGCTGCTTTATAAGTAATTTTCGTTAAGCGATTTATTAATCTAAGTATTATTATCCCCCTGAGAAGCATAACACATTAAAAAAAATTAACGTTCCCCTATGCACCTTGGTTTCGGTGACTGTTGGCTCCCTTCATAAATTTGTCAAACGGGCCCCTCATTTCCTTTAACTTGTCTGCTAATAGCTTAACGAGGGTCTAGGTTCTGGCAGTCTTGATGCCATAGGTAGCATAAGAGGGCTCTCGCACAGTTTCCGCCCTCGCCGTTAGATGACGTTCTACGTCACGCTCGCGGTATTACAGGACGTGCTACGTCCGCCGCTATGGTCGAGGGTGGCGCTGGTGAACTCTCAAGTCTCGCTTACACCCAGTAAACATAAATACACAAGAGAGCAGCAGATTGGACAGCCGTCGCAGTAGCTCAGTTGGTAAGAGCACCGGACGCGATATTCGGAGGTCATGGGTTCGGATCCCACTGGCGGCATGGTTGTTTTTTCTGCTGCTTTATAAGTAATTTTCGTTAAGCGATTTATTATTCTAAGTATTATTATCCCCCTGAGAAGCATAACACATTAAAAAAAAATTAACGTTCCCCTATGCACCTTGGTTTCGGTGACTGTTGGCTCCCTTCATAAATTTGTCAAACGGGCCCCTCATTTCCTTTAACTTGTCTGCTAATAGCTTAACGAGGGTCTAGGTTCTGGCAGTCTTGATGCCATAGGTAGCATAAGAGGGCTCTCGCACAGTTTCCGCCCTCGCCGTTAGATGACGTTCGACGTCACGCTCGCGGTATAACAGGACGTGCTACGTCCGCCGCAATGGTCGAGGGTGGCACTGGTGAACACTCTCAAGGCTCGCTTACACCCAGTAAACATAAATACCCAAGAGAGCAGCAGATTGGACAGCCGTCGCCGTAGCTCAGTTGGTAAGAGCACCGGACGCGATATTCGGAGGTCGTGGGTTCGGATACCACCGGCGGCATGGTTGTTTTTTCTGCTGCTTTATAAGTAATTTTCTTTAAGCGATTTATTAACCTAAGTATTATTATCCCCCTGAGAAGCATAACACATTAAAAAAAAATTAACGTTCCCCTATGCACCTTGGTTTCGGTGACTGTTGGCTCCCTTCATAAATTTGTCAAACGGGCCCCTCATTTCCTTTAACTTGTCTGCTAATAGCTTAACGACGGTCTAGGTTCTGGCAGTCTTGATGCCATAGGTAGCATAAGAGGGCTCTCGCACAGTTTCCGCCCTCGCCGTTAGATGACGTTCTACGTCATGCTCGCGGAATTACAGGACGTGCTACGTCCGCCGCTATGGTCGAGGGTGGCGCTGGTGAACACTCTCAAGGCTCGCTTACACCCAGTAAACATAAATACCCAAGAGAGCAGCAGATTGGACAGCCGTCGCCGTAGCTCAGTTGGTAAGAGCACCGGACGCGATATTCGGAGGTCGTGGGTTCGGATCCCATCGGCAGCATGGTTGTTTTTTCTGCTGCTTTATAAGTAACATTCTTTAAGCGATTTATTAATCTAAGTATTATTATCCCCCTGAGAAGCATAACACATTAAAAAAAAATTAACGTTCCCCTATGCACCTTGGTTTCGGTGACTGTTGGCTCCCTACATAAATTTGTCAAACGGGCCCCTCAATTCCTTTAACTTGTCTGCTAATAGCTTAACGAGGGTCTAGGTGCTGGCAGTCTTGATGCCATAGGTAGCATAAGAGGGCTCTCGCACAGTTTCCGCCCTCGCCGTTAGATGACGTTCTACGTCACGCTCGCGGTATTACAGGACGTGCTACGTCCGCCGCTATGGTCGAGGGTGGCGCTGGTGAACTCTCAAGGCTCGCTTACACCCAGTAAACATAAATACCCAAGAGAGCAGCAGATTGGACAGCCGTCGCAGTAGCTCAGTTGGTAAGAGCACCGGACGCGATATTCGGAGGTCGTGGGTTCGGATCCCACCGGCGGCATGGTTGTTTTTTCTGCTGCTTTATAGGTAATTTTCGTTAAGCGATTTATTAATCTAAGTACTATTATCCCCCTGAGAAGCATAACACATTAAAAAAAAATTAACGTTCCCCTATGCACCTCGGTTTCGGTGACTGTTGGCTCCCTTCATAAATTTGTCAAACGGGCCCCTCATTTCCTTTAACTTGTCTGCTAATAGCTTAACGAGGGTCTAGGTTCTGGCAGTCTTGATGCCATAGGTAGCATAAGAGGGCTCTCGCACAGTTTCCGCCCTCGCCGTTAGATGACGTTCTACGTCATGCTCGCGGAATTACAGGACGTGCTACGTCCGCCGCTATGGTCGATGGTGGCGCTGGTGAACACTCTCAAGGCTCGCTTACACCCAGTAAACATACATACCCAAGAGAGCAGCAGATTGGACAGCCGTCGCCGTAGCTCAGTTGGTAAGAGCACCGGACGCGATATTCGGAGGTCGTGGGTTCGGATCCCATCGGCGGCATGGTTGTTTTTTCTGCTGCTTTATAAGTAACTTTCTTTAAGCGATTTATTAATCTAAGTAATATTATCCCCCTGAGAAGCATAACACATTAAAAAAAATTAACGTTCCCCTATGCACCTTGGTTTCGGTGACTGTTGGCTCCCTTCATAAATTTGTCAAACGGGCCCCTCATTTCCTTTAACTTGTCTGCTAATAGCTTAACGAGGGTCTAGGTTCTGGCAGTCTTGATGCATAGGTAGCACAAGAGGGCTCTCGCACAGTTTCCGCCCTCGCCGTTAGATGACGTTCTACGTCACGCTCGCGGTATTACAGGACGTGCTACGTCCGCCGCTATGGTCGAGGGTGGCGCTGGTGAACACTCTCAAGGCTCGCTTACACCCAGTAAACCTAAATACCCAAGAGAGCGGCAGATTGGACAGCCGTCGCCGTAGCTCAGTTGGTAAGAGCACCGGACGCGATATTCGGAGGTCGTGGGTTCGGATCCCACCGGCGGCAAGGTTATTTTTTCTGCTGCTTTATAAGTAATTTTCGTTAAGCGATTTATTAATCTAAGTATTATTATCCCCCTGAGAAGCATAACACATTAAAAAAAATTAACGTTCCCCTATGCACCTTGGTTTCGGTGACTGTTGGCTCCCTTCATAAATTTGTCAAACGGGCCCCTCATTTCCTTTAACTTGTCTGCTAATAGCTTAACGAGGGTCTAGGTTCTGGCAGTCTTGATGCCATAGGTAGCATAAGAGGGCTCTCGCACAGTTTCCGCCCTCGCCGTTAGATGACGTTCTACGTCACGCTCGCGGTATTACAGGACGTGCTACGTCCGCCGCTATGGTCGAGGGTGGCGCTGGTGAACTCTCAAGTCTCGCTTACACCCAGTAAACATAAATACACAAGAGAGCAGCAGATTGGACAGCCGTCGCAGTAGCTCAGTTGGTAAGAGCACCGGACGCGATATTCGGAGGTCATGGGTTCGGATCCCACTGGCGGCATGGTTGTTTTTTCTGCTGCTTTATAAGTAATTTTCGTTAAGCGATTTATTATTCTAAGTATTATTATCCCCCTGAGAAGCATAACACATTAAAAAAAAATTAACGTTCCCCTATGCACCTTGGTTTCGGTGACTGTTGGCTCCCTTCATAAATTTGTCAAACGGGCCCCTCATTTCCTTTAACTTGTCTGCTAATAGCTTAACGAGGGTCTAGGTTCTGGCAGTCTTGATGCCATAGGTAGCATAAGAGGGCTCTCGCACAGTTTCCGCCCTCGCCGTTAGATGACGTTCGACGTCACGCTCGCGGTATAACAGGACGTGCTACGTCCGCCGCAATGGTCGAGGGTGGCACTGGTGAACACTCTCAAGGCTCGCTTACACCCAGTAAACATAAATACCCAAGAGAGCAGCAGATTGGACAGCCGTCGCCGTAGCTCAGTTGGTAAGAGCACCGGACGCGATATTCGGAGGTCGTGGGTTCGGATACCACCGGCGGCATGGTTGTTTTTTCTGCTGCTTTATAAGTAATTTTCTTTAAGCGATTTATTAACCTAAGTATTATTATCCCCCTGAGAAGCATAACACATTAAAAAAAAATTAACGTTCCCCTATGCACCTTGGTTTCGGTGACTGTTGGCTCCCTTCATAAATTTGTCAAACGGGCCCCTCATTTCCTTTAACTTGTCTGCTAATAGCTTAACGACGGTCTAGGTTCTGGCAGTCTTGATGCCATAGGTAGCATAAGAGGGCTCTCGCACAGTTTCCGCCCTCGCCGTTAGATGACGTTCTACGTCATGCTCGCGGAATTACAGGACGTGCTACGTCCGCCGCTATGGTCGAGGGTGGCGCTGGTGAACACTCTCAAGGCTCGCTTACACCCAGTAAACATAAATACCCAAGAGAGCAGCAGATTGGACAGCCGTCGCCGTAGCTCAGTTGGTAAGAGCACCGGACGCGATATTCGGAGGTCGTGGGTTCGGATCCCATCGGCAGCATGGTTGTTTTTTCTGCTGCTTTATAAGTAACATTCTTTAAGCGATTTATTAATCTAAGTATTATTATCCCCCTGAGAAGCATAACACATTAAAAAAAAATTAACGTTCCCCTATGCACCTTGGTTTCGGTGACTGTTGGCTCCCTACATAAATTTGTCAAACGGGCCCCTCAATTCCTTTACCTTGTCTGCTAATAGCTTAACGAGGGTCTAGGTTCTGGCAGTCTTGATGCCATAGGCAGCATAAGAGGGCTCTTGCACAGTTTCCGCCCTCGCCGTTAGATTACGTTCTACGTCACGCTCGTGGTATTACAGGACGTGCTACGTCCGCCGCTATGGTCGAGGGTGGCGCTGGTGAATACTCTCAAGGCTCGCTTACACCCAGTAAACATAAATACCCAAGAGAGCAGCAGATTGGACAGCCGTCGCCGTAGCTCAGTTGGTCAGAGCACCGGACGCGATATTCGGAGGTCGTGGGTTCGGACCCCATCGGCGGCATGGTTGTTTTTTCAGCTGCTTTATAAGTAACTTTCTTTAAGCGATTTATTAATCTAAGTAATATTATCCCCCTGAGAAGCATAACACATTAAAAAAAATTAACGTTCCCCTATGCACCTTGGTTTCGGTGACTGTTGGCTCCCTTCATAAATTTGTCAAACGGGCTCCTCATTTCCTTTAACTTGTCTGCTAATAGCTTAACGAGGGTCTAGGTTCTGGCAGTCTTGATGCCATAGGTAGCATAGGAGGGTTCTCGCAGAGTTTCCGCCCTCGCCGTTAGATGACGTTCTACGTCACGCTCGCGGTATTACAGGACGTGCTACGTCCGCCGCTATGGTCGAGGGTGGCGCTGGTGAACACTCTCAAGGCTCGCTTACACCCAGTAAACAAAAAAACCCAAGAGAGCAGCAGATTGGACAGCCGTCGCCGTAGCTCAGTTGGTAAGAGCACCGGACGCTATATTCGGAGGTCGTGGGTTCGGATCCCACCGGCGGCTTGGTTGTTTTTTCTGCTGCCTTATAAGTAATTTTCGTTAAGCGATTTATTAATCTAAGTATTATTATCCCCCTGAGAAGCATAACACATTAAAAAAAATTAACGTTCCCCTATGCACCTTGGTTTCGGTGACTGTTGGCTCCCTTCATAAATTTGTCAAACGGGCCCCTCATTTCCTTTAACTTGTCTGCTAATAGCTTAACGAGGGTCTAGGTTCTGGCAGTCTTGATGCCATAGGTAGCATAAGAGGGCTCTCGCACAGTTTCCGCCCTCGCCGTTAGATGACGTTCTACGTCACGCTCGCGGTATTACCGGACGTGCTACGTCCGCCGCTATGGTCGAGGGTGGCGCTGGTGAACACTCTCAAGGCTCGCTTACACCCAGTAAACATAAATACCCAAGAGAGCAGCATATTGGACAGCCGTCGCCGTAGCTCAGTTGGTAAGAGCACCGGACGCGATATTCGGAGGTCGTGGGTTCGGATGCCACTGGCGGCATGGTTGTTTTTTCTGCTGCTTTATAAGTAATTTTCTTTAAGCGATTTATTAATCTAAGTAATATTATCCCCCTGAGAAGCATAACACATTAAAAAAAAATTAACGTTCCCCTATGCACCTTCTTTTCGGTGACTGTTGGCTCCCTTCATAAATTTGTCAAACGGGCCCCTCATTTCCTTTAACTTGACTGCTAATAGTTTAACGAGGGTCTAGGTTTTGGCAGTCTTGATGCATAGGTAGCACAAGAGGGCTCTCGCACAGTTTCCGCCCTCGCCGTTAGATGACGTTCGACGTCACGCTCGCGGTATAACAGGACGTGCTACGTCCGCCGCAATGGTCGAGGGTGGCACTGGTGAACACTCTCAAGGCTCGCTTACACCCAGTAAACATAAATACCCAAGAGAGCAGCAGATTGGACAGCCGTCGCCGTAGCTCAGTTGGTAAGAGCACCGGACGCGATATTCGGAGGTCGTGGGTTCGGATCCCATCGGCGGCATGGTTGTTTTTTCTGCTGCTTTATAAGTAACTTTCTTTAAGCGATTTATTAATCTAAGTATTATTATCCCCCTGAGAAGCATAACACATTAAAAAAAATTAACGTTCCCCTATGCACTTTGGTTTCGGTGACTGTTGGCTCCCTACATAAATTTGTCAAACGGGCCCCTCAATTCCTTTAACTTGTCTGCTAATAGCTTAACGAGGGTCTAGGTGCTGGCAGTCTTGATGCCATAGGTAGCATAAGAGGGCTCTCGCACAGTTTCCGCCCTCGCCGTTAGATGACGTTCTACGTCACGCTCGCGGTATTACAGGACATGCTACGTCCGCCGCTATGGTCGAGGGTGGCGCTGGTGAACTCTCAAGGCTCGCTTACACCCAGTAAACATAAATACCCAAGAGAGCAGCAGATTGGACAGCCGTCGCAGTAGCTCAGTTGGTAAGAGCACCGGACGCGATATTCGGAGGTCGTGGGTTCGGATCCCACCGGCGGCATGGTTGTTTTTTCTGCTGCTTTATAGGTAATTTTCGTTAAGCGATTTATTAATCTAAGTACTATTATCCCCCTGAGAAGCATAACACATTAAAAAAAAATTAACGTTCCCCTATGCACCTCGGTTTCGGTGACTGTTGGCTCCCTTCATAAATTTGTCAAACGGGCCCCTCATTTCCTTTAACTTGTCTGCTAATAGCTTAACGAGGGTCTAGGTTCTGGCAGTCTTGATGCCATAGGTAGCATAAGAGGGCTCTCGCACAGTTTCCGCCCTCGCCGTTAGATGACGTTCTACGTCATGCTCGCGGAATTACAGGACGTGCTACGTCCGCCGCTATGGTCGATGGTGGCGCTGGTGAACACTCTCAAGGCTCGCTTACACCCAGTAAACATACATACCCAAGAGAGCAGCAGATTGGACAGCCGTCGCCGTAGCTCAGTTGGTAAGAGCACCGGACGCGATATTCGGAGGTCGTGGGTTCGGATCCCATCGGCGGCATGGTTGTTTTTTCTGCTGCTTTATAAGTAACTTTCTTTAAGCGATTTATTAATCTAAGTAATATTATCCCCCTGAGAAGCATAACACATTAAAAAAAATTAACGTTCCCCTATGCACCTTGGTTTCGGTGACTGTTGGCTCCCTTCATAAATTTGTCAAACGGGCCCCTCATTTCCTTTAACTTGTCTGCTAATAGCTTAACGAGGGTCTAGGTTCTGGCAGTCTTGATGCATAGGTAGCACAAGAGGGCTCTCGCACAGTTTCCGCCCTCGCCGTTAGATGACGTTCTACGTCACGCTCGCGGTATTACAGGACGTGCTACGTCCGCCGCTATGGTCGAGGGTGGCGCTGGTGAACACTCTCAAGGCTCGCTTACACCCAGTAAACCTAAATACCCAAGAGAGCGGCAGATTGGACAGCCGTCGCCGTAGCTCAGTTGGTAAGAGCACCGGACGCGATATTCGGAGGTCGTGGGTTCGGATCCCACCGGCGGCAAGGTTATTTTTTCTGCTGCTTTATAAGTAATTTTCGTTAAGCGATTTATTAATCTAAGTATTATTATCCCCCTGAGAAGCATAACACATTAAAAAAAATTAACGTTCCCCTATGCACCTTGGTTTCGGTGACTGTTGGCTCCCTTCATAAATTTGTCAAACGGGCCCCTCATTTCCTTTAACTTGTCTGCTAATAGCTTAACGAGGGTCTAGGTTCTGGCAGTCTTGATGCCATAGGTAGCATAAGAGGGCTCTCGCACAGTTTCCGCCCTCGCCGTTAGATGACGTTCTACGTCACGCTCGCGGTATTACAGGACGTGCTACGTCCGCCGCTATGGTCGAGGGTGGCGCTGGTGAACTCTCAAGTCTCGCTTACACCCAGTAAACATAAATACACAAGAGAGCAGCAGATTGGACAGCCGTCGCAGTAGCTCAGTTGGTAAGAGCACCGGACGCGATATTCGGAGGTCGTGGGTTCGGATCCCACTGGCGGCATGGTTGTTTTTTCTGCTGCTTTATAAGTAATTTTCGTTAAGCGATTTATTATTCTAAGTATTATTATCCCCCTGAGAAGCATAACACATTAAAAAAAAATTAACGTTCCCCTATGCACCTTGGTTTCGGTGACTGTTGGCTCCCTTCATAAATTTGTCAAACGGGCCCCTCATTTCCTTTAACTTGTCTGCTAATAGCTTAACGAGGGTCTAGGTTCTGGCAGTCTTGATGCCATAGGTAGCATAAGAGGGCTCTCGCACAGTTTCCGCCCTCGCCGTTAGATGACGTTCGACGTCACGCTCGCGGTATAACAGGACGTGCTACGTCCGCCGCAATGGTCGAGGGTGGCACTGGTGAACACTCTCAAGGCTCGCTTACACCCAGTAAACATAAATACCCAAGAGAGCAGCAGATTGGACAGCCGTCGCCGTAGCTCAGTTGGTAAGAGCACCGGACGCGATATTCGGAGGTCGTGGGTTCGGATACCACCGGCGGCATGGTTGTTTTTTCTGCTGCTTTATAAGTAATTTTCTTTAAGCGATTTATTAACCTAAGTATTATTATCCCCCTGAGAAGCATAACACATTAAAAAAAAATTAACGTTCCCCTATGCACCTTGGTTTCGGTGACTGTTGGCTCCCTTCATAAATTTGTCAAACGGGCCCCTCATTTCCTTTAACTTGTCTGCTAATAGCTTAACGACGGTCTAGGTTCTGGCAGTCTTGATGCCATAGGTAGCATAAGAGGGCTCTCGCACAGTTTCCGCCCTCGCCGTTAGATGACGTTCTACGTCATGCTCGCGGAATTACAGGACGTGCTACGTCCGCCGCTATGGTCGAGGGTGGCGCTGGTGAACACTCTCAAGGCTCGCTTACACCCAGTAAACATAAATACCCAAGAGAGCAGCAGATTGGACAGCCGTCGCCGTAGCTCAGTTGGTAAGAGCACCGGACGCGATATTCGGAGGTCGTGGGTTCGGATCCCATCGGCAGCATGGTTGTTTTTTCTGCTGCTTTATAAGTAACATTCTTTAAGCGATTTATTAATCTAAGTATTATTATCCCCCTGAGAAGCATAACACATTAAAAAAAATTAACGTTCCCCTATGCACCTTGGTTTCGGTGACTGTTGGCTCCCTACATAAATTTGTCAAACGGGCCCCTCAATTCCTTTAACTTGTCTGCTAATAGCTTAACGAGGGTCTAGGTTCTGGCAGTCTTGATGCCATAGGCAGCATAAGAGGGCTCTTGCACAGTTTCCGCCCTCGCCGTTAGATAACGTTCTACGTCACGCTCGTGGTATTACAGGACGTGCTACGTCCGCCGCTATGGTCGAGGGTGGCGCTGGTGAATACTCTCAAGGCTCGCTTACACCCAGTAAACATAAATACCCAAGAGAGCAGCAGATTGGACAGCCGTCGCCGTAGCTCAGTTGGTCAGAGCACCGGACGCGATATTCGGAGGTCGTGGGTTCGGACCCCATCGGCGGCATGGTTGTTTTTTCAGCTGCTTTATAAGTAACTTTCTTTAAGCGATTTATTAATTTAAGTAATATTATCCCCCTGAGAAGCATAACACATTAAAAAAAAATTAACGTTCCCCTATGCACCTTGGTTTCGGTGACTGTTGGCTCCCTTCATAAATTTGTCAAACGGGCTCCTCATTTCCTTTAACTTGTCTGCTAATAGCTTAACGAGGGTCTAGGTTCTGGCAGTCTTGATGCCATAGGTAGCATAGGAGGGTTCTCGCAGAGTTTCCGCCCTCGCCGTTAGATGACGTCTACGTCACGCTCGCGGTATTACAGGACGTGCTACGTCCGCCGCTATGGTCGAGGGTGGCGCTGGTGAACACTCTCAAGGCTCGCTTACACCCAGTAAACAAAAAAACCCAAGAGAGCAGCAGATTGGACAGCCGTCGCCGTAGCTCAGTTGGTAAGAGCACCGGACGCTATATTCGGAGGTCGTGGGTTCGGATCCCACCGGCGGCTTGGTTGTTTTTTCTGCTGCCTTATAAGTAATTTTCGTTAAGCGATTTATTAATCTAAGTATTATTATCCCCCTGAGAAGCATAACACATTAAAAAAAATTAACGTTCCCCTATGCACCTTGGTTTCGGTGACTGTTGGCTCCCTTCATAAATTTGTCAAACGGGCCCCTCATTTCCTTTAACTTGTCTGCTAATAGCTTAACGAGGGTCTAGGTTCTGGCAGTCTTGATGCCATAGGTAGCATAAGAGGGCTCTCGCACAGTTTCCGCCCTCGCCGTTAGATGACGTTCTACGTCACGCTCGCGGTATTACCGGACGTGCTACGTCCGCCGCTATGGTCGAGGGTGGCGCTGGTGAACACTCTCAAGGCTCGCTTACACCCAGTAAACATAAATACCCAAGAGAGCAGCATATTGGACAGCCGTCGCCGTAGCTCAGTTGGTAAGAGCACCGGACGCGATATTCGGAGGTCGTGGGTTCGGATGCCACTGGCGGCATGGTTGTTTTTTCTGCTGCTTTATAAGTAATTTTCTTTAAGCGATTTATTAATCTAAGTAATATTATCCCCCTGAGAAGCATAACACATTAAAAAAAAATTAACGTTCCCCTATGCACCTTGGTTTCGGTGACTGTTGGCTCCCTTCATAAATTTGTCAAACGGGCCCCTCATTTCCTTTAACTTGACTGCTAATAGTTTAACGAGGGTCTAGGTTCTGGCAGTCTTGATGCATAGGTAGCACAAGAGGGCTCTCGCACAGTTTCCGCCCTCGCCGTTAGATGACGTTCTACGTCACGCTCGCGGTATTACAGGACGTGCTACGTCCGCCGCTATGGTCGAGGGTCGCGCTGGTGAACACTCTCAAGGCTCGCTTACACCCAGTAAACCTAAATACCCAAGAGAGCGGCAGATTGGACAGCCGTCGCCGTAGCTCAGTTGGTAAGAGCACCGGACGCGATATTCGGAGGTCGTGGGTTCGGATCCCATCGGCGGCATGGTTGTTTTCTCTGCTGCTTTATAAGTAACTTTCTTTAAGCGATTTATTAATCCAAGTATTATTATCCCCCTGAGAAGCATAACACATTAAAAAAAAATTAACGTTCCCTTATGCACCTTGGTTTCAGTTACTGTTGGCTCCCTTCATAAATTTGTCAAACGGGCCCCTCATTTCCTTTAACTTGTCTGCTAATAGCTTAACGAGGGTCTAGGTTCTGGCAGTCTTGATGCCATAGGTAGCATAAGAGGGCTCTCGCACAGTTTCCGCCCTCGCCGTTACATGACGTTCTACGTCACGCTCGCGGTATTACAGGACGTGCTACGTCCGCCGCTATGGTCGAGGGTGGCGCTGGTGAACACTCTCAAGGCTCACTTACACCCAGTAAACATAAATACCCAAGAGAGCAGCAGATTGGACAGCCGTCGCCGTAGCTCAGTTGGTAAGAGCACCGGACGCGATATTCGGAGGTCGTGGGTTCGGATCCCACCGGCGGCATGGTTGTTTTTTCTGCTGCTTTATAAGTAATTTTCGTTAAGTGATTTATTAATCTAAGTATTATTATCCCCCTGAGAAGCATAACACATTAAAAAAAAATTAACGTTCCCCTATGCACCTTGGTTTCGGTGACTGTTGGCTCCCTTCATAAATTTGTCAAACGGGCCCCTCATTTCCTTTAACTTGTCTGCTAAAAGCTTAACGAGGGTCTAGCTTCTGGCAGTCTTGATGCCATAGGTAGCATAAGAGGGCTCTCGCACAGTTTCCGCCCTCGCCGTTAGATGACGTTCTACGTCACGCTCGCGGTATTACAGGACGTGCTACGTCCGCCGCTATGGTCGAGGGTGGCGCTGGTGAACTCTCAAGTCTCGCTTACACCCAGTAAACATAAATACACAAGAGAGCAGCAGATTGGACAGCCGTCGCAGTAGCTCAGTTGGTAAGAGCACCGGACGCGATATTCGGAGGTCGTGGGTTCGGATCCCACCGGCGGCATGGTTGTTTTTTCTGCTGCTTTATAAGTAATTTTCGTTAAGCGATTTATTATTCTAAGTATTATTATCCCCCTGAGAAGCATAACACATTAAAAAAAAATTAACGTTCCCCTATGCACCTTGGTTTCGGTGACTGTTGGCTCCCTTCATAAATTTGTCAAACGGGCCCCTCATTTCCTTTAACTTGTCTGCTAATAGCTTAACGAGGGTCTAGGTTCTGGCAGTCTTGATGCCATAGGTAGCATAAGAGGGCTCTCGCACAGTTTCCGCCCTCGCCGTTAGATGACGTTCGACGTCACGCTCGCGGTATAACAGGACGTGCTACGTCCGCCGCAATGGTCGAGGGTGGCACTGGTGAACACTCTCAAGGCTCGCTTACACCCAGTAAACATAAATACCCAAGAGAGCAGCAGATTGGACAGCCGTCGCCGTAGCTCAGTTGGTAAGAGCACCGGACGCGATATTCGGAGGTCGTGGGTTCGGATACCACCGGCGGCATGGTTGTTTTTTCTGCTGCTTTATAAGTAATTTTCTTTAAGCGATTTATTAACCTAAGTATTATTATCCCCCTGAGAAGCATAACACATTAAAAAAAAATTAACGTTCCCCTATGCACCTTGGTTTCGGTGACTGTTGGCTCCCTTCATAAATTTGTCAAACGGGCCCCTCATTTCCTTTAACTTGTCTGCTAATAGCTTAACGACGGTCATGGTTCTGGCAGTCTTGATGCCATAGGTAGCACAAGAGGGCTCTCGCACAGTTTCCGCCCTCGCCGTTAGATGACGTTCTACGTCATGCTCGCGGAATTACAGGACGTGCTACGTCCGCCGCTATGGTCGAGGGTGGCGCTGGTGAACACTCTCAAGGCTCGCTTACACCCAGTAAACATAAATACCCAAGAGAGCAGCAGATTGGACAGCCGTCGCCGTAGCTCAGTTGGTAAGAGCACCGGACGCGATATTCGGAGGTCGTGGGTTCGGATCCCATCGGCAGCATGGTTGTTTTTTCTGCTGCTTTATAAGTAACTTTCTTTAAGCGATTTATTAATCTAAGTATTATTATCCCCCTGAGAAGCATAACACATTAAAAAAAAATTAACGTTCCCCTATGCACCTTGGTTTCGGTGACTGTTGGCTCCCTACATAAATTTGTCAAACGGGCCCCTCAATTCCTTTAACTTGTCTGCTAATAGCTTAACGAGGGTCTAGGTTCTGGCAGTCTTGATGCCATAGGCTGCATAAGAGGGCTCTTGCACAGTTTCCGCCCTCGCCGTTAGATTACGTTCTACGTCACGCTCGTGGTATTACAGGACGTGCTACGTCCGCCGCTATGGTCGAGGGTGGCGCTGGTGAATACTCTCAAGGCTCGCTTACACCCAGTAAACATAAATACCCAAGAGAGCAGCAGATTGGACAGCCGTCGCCGTAGCTCAGTTGGTAAGAGCACCGGACGCGATATTCGGAGGTCGTGGGTTCGGATACCACCGGCGGCATGGTTGTTTTTTCTGCTGCTTTATAAGTAATTGTCTTTAAGCGATTTATTAATCTAAGTAATATTATCCCCCTGAGAAGCATAACACATTAAAAAAATTAACGTTCCCCTATGCACCTTGGTTTCGGTGACTGTTGGCTCCCTTCATAAATTTGTCAAACGGGCTCCTCATTTCCTTTAACTTGTCTGCTAATAGCTTAACGAGGGTCTAGGTTCTGGCAGTCTTGATGCCATAGGTAGCATAGGAGGGTTCTCGCACAGTTTCCGCCCTCGCCGTTAGATGACGTTCTACGTCACGCTCGCGGTATTACAGGACGTGCGACGTCCGCCGCTATGGTCGAGGGTGGCGCTGGTGAACACTCTCAAGGCTCGCTTACACCCAGTAAACATAAATACCCAAGAGAGCAGCAGATTGGACAGCCGTCGCCGTAGCTCAGTTGGTAAGAGCACCGGACTCTATATTCGGAGGTCGTGGGTTCGGATCCCACCGGCGGCTTGGTTGTTTTTTCTGCTGCCTTATAAGTAATTTTCTTTAAGCGATTTATTAATCTAAGTAGTATTATCCCCCTGAGAAGCATAACGCATTAAAAACAAATTAACGTTCCCCTATGCACCTTGGTTTCGGTGACTGTTGGCTCCCTTCATAAATTTGTCAAACGGGCCCCTCATTTCCTTTAACTTGTCTGCTAATAGCTTAACGAGGGTCTAGGTTCTGGCAGTCTTGATGCCATAGGTAGCATAGGAGGGTTCTCGCAGAGTTTCCGCCCTCGCCGTTAGATGACGTTCTACGTCACGCTCGCGGTATTACAGGACGTGCTACGTCCGCCGCTATGGTCGAGGGTGGCGCTGGTGAACACTCTCAAGGCTCGCTTACACCCAGTAAACATAAATACCCAAGAGAGCAGCATATTGGACAGCCGTCGCCGTAGCTCAGTTGGTAAGAGCACCGGACGCGATATTCGGAGGTCGTGGGTTCGGATGCCACTGGCGGCATGGTTGTTTTTTCTGCTGCTTTATAAGTTTTTTCTTTAAGCGATTTATTAATCTAAGTAATATTATCCCCCTGAGAAGCATAACACATTAAAAAAAAATTAACGTTCCCCTATGCACCTTGGTTTCGGTGACTGTTGGCTCCCTTCATAAATTTGTCAAACGGGCCCCTCATTTCCTTTAACTTGTCTGCTAATAGCTTAACGAGGGTCTAGGTTCTGGCAGTCTTGATGCATAGGTAGCACAAGAGGGCTCTCGCACAGTTTCCGCCCTCGCCGTTAGATGACGTTCTACGTCACGCTCGCGGTATTACAGGACGTGCTACGTCCGCCGCTATGGTCGAGGGTGGCGCTGGTGAACACTCTCAAGGCTCGCTTACACCCAGTAAACCTAAATACCCAAGAGAGCGGCAGATTGGACAGCCGTCGCCGTAGCTCAGTTGGTAAGAGCACCGGACGCGATATTCGGAGGTCGTGGGTTCGGATCCCATCGGCGGCATGGTTGTTTTTTCTGCTGCTTTATAAGTAACTTTCTTTAAGCGATTTATTAATCCAAGTAATATTATCCCCCTGAGAAGCATAACACATTAAAAAAAATTAACGTTCCCCTATGCACCTTGGTTTCGGTTACTGTTGGCTCCCTTCATAAATTTGTCAAACGGGCCCCTCATTTCCTTTAACTTGTCTGCTAATAGCTTAACGAGGGTCTAGGTTCTGGCAGTCTTGATGCCATAGGTAGCATAAGAGGGCTCTCGCACAGTTTCCGCCCTCGCCGTTACATGACGTTCTACGTCACGCTCGCGGTATTACAGGACGTGCTACGTCCGCCGCTATGGTCGAGGGTGGCGCTGGTGAACACTCTCAAGGCTCGCTTACACCCAGTAAACATAAATACCCAAGAGAGCAGCAGATTGGACAGCCGTCGCCGTAGCTCAGTTGGTAAGAGCACCGGACGCGTTATTCGGAGGTCGTGGTTTCGGATCCCACCGGCGGCATGGTTGTTTTTTCTGCTGCATTATAAGTAATTTTCTTTAAGCGATTTATTAATCTAAGTATTATTATCCCCCTGAGAAGCATAACGCATTGAAAAAAAATTAACGTTCCCCTATGCACCTTGGTTTCGGTGACTGTTGGCTCCCTTCATAAATTTGTCAAACGGGCCCCTCATTTCCTTTAACTTGTCTGCTAATAGCTTAACGACGGTCTAGGTTCTGGCAGTCTTGATGCCATAGGTAGCATAAGAGGGCTCTCGCACAGTTTCCGCCCTCGCCGTTAGATGACGTTCTACGTCATGCTCGCGGAATTACAGGACGTGCTACGTCCGCCGCTATGGTCGAGGGTGGCGCTGGTGAACACTCTCAAGGCTCGCTTACACCCAGTAAACATAAATACCCAAGAGAGCAGCAGATTGGACAGCCGTCGCCGTAGCTCAGTTGGTAAGAGCACCGGACGCGATATTCGGAGGTCGTGGGTTCGGATCCCACCGGCGGCATGGTTGTTTTTTCTGCTGCTTTATAAGTAATTTTTGTTAACCGATTTATTAATCTAAGTATTATTATCCCCCTGAGAAGCATAACACATTAAAAAAAAATTAACGTTCCCCTATGCACCTTGGTTTCGGTGACTGTTGGCTCCCTTCATAAATTTGTCAAACGGGCCCCTCATTTCCTTTAACTTGTCTGCTAATAGCTTAACGAGGGTCTAGGTTCTGGCAGTCTTGATGCCATAGGTAGCATAAGAGGGCTCTCGCACAGTTTCCGCCCTCGCCGTTAGATGACGTTCTACGTCACGCTCGCGGTATTACAGGACGTGCTACGTCCGCCGCTATGGTCGAGGGTGGCGCTGGTGAACTCTCAAGTCTCGCTTACACCCAGTAAACATAAATACACAAGAGAGCAGCAGATTGGACAGCCGTCGCAGTAGCTCAGTTGGTAAGAGCACCGGACGCGATATTCGGAGGTCGTGGGTTCGGATCCCACCGGCGGCATGGTTGTTTTTTCTGCTGCTTTATAAGTAATTTTCGTTAAGCGATTTATTATTCTAAGTATTATTATCCCCCTGAGAAGCATAACACATTAAAAAAAAATTAACGTTCCCCTATGCACCTTGGTTTCGGTGACTGTTGGCTCCCTTCATAAATTTGTCAAACGGGCCCCTCATTTCCTTTAACTTGTCTGCTAATAGCTTAACGAGGGTCTAGGTTCTGGCAGTCTTGATGCCATAGGTAGCATAAGAGGGCTCTCGCACAGTTTCCGCCCTCGCCGTTAGATGACGTTCGACGTCACGCTCGCGGTATTACAGGACGTGCTACGTCCGCCGCTATGGTCGAGGGTGGCGCTGGTGAACACTCTCAAGGCTCGCTTACACCCAGTAAACATAAATACCCAAGAGAGCAGCAGATTGGACAGCCGTCGCCGTAGCTCAGTTGGTAAGAGCACCGGACGCAATATTCGGAGGTCGTGGGTTCGGATACCACCGGCGGCATGGTTGTTTTTTCTGCTGCTTTATAAGTAATTTTCTTTAAGCGATTTATTAACCTAAGTATTATTATCCCCCTGAGAAGCATAACACTATAAAAAAAATAACGTTTCCCTATGCACCTTGGTTTCGGTGACTGTTGGCTCCCTTCATAAATTTGTCAAACGGGCCCCTCATTTCCTTTAACTTGTCTGCTAATAGCTTAACGACGTTCTAGGTTCTGGCAGTCTTGATGCCATAGGTAGCATAAGAGGGCTCTCGCACAGTTTCCGCCCTCGCCGTTAGATGACGTTCTACGTCATGCTCGCAGAATTACAGGACGTGCTACGTCCGCCGCTATGGTCTCGGGTGGCGCTGGTGAACACTCTCAAGGCTCGCTTACACCCAGTAAACATAAATACCCAAGAGAGCAGCAGATTGGACAGCCGTCGCCGTAGCTCAGTTGGTAAGAGCACCGGACGCGATATTCGGAGGTCGTGGGTTCGGATCCCATCGGCAGCATGGTTGTTTTTTCTGCTGCTTTATAAGTAACTTTCTTTAAGCGATTTATTAATCTAAGTATTATTATCCCCCTGAGAAGCATAACACAATAAAAAAAAATTAACGTTCCCCTATGCACCTTGGTTTCGGTGACTGTTGGCTCCCTACATAAATTTGTCAAACGGGCCCCTCAATTCCTTTAACTTGTCTGCTAATAGCTTAACGAGGGTCTAGGTTCTGGCAGTCTTGATGCCATAGGCAGCATAAGAGGGCTCTTGCACAGTTTCCGCCCTCGCCGTTAGATTACGTTCTACGTCACGCTCGTGGTATTACAGGACGTGCTACGTCCGCCGCTATGGTCGAGGGTGGCGCTGGTGAATACTCTCAAGGCTCGCTTACACCCAGTAAACATAAATACCCAAGAGAGCAGCAGATTGGACAGCCGTCGCCGTAGCTCAGTTGGTAAGAGCACCGGACGCGATATTCGGAGGTCATGGGTTCGGATCCCACAGGCGGCATGGTTGTTTTTTCTGGTGCTTTATAAGTAATTGTCTTTAAGCGATTTATTAATCTAAGTAATATTATCCCCCTGAGAAGCATAACACATTAAAAAAAATTAACGTTCCCCTATGCACCTTGGTTTCGGTGACTGTTGGCTCCCTTCATAAATTTGTCAAACGGGCTCCTCATTTCCTTTAACTTGTCTGCTAATAGCTTAACGAGGGTCTAGGTTCTGGCAGTCTTGATGCCATAGGTAGCATAGGAGGGTTCTCGCACAGTTTCCGCCCTCGCCGTTAGATGACGTTCTACGTCACGCTCGCGGTATTACAGGACGTGCTACGTCCGCCGCTATGGTCGAGGGTGGCGCTGGTGAACACTCTCAAGGCTCGCTTACACCCAGTAAACATAAATACCCAAGAGAGCAGCAGATTGGACAGCCGTCGCCGTAGCTCAGTTGGTAAGAGCACCGGACTCTATATTCGGAGGTCGTGGGTTCGGATCCCACCGGCGGCTTGGTTGTTTTTTCTGCTGCCTTATAAGTAATTTTCTTTAAGCGATTTATTAATCTAAGTAATATTATCCCCCTGAGAAGCATAACGCATTAAAAAAAATTAACGTTCCCCTATGCACTTTGGTTTCGGTGACTGTTGGCTCCCTTCATAAATTTGTCAAACGGGCCCCTCATTTCCTTTAACTTGTCTGCTAATAGCTTAACGAGGGTCTAGGTTCTGGCAGTCTTGATGCCATAGGTAGCATAAGAGGGCTCTCGCAAAGTTTCCGCCCTCGCCGTTAGATGACGTTCTACGTCACGCTCGCGGTATTACAGGACGTGCTACGTCCGCCGCTATGGTCGAGGGTGGCGCTGGTGAACACTCTCAAGGCTCGCTTACACCCAGTAAACATAAATACCCAAGAGAGCAGCATATTGGACAGCCGTCGCCGTAGCTCAGTTGGTAAGAGCACCGGACGCGATATTCGGAGGTCGTGGGTTCGGATCCCACTGGCGGCATGGTTGTTTTTTCTGCTGCTTTATAAGTAATTTTCTTTAAGCGATTTATTAATCTAAGTAATATTATCCCCCTGAGAAGCATAACACATTAAAAAAAAATTAATGTTCCCCTATGCACCTTGGTTTCGGTGACTGTTGGCTCCCTTCATAAATTTGTCAAACGGGCCCCTCATTTCCTTTACCTTGTCTGCTAATAGCTTAACGAGGGTCTAGGTTCTGGCAGTCTTGATGCATAGGTAGCACAAGAGGGCTCTCGCACAGTTTCCGCCCTCGCCGTTAGATGACGTTCTACGTCACGCTCGCGGTATTACAGGACGTGCTACGTCCGCCGCTATGGTCGAGGGTGGCGCTGGTGAACACTCTCAAGGCTCGCTTACACCCAGTAAACATAAATACCCAAGAGAGCGGCAGATTGGACAGCCGTCGCCGTAGCTCAGTTGGTAAGAGCACCGGACGCGATATTCGGAGGTCGTGGGCTCGGATCCCATCGGCGGCATGGTTGTTTTTTCTGCTGCTTTATAAGTAACTTTCTTTAGCGATTTATTAATCCAAGTATTATTATCCCCCTGAGAAGCATAACACATTAAAAAAAAAATAACGTTCCCCTATGCACCTTGGTTTCGGTTACTGTTGGCTCCCTTCATAAATTTGTCAAACGGGCCCCTCATTTCCTTTAACTTGTCTGCTAATAGCTTAACGAGGGTCTAGGTTCTGGCAGTCTTGATGCCATAGGTAGCATAAGAGGGCTCTCGCACAGTTTCCGCCCTCGCCGTTAGATGACGTTCTTCGTCACGCTCGCGGTATTACAGGACGTGCTACGTCCGCCGCTATGGTCGAGGGTGGCGCTGGTGAACACTCTCAAGGCTCGCTTACACCCAGTAAACATAAATACCCAAGAGAGCAGCAGATTGGACAGCCGTCGCCGTAGCTCAGTTGATAAGAGCACCGGACGCGATATTCGGAGGTCGTGGGTTCGGATCCCACCGGCGGCATGGTTGTTTTTTCTGCTGCTTTATAAGTAATTTTCGTTAAGCGATTTATTAATCTAAGTATTATTATCCCCCTGAGAAGCATAACACATTAAAAAAAAATTAACGTTCCCCTATGCACCTTGGTTTCGGTGACTGTTGGCTCCCTTCATAAATTTGTCAAACGGGCCCCTCATTTCCTTTAACTTGTCTGCTAATAGCTTAACGAGGGTCTAGGTTCTGGCAGTCTTGATGCCATAGGTAGCATAAGAGGGCTCTCGCACAGTTTCCGCCCTCGCCGTTAGATGACGTTCTACGTCACGCTCGCGGTATTACAGGACGTGCTACGTCCGCCGCTATGGTCGAGGGTGGCGCTGGTGAACTCTCAAGTCTCGCTTACACCCAGTAAACATAAATACACAAGAGAGCAGCAGATTGGACAGCCGTCGCAGTAGCTCAGTTGGTAAGAGCACCGGACGCGATATTCGGAGGTCGTGGGTTCGGATCCCACCGGCGGCATGGTTGTTTTTTCTGCTGCTTTATAAGTAATTTTCGTTAAGCGATTTATTAATCTAAGTATTATTATCCCCCTGAGAAGCATACCACATTAAAAAAAAAATTAACGTTCCCCTATGCACCTTGGTTTCGGTGACTGTTGGCTCCCTTCATAAATTTGTCAAACGTGCCCCTCATTTCCTTTAACTTGTCTGCTAATAGCTTAACGAGGGTCTAGGTTCTGGCAGTCTTGATGCCATAGGTAGCATAAGAGGGCTCTCGCACAGTTTCCGCCCTCGCCGTTAGATGACGTTCTACGTCACGCTCGCGGTATTACAGGACGTGCTACGTCCGCCGCTATGGTCGAGGGTGGCGCTGGTGAACACTCTCAAGGCTCGCTTACACCCAGTAAACCTAAATACCCAAGAGAGCAGCAGATTGGACAGCCGTTGCCGTAGCTCAGTTGGTAAGAGCACCGGACGCGATATTCGGAGGTCGTGGGTTCGGATCCCATCGGCGGCATGGTTGTTTTTTCTGCTGCTTTATAAGTAACTTTCTTTAAGCGATTTATTAATCTAAGTATTATTATCCCCCTGAGAAGCATAACACATTAAAAAAAAATTAACGTTCCCCTATGCACCTTGGTTTCGGTTACTGTTGGCTCCCTTCATAAATTTGTCAAACGGGCCCCTCATTTCCTTTAACTTGTCTGCTAATAGCTTAACGAGGGTCTAGGTTCTGGCAGTCTTGATGCCATAGGTAGCATAGGAGGGCTCTCGCAGAGTTTCCGCCCTCGCCGTTAGATGACGTTCTATGTCACGCTCGCGGTATTACAGGACGTGCTACGTCCGCCGCTATGGTCGAGGGTGGCGCTGGTGAACACTCTCAAGGCTCGCTTACACCCAGTAAACATAAATACCCAAGAGAGCAGCAGATTGGACAGCCGTCGCCGTAGCTCAGTTGGTAAGAGCACCGGACGCGATATTCGGAGGTCGTGGTTTCGGATCCCACCGGCGGCATGGTTGTTTTTTCTGCTGCATTATAAGTAATTTTCTTTAAGCGATTTATTAATCTAAGTATTATTATCCCCCTGAGAAGCATAACGCATTGAAAAAAAATTAACGTTCCCCTATGCACCTTGGTTTCGGTGACTGTCGGCTCCTTTCATAAATTTGTCAAACGGGCCCCTCATTTCCTTTAACTTGTCTGCTAATAGCTTAACGAGGGTCTAGGTTCTGGCAGTCTTGATGCCATAGGTAGGTTAAGAGGGCTCTCGCACAGTTTCCGCCCTCGCCGTTAGATGACGTTCTACGTCACGCTCGCGGTATTACAGGACGTGCTACGTTCGCCGCTTTGGTCGAGGGTGGCGCTGGTGAACACTCTCAAGGCTCGCTTACACCCAGTAAACATAAATACCCAAGAGAGCAGCAGATTGGACAGCCGTCGCCGTAGCTCAGTTGGTAAGAGCACCGGACGCGATATTCGGAGGTCGTGGTTTCGGATCCCACCGGCGGCATGGTTGTTTTTTCTGCTGCATTATAAGTAATTTTCTTTAAGCGATTTATTAATCTAAGTATTATTATCCCCCTGAGAAGCATAACGCATTAAAAAAAAATTAACGTTCCCCTATGCACCTTGGTTTCGGTGACTGTTGGCTCCCTTCATAAATTTGTCAAACGGGCCCCTCATTTCCTTTAACTTGTCTGCTAATAGCTTAACGAGGGTCTAGGTTCTGGCAGTCTTGATGCATACGTAGCACAAGAGGGCTCTCGCACAGTTTCCGCCCTCGCCGTTAGATGACGTTCTACGTCACGCTCGCGGTATTACAGGACGTGCTACGTCCGCCGCTATGGTCGAGGGTGGCGTTGGTGAACACTCTCAAGGCTCGCTTACACCCAGTAAACCTAAATACCCAAGAGAGCAGCAGATTGGACAGCCGTCGCCGTAGCTCAGTTGGTAAGAGCACTGGACGCGATATTCGGAGGTCGTGGGTTCGGATCCCATCGGCGGCATGGTTGTTTTTTCTGCTGCTTTATAAGTAACTTTCTTTAAGCGATTTATTAATCTAAGTATTATTATCCCCCTGAGAAGCATAACACATTAAAAAAAATTAACGTTCCCCTATGCACCTTGGTTTCGGTTACTGTTGGCTCCCTTCATTAATTTGTCAAACGGGCCCCTCATTTCCTTTAACTTGTCTGCTAATAGCTTAACGAGGGTCTAGGTTCTGGCAGTCTTGATGCCATAGGTAGCATAAGAGGGCTCTCGCACAGTTTCCGCCCTCGCCGTTAGATGACGTTCTACGTCACGCTCGCGGTATTACAGGACGTGCTACGTCCGCCGCTATGGTCGAGGGTGGCGCTGGTGAACCCTCTCAAGGCTCGCTTACACCCAGTAAACATAAATACCCAAGAGAGCAGCAGATTGGACAGCCGTCGCCGTAGCTCAGTTGGTAAGAGCACCGGACGCGATATTCGGAGGTCGTGGTTTCGGATCCCACCGGCGGCATGGTTGTTTTTTCTGCTGCATTATAAGTAATTTTCTTTAAGCGATTTATTAATCTAAGTATTATTATCCCCCTGAGAAGCATAACGCATTGAAAAAAAATTAACGTTCCCCTATGCACCTTGGTTTCGGTGACTGTTGGCTCCCTTCATAAATTTGTCAAACGGGCCCCTCATTTCCTTTAACTTGTCTGCTAATAGCTTAACGAGGGTCTAGGTTCTGGCAGTCTTGATGCCATAGGTAGCATAAGAGGGCTCTCGCACAGTTTCCGCCCTCGCCGTTAGATGACGTTTTACGTCACGCTCGCGGTATTACAGGACGTGCTACGTCCGCCGCTTTGGTCGAGGGTGGCGCTGGTGAACACTCTCAAGGCTCGCTTACACCCAGTAAACATAAATACCCAAGAGAGCAGCATTTTGGACAGCCGTCGCCGTAGCTCAGTTGGTAAGAGCACCGGACGCGATATTCGGAGGTCGTGGGTTCGGATCCCACTGGCGGCATGGTTGTTTTTTCTGCTGCTTTATAAGTAACTTTCTTTAAGCGATTTATTAATCTAAGTATTATTATCCCCCTGAGAAGCATAACACATTAAAAAAAAATTAACGTTCCCCTATGCACCTTGGTTTCGGTTACTGTTGGCTCCCTTCATAAATTTGTCAAACGGGCCCCTCATTTCCTTTAACTTGTCTGCTAATAGCTTAACGACGGTCTAGGTTCTGGCAGTCTTGATGCCATAGGTAGCATAAGAGGGCTCTCGCACAGTTTCCGCCCTCGCCGTTAGATGACGTTCTACGTCATGCTCGCGGAATTACAGGACGTGCTACGTCCGCCGCTATGGTCGAGGGTGGCGCTGGTGAACACTCTCAAGGCTCGCTTACACCCAGTAAACATAAATACCCAAGAGAGCAGCAGATTGGACAGCCGTCGCCGTAGCTCAGTTGGTAAGAGCACCGGACGCGATATTCGGAGGTCGTGGGTTCGGATCCCATCGGCAGCATGGTTGTTTTTTCTGCTGCTTTATAAGTAACATTCTTTAAGCGATTTATTATTCTAAGTATTATTATCCCCCTGAGAAGCATAACACATTAAAAAAAAATTAACGTTCCCCTATGCACCTTGGTTTCGGTGACTGTTGGCTCCCTTCATAAATTTGTCAAACGGGCCCCTCATTTCCTTTAACTTGTCTGCTAATAGCTTAACGACGGTCTAGGTTCTGGCAGTCTTGATGCCATAGGTAGCATAAGAGGGCTCTCGCACAGTTTCCGCCCTCGCCGTTAGATGACGTTCTACGTCATGCTCGCGGAATTACAGGACGTGCTACGTCCGCCGCTATGGTCGAGGGTGGCGCTGGTGAACACTCTCAAGGCTCGCTTACACCCAGTAAACATAAATACCCAAGAGAGCAGCAGATTGGACAGCCGTCGCAGCAGCTCAGTTGGTAAGAGCACCGGACGCGATATTCGGAGGTCGTGGGTTCGGATCCCACCGGCGGCATGGTTGTTTTTTCTGCTGCTTTATAAGTAATTTTCGTTAAGCGATTTATTAATCTAAGTATTATTATCCCCCTGAGAAGCATAACACATTAAAAAAAATTAACGTTCCCCTATGCACATTGGTTTCGGTGACTGTTGGCTCCCTTCATAAATTTGTCAAACGGGCCCCTCATTTCCTTTAACTTGTCTGCTAATAGCTTAACGAGGGTCTAGGTTCTGGCAGTCTTGATGCCATAGGTAGCATAAGAGGGCTCTCGCACAGTTTCCGCCCTCGCCGTTAGATGACGTTCTACGTCACGCTCGCGGTATTACAGGACGTGCTACGTCCGCCGCTATGGTCGAGGGTGGCGCTGGTGAACACTCTCAAGGCTCGCTTACACCCAGTAAACATAAATACCCAAGAGAGCAGCAGATTGGACAGCCGTCGCCGTAGCTCAGTTGGTAAGAGCACCGGACGCGATATTCGGAGGTCGTGGGTTCGGATACCACCGGCGGCATGGTTGTTTTTTCTGCTGCTTTATAAGTAATTTTCTTTAAGCGATTTATTAACCTAAGTATTATTATCCCCCTGAGAAGCATAACACATTAAAAAAAAATTAACGTTCCCCTATGCACCTTGGTTTCGGTGACTGTTGGCTCCCTTCATAAATTTGTCAAACGGGCCCCTCATTTCCTTTAACTTGTCTGCTAATAGCTTAACGACGGTCTAGGTTCTGGCAGTCTTGATGCCATAGGTAGCATAAGAGGGCTCTCGCACAGTTTCCGCCCTCGCCGTTAGAAGACGTTCTACGTCATGCTCGCGGAATTACAGGACGTGCTACGTCCGCCGCTATGGTCGAGGGTGGCGCTGGTGAACACTCTCAAGGCTCGCTTACACCCAGTAAACATAAATACCCAAGAGAGCAGCAGATTGGACAGCCGTCGCCGTAGCTCAGTTGGTAAGAGCACCGGACGCGATATTCGGAGGTCGTGGGTTCGGATCCCACCGGCGGCATGGTTGTTTTTTCTGCTGCTTTATAGGTAATTTTCGTTAAGCGATTTATTAATCTAAGTATTATTATCCCCCTGAGAAGCATAACACATTAAAAAAAAATTAAGGTTCCCCTATGCACCTTGGTTTCGGTGACTGTTGGCTCCCTTCATAAATTTGTCAAACGGGCCCCTCATTTCCTTTAACTTGTCTGCTAATAGCTTAACGACGGTCTAGGTTCTGGCAGTCTTGATGCCATAGGTAGCATAAGAGGAATCTCGCACAGTTTCCGCCCTCGCCGTTAGATGACGTTCTACGTCACGCTCGCGGTATTACAGGACGTGCTACGTCCGCCGCTATGGTCGAGGGTGGCGCTGGTGAACACTCTCAAGGCTCGCTTACACCCAGTAAACCTAAATACCCAAGAGAGCAGCAGATTGGACAGCCGTCGCCGTAGCTCAGTTGGTAAGAGCACCGGACGCGATATTCGGAGGTCGTGGGTTCGGATCCCATCGTCGGCATGGTTGTTTTTTCTGCTGCTTTATAAGTAACTTTCTTTAAGCGATTTATTAATCTAAGTATTATTATCCCCCTGAGAAGCATAACACATTAAAAAAAAATTAACGTTCCCCTATGCACCTTGGTTTCGGTTACTGTTGGCTCCCTTCATAAATTTGTCAAACGGGCCCCTCATTTCCTTTAACTTGTCTGCTAATAGCTTAACGAGGGTCTAGGTTCTGGCAGTCTTGATGCCATAGGTAGCATAAGAGGGCTCTCGCACAGTTTCCGCCCTCGCCGTTAGATGACGTTCTACGTCACGCTCGCGGTATTACAGGACGTGCTACGTCCGCCGCTATGGTCGAGGGTGGCGCTGGTGAACACTCTCAAGGCTCGCTTACACCCAGTAAACATAAATACCCAAGAGAGCAGCAGATTGGACAGCCGTCGCCGTAGCTCAGTCGGTAAGAGCACCGGACGCGATATTCGGAGGTCGTGGTTTCGGATCCCACCGGCGGCATGGTTGTTTTTTCTGCTGCATTATAAGCAATTTTCTTTAAGCGATTTAATAATCTAAGTATTATTATCCCCCTGAGAAGCATAACGCATTGAAAAAAAATTAACGTTCCCCTATGCACCTTGGTTTCGGTGACTGTTGGCTCCCTTCATAAATTTGTCAAATGGGCCCCTCATTTCCTTTAACTTGTCTGCTAATAGCTTAACGAGGGTCTAGGTTCTGGCAGTCTTGATGCCATAGGTAGCATAGGAGGGCTCTCGCACAGTTTCCGCCCTCGCCGTTAGATGACGTTCTACGTCACGCTCGCGGTATTACAGGACGTGCTACGTCCGCCGCTATGGTCGAGGGTGGCGCTGGTGAACACTCTCAAGGCTCGCTTACACCCAGTAAACATAAATACACAAGAGAGCAGCAGATTGGACAGCCGTCGCAGTAGCTCAGTTGGTAAGAGCACCGGACGCGATATTCGAAGGTCGTGGGTTCGGATCACACCGGCGGCATGGTTGTTTTTTCTGCTGCTTTATAGGTAATTTTCGTTAAGCGATTTATTAATCTAAGTATTATTATCCCCCTGAGAAGCATAACACATTAAAAAAAAATTAACGTTCCCCTATGCACCTTGGTTTCGGTGACTGTTGGCTCCCTTCATAAATTTGTCAAACGGGCCCCTCATTTCCTTTAACTTGTCTGCTAATAGCTTAACGACGGTCTAGGTTCTGGCAGTCTTGATGCCATAGGTAGCATAAGAGGGCTCTCGCACAGTTTCCGCCCTCGCCGTTAGATGACGTTCTACGTCATGCTCGCGGAATCAGGACGTGCTACGTCCGCCGCTATGGTCGACGGTGGCGCTAGTGAACACTCTCAAGGCTCGCTTACACCCAGTAAACATAAATACCCAAGAGAGCAGCAGATTGGACAGCCGTCGCCGTAGCTCAGTTGGTAAGAGCACCGGACGCGATATTCGGAGGTCGTGGGTTGGGATCCCACCGGCGGCATGTTTGTTTTTTCTGCTGCTTTATAAGTAATTTTCGTTAGGCGATTTATTAATCTAAGTATTATTATCCCCCTGAGAAGCATAACGCATTAAAAAAAATTAACGTTCCCCTATGCACCTTGGTTTCGGTGACTGTTGGCTCCCTTCATAAATTTGTCAAACGGGCCCCTCATTTCCTTTAACTTGTCTGCTAATAGCTTAACGACGGTCTAGGTTCTGGCAGTCTTGATGCCATAGGTAGCATAAGAGGGCTCTCGCACAGTTTCCGCCCTCGCCGTTAGATGACGTTCTACGTCATGCTCGCGGAATTACAGGACGTGCTACGTCCGCCGCTATGGTCGAGGGTGGCGCTGGTGAACACTCTCAAGGCTCGCTTACACCCAGTAAACATAAATACACAAGAGAGCAGCAGATTGGACAGCCGTCGCAGCAGCTCAGTTGGTAAGAGCACCGGACGCGATATTCGGAGGTCGTGGGTTCGGATCCCACCGGCGGCATGGTTGTTTTTTCTGCTGCTTTATAAGTAATTTTCGTTAAGCGATTTATTAATCTAAGTATTATTATCCCCCTGAGAAGCATAACACATTAAAAAAAATTAACGTTCCCCTATGCACCTTGGTTTCGGTGACTGTTGGCTCCCTTCATAAATTTGTCAAACGGGCCCCTCATTTCCTTTAACTTGTCTGCTAATAGCTTAACGAGGGTCTAGGTTCTGGCAGTCTTGATGCCATAGGTAGCATAAGAGGGCTCTCGCACAGTTTCCGCCCTCGCCGTTAGATGACGTTCTACGTCACGCTCGCGGTATTACAGGACGTGCTACGTCCGCCGCTATGGTCGAGGGTGGCGCTGGTGAACACTCTCAAGGCTCGCTTACACCCAGTAAACATAAATACCCAAGAGAGCAGCAGATTGGACAGCCGTCGCCGTAGCTCAGTTGGTAAGAGCACCGGACGCGATATTCGGAGGTCGTGGGTTCGGATACCACCGGCGGCATGGTTGTTTTTTCTGCTGCTTTATAAGTAATTTTCTTTAAGCGATTTATTAACCTAAGTATTATTATCCCCCTGAGAAGCATAACACATTAAAAAAAAATTAACGTTCCCCTATGCACCTTGGTTTCGGTGACTGTTGGCTCCCTTCATAAATTTGTCAAACGGGCCCCTCATTTCCTTTAACTTGTCTGCTAATAGCTTAACGACGGTCTAGGTTCTGGCAGTCTTGATGCCATAGGTAGCATAAGAGGGCTCTCGCACAGTTTCCGCCCTCGCCGTTAGATGACGTTCTACGTCATGCTCGCGGAATTACAGGACGTGCTACGTCCGCCGCTATGGTCGAGGGTGGCGCTGGTGAACACTCTCAAGGCTCGGTTACACCCAGTAAACATAAATACCCAAGAGAGCAGCAGATTGGACAGCCGTCGCCGTAGCTCAGTTGGTAAGAGCACCGGACGCGATATTCGGAGGTCGTGGGCTCGGATCCCATTGGCGGCATGGTTGTTTTTTCTGCTGCTTTGTAAGTAACTTTCTTTAAGCGATTTATTAATCTAAGTATTGTTATCCCCCTGAGAAGCATAACACATTAAAAAAAAAATAACGTTCCCCTATGCACCTTGGTTTCGGTGACTGTTGGCTCCCTACATAAATTTGTCAAACGGGCCCCTCAATTCCTTTAACTTGTCTGCTAATAGCTTAACGAGGGTCTAGGTTCTGGCAGTCTTGATGCCATAGGTAGCATAAGAGGGCTCTCGCACAGTTTCCGCCCTCGCCGTTAGATGACGTTCTACGTCACGCTCGCGGTATTACAGGACGTGCTACGTCCGCCGCTATGGTCGAGGGTGGCGCTGGTGAACACTCTCAAGGCTCGCTTACCCCAGTAAACATAAATACCCAAGAGAGCAGCAGATTGGACAGCCGTCGCCGTAGCTCAGTTGGTAAGAGCACCGGACGCGATATTCGGAGGTCGTGGGTTCGGATACCACCGCCGGCATGGTTGTTTTTTCTGCTGCTTTATAAGTAATTTTCTTTAAGCGATTTATTAACCTAAGTATTATTATCCCCCTGAGAAGCATAACACATTAAAAAAAAATTAACGTTCCCCTATGCACCTTGGTTTCGGTGACTGTTGGCTCCCTTCATAAATTTGTCAAACGGACCCCTCATTTCCTTTAACTTGTCTGCTAATAGCTTAACGACGGTCTAGGTTCTGGCAGTCTTGATGCCATAGGTAGCATAAGAGGGCTCTCGCACAGTTTCCGCCCTCGCCGTTAGATGACGTTCTACGTCATGCTCGCGGAATTACAGGACGTGCTACGTCCGCCGCTATGGTCGAGGGTGGCGCTGGTGAACACTCTCAAGGCTCGCTTACACCCAGTAAACATAAATACCCAAGAGAGCAGCAGATTGGACAGCCGTCGCAGCAGCTCAGTTGGTAAGAGCACCGGACGCGATATTCGGAGGTCGTGGGTTCGGATCCCACCGGCGGCATGGTTGTTTTTTCTGCTGCTTTATAAGTAATTTTCGTTAAGCGATTTATTAATCTAAGTATTATTATCCCCCTGAGAAGCATAACACATTAAAAAAAAATTAACGTTCCCCTATGCACCTTGGTTTCGGTGACTGTTGGCTCCCTTCATAAATTTGTCAAACGGGCCCCTCATTTCCTTTAACTTGTCTGCTAATAGCTTAACTAGGGTCTAGGTTCTGGCAGTCTTGATGCCATAGGTAGCATAAGAGGGCTCTCGCACAGTTTCCGCCCTCGCCGTTAGATGACGTTCTACGTCACGCTCGCGGTATTACAGGACGTGCTACGTCCGCCGCTATGGTCGAGGGTGGCGCTGGTGAACACTCTCAAGGCTCGCTTACACCCAGTAAACATAAATACCCAAGAGAGCAGCAGATTGGACAGCCGTCGCCGTAGCTGAGTTGGTAAGAGCACCGGACGCGATATTCGGAGGTCGTGGGTTCGGATACCACCGGCGGCATGGTTGTTTTTTCTGCTGCTTTATAAGTAATTTTCTTTAAGCGATTTATTAACCTAAGTATTATTATCCCCCTGAGAAGCATAACACATTAAAAAAAAATTAACGTTCCCCTATGCACCTTGGTTTCGGTGACTGTTGGCTCCCTTCATAAATTTGTCAAACGGGCCCCTCATTTCCTTTAACTTGTCTGCTAATAGCTTAACGACGGTCTAGGTTCTGGCAGTCTTGATGCCATAGGTAGCATAAGAGGGCTCTCGCACAGTTTCTGCCCTCGCCGTTAGATGACGTTCTACGTCATGCTCGCGGAATTACAGGACGTGCTACGTCCGCCGCTATGGTCGAGGGTGGCGCTGGTGAACACTCTCAAGGCTCGCTTACACCCAGTAAACATAAATACACAAGAGAGCAGCAGATTGGACAGCCGTCGCAGCAGCTCAGTTGGTAAGAGCACCGGACGCGATATTCGGAGGTCGTGGGTTCGGATCCCACCGGCGGCATGGTTGTTTTTTCTGCTGCTTTATAAGTAATTTTCGTTAAGCGATTTATTAATCTAAGTATTATTATCCCCCTGAGAAGCATAACACATTAAAAAAAAATTAACGTTCCCCTATGCACCTTGGTTTCGGTGACTGTTGGCTCCCTTCATAAATTTGTCAAACGGGCCCCTCATTTCCTTTAACTTGTCTGCTAATAGCTTAACGAGGGTCTAGGTTCTGGCAGTCTTGATGCCATAGGTAACATAGGAGGGCTCTCGCACAGTTTCCGCCCTCGCCGTTAGATGACGTTCTACGTCACGCTCGCGGTATTACAGGACGTGCTACGTCCGCCGCTATGGTCGAGGGTGGCGCTGGTGAACACTCTCAAGGCTCGCTTACACCCAGTAAACATAAATACCCAAGAGAGCAGCAGATTGGACAGCCGTCGCCGTAGCTCAGTTGGTAAGAGCACCGGACGCGATATTCGGAGGTCGTGGGTTCGGATACCACCGGCGGCATGGTTGTTTTTTCTGCTGCTTTATAAGTAATTTTCTTTAAGCGATTTATTAACCTAAGTATTATTATCCCCCTGAGAAGCATAACACATTAAAAAAAAATTAACGTTCCCCTATGCACCTTGGTTTCGGTGACTGTTGGCTCCCTTCATAAATTTGTCAAACGGGCCCCTCATTTTCTTTAACTTGTCTGCTAATAGCTTAACGACGGTCTAGGTTCTGGCAGTCTTGATGCCATAGGTAGCATAAGAGGGCTCTCGCACAGTTTCCGCCCTCGCCGTTAGATGACGTTCTACGTCATGCTCGCGGAATTACAGGACGTGCTACGTCCGCCGCTATGGTGGAGGGTGGCGCAGGTGAACACTCTCAAGGCTCGCTTACACCCAGTAAACATAAATACCCAAGAGAGCAGCAGATTGGACAGCCGTCGCCGTAGCTCAGTTGGTAAGAGCACCGGACGCGATATTCGGAGGTCGTGGGTTCGGATCCCATCGGCGGCATGGTTGTTTTTTCTGCTGCTTTGTAAGTAACTTTCTTTACGCGATTTATTAATCTAAGTATTGTTATCCCCCTGAGAAGCATAACACATTAAAAAAAGATAACGTTCCCCTATGCACCTTGGTTTCGGTGACTGTTGGCTCCCTACATAAATTTGTCAAACGGGCCCCTCAATTCCTTTAACTTGTCTGCTAATAGCTTAACGAGGGTCTAGGTTCTGGCAGTCTTGATGCCATAGGTAGCATAAGAGGGCTCTCGCACAGTTTCCGCCCTCGCCGTTAGATGACGTTCTACGTCACGCTCGCGGTATTACAGGACGTGCTACGTCCGCCGCTATGGTCGAGGGTGGCGCTGGTGAACACTCTCAAGGCTCGCTTACACCCAGTAAACATAAATACCCAAGAGAGCAGCAGATTGGACAGCCGTCGCCGTAGCTCAGTTGGTAAGAGCACCGGACGCGATATTCGGAGGTCGTGGGTTCGGATCCCATCGGCGGCATGGTTGTTTTTTCTGCTGCTTTGTAACTTTCTTTAAGCGATTTATTAATCTAAGTATTATTATCCCCCTGAGAAGCATAACACATTAAAAAAAAATTAACGTTCCCCTATGCACCTTGGTTTCGGTGACTGTTGGCTCCCTTCATAAATTTGTCAAACGGGCCCCTCATTTCCTTTAACTTGTCTGCTAATAGCTTAACGAGGGTCTAGGTTCTGGCAGTCTTGATGCCATAGGTAGCATAAGAGGGCTCTCGCACAGTTTCCGCCCTCGCCGTTAGATGACGTTCTTCGTCACGCTCGCGGTATTACAGGACGTGCTACGTCCGCCGCTATGGTCGAGGGTGGCGCTGGTGAACACTCTCAAGGCTCGCTTACACCCAGTAAACATAAATACCCAAGAGAGCAGCAGATTGGACAGCCGTCGCCGTAGCTCAGTTGGTAAGAGCACCGGACGCGATATTCGGAGGTCGTGGGTTCGGATCCCACCGGCGGCATGGTTGTTTTTTCTGCTGCTTTATAAGTAATTTTCGTTAAGCGATTTATTAATCTAAGTATTATTGTCCCCCTGAGAAGCATAACACATTAAAAAAATTAACGTTCCCCTATGCACCTTGGTTTCGGTGACTGTTGGCTCCCTTCATAAATTTGTCAAACGGGCCCCTCATTTCCTTTAACTTGTCTGCTAATAGCTTAACGAGGGTCTAGGTTCTGGCAGTCTTGATGCCATAGGTAGCATAAGAGGGCTCTCGCACAGTTTCCGCCCTCGCCGTTAGATGACGTTCTACGTCACGCTCGCGGTATTACAGGACGTGCTACGTCCGCCGCTATGGTCGAGGGTGGCGCTGGTGAACACTCTCAAGGCTCGCTTACACCCAGTAAACATAAATACCCAAGAGAGCAGCAGATTGGACAGCCGTCGCCGTAGCTCAGTTGGTAAGAGCACCGGACGCGATATTCGGAGGTCGTGGGTTCGGATCCCATCGGCGGCATGGTTGTTTTTTCTGCTGCTTTGTAAGTAACTTTCTTTAAGCGATTTATTAATCTAAGTATTGTTATCCCCCTGAGAAGCATAACACATTAAAAAAAGATAACGTTCCCCTATGCACCTTGGTTTCGGTGACTGTTGGCTCCCTTCATAAATTTGTCAAACGGGCCCCTCATTTCCTTTAACTTGTCTGCTAATAGCTTAACGAGGGTCTAGGTTCTGGCAGTCTTGATGCCATAGGTAGCAAAAGAGGGCTCTCGCACAGTTTCCGCCCTCGCCGTTAGAAGACGTTCTACGTCATGCTCGCGGAATTACAGGACGTGCTACGTCCGCCGCTATGGTCGAGGGTGGCGCTGGTGAACACTCTCAAGGCTCGCTTACACCCAGTAAACATAAATACCCAAGAGAGCAGCAGATTGGACAGCCGTCGCAGGAGCTCAGTTGGTAAGAGCACCGGACGCGATATTCGGAGGTCGTGGGTTCGGATCCCACCGGCGGCATGGTTGTTTTTTCTGCTGCTTTATAAGTAATTTTCGTTAAGCGATTTATTAATCTAAGTATTATTATCCCCCTGAGAAGCATAACACATTAAAAAAAAATTAACGTTCCCCTATGCACCTTGGTTTCGGTGACTGTTGATTCCCTTCATAAATTTGTCAAACGGGCCCCTCATTTCCTTTAACTTGTCTGCTAATAGCTTAACGAGGGTCTAGGTTCTGGCAGTCTTGATGCCATAGGTAGCATAAGAGGGCTCTCGCACAGTTTCCGCCCTCGCCGTTAGATGACGTTCTACGTCACGCTCGCGGTATTACAGGACGTGCTACGTCCGCCGCTATGGTCGAGGGTGGCGCTGGAGAACACTCTCAAGGCTCGCTTACACCCAGTAAACATAAATACCCAAGAGAGCAGCAGATTGGACAGCCGTCGCCGTAGCTCAGTTGGTAAGAGCACCGGACGCGATATTCGGAGGTCGTGGGTTCGGATACCACCGGCGGCATGGTTGTTTTTTCTGCTGCTTTATAAGTAATTTTCTTTAAGCGATTTATTAACCTAAGTATTATTATCCCCCTGAGAAGCATAACACATTAAAAAAAAATTTACGTTCCCCTATGCACCTTGGTTTCGGTGACTGTTGGCTCCCTTCATAAATTTGTCAAACGGGCCCCTCATTTCCTTCAACTTGTCTGCTAATAGCTTAACGACGGTCTAGGTTCTGGCAGTCTTGATGCCATAGGTAGCATAAGAGGGCTCTCGCACAGTTTCCGCCCTCGCCGTTAGATGACGTTCTACGTCATGCTCGCGGAATTACAGGACGTGCTACGTCCGCCGCTATGGTCGAGGGTGGCGCTGGTGAACACTCTCAAGGCTCGCTTACACCCAGTAAACATAAATACCCAAGAGAGCAGCAGATTGGACAGCCGTCGCCGTAGCTCAGTTGGTAAGAGCACCGGACGCGATATTCGGAGGTCGTGGGTTCGGATCCCACCGGCGGCTTGGTTGTTTTTTCTGCTGCCTTATAAGTAATTTTCGTTAAGCGATTTATTAATCTAAGTATTATTATCCCCCTGAGAAGCATAACACATTAAAAAAAAATTAACGTTCCCCTATGCACCTTGGTTTCGGTGACTGTTGGCTCCCTTCATAAATTTGTCAAACGGGTCCCTCATTTCCTTTAACTTGTCTGCTAATAGCTTAACGAGGGTCTAGGTTCTGGCAGTCTTGATGCCATAGGTAGCATAAGAGGGCTCTCGCACAGTTTCCGCCCTCGCCGTTAGATGACGTTCTACGTCACGCTCGCGGTATTACAGGACGTGCTACGTCCGCCGCTTTGGTCGAGGGTGGCGCTGGTGAACACTCTCAAGGCTCGCTTACACCCAGTAAACATAAATACCCAAGCGAGCAGCAGATTGGACAGCCGTCGCCGTAGCTCAGTTGGTAAGAGCACCGGACGCGATATTCGGAGGTCGTGGTTTCGGATCCCACCGGCGGCATGGTTGTTTTTTCTGCTGCATTATAAGTAATTTTCTTTAAGCAATTTATTAATCTAAGTAATATTATCCCCCTGAGAAGCATAACGCATTAAAAAAAAATTAACGTTCCCCTATGCACCTTGGTTTCGGTGACTGTTGGCTCCCTTCATAAATTTGTCAAACGGGCCCCTCATTTCCTTTAAGTTGTCTGCTAATAGCTTAACGAGGGTCTAGGTTCTGGCAGTCTTGATGCCATAGGTAGCATAAGAGGGCTCTCGCAAAGTTTCCGCCCTCGCCATTAGATGACGTTCTACGTCACGCTCGCGGTATTACAGGACGTGCTACGTCCGCCGCTATGGTCGAGGGTGGCGCTGGTGAACACTCTCAAGGCTCGCTTACACCCAGTAAACATAAATACCCAAGAGAGCAGCATATTGGACAGCCGTCGCCGTAGCTCAGTTGGTAAGAGCACCGGACGCGATATTCGGAGGTCGTGGGCTCGGATCCCACCGGCGGCATGGTTGTTTTTTCTGCTGCTTTATAAGTAATTTTCGTTAAGCGATTTATTATTCTAAGTATTATTATCCCCCTGAGAAGCATAACACATTAAAAAAAATTAACGTTCCCCTATGCACCTTGGTTTCGGTGACTGTTGGCTTCCTTCATAAATTTGTCAAACGGGCCCCTCATTTCCTTTAACTTGTCTGCTAATAGCTTAACGAGGGTCTAGGTTCTGGCAGTCTTGATGCCATAGGTAGCATAAGAGGGCTCTCGCACAGTTTCCGCCCTCGCCGTTAGATGACGTTCTACGTCACGCTCGCGGTATTACAGGACGTGCTACGTCCGCCGCTATGGTCGAGTGTGGCGCTGGTGAACTCTCAAGTCTCGCTTACACCCAGTAAACATAAATACACAAGAGAGCAGCAGATTGGACAGCCGTCGCAGTAGCTCAGTTGGTAAGAGCACCGGACGCGATATTCGGAGGTCGTGGGTTCGGATCCCACCGGCGGCATGGTTGTTTTTTCTGCTGCTTTATAAGTAATTTTCGTTAAGCGATTTATTAATCTAAGTATTATTATCCCCCTGAGAAGCATAACACATTAAAAAAAAATTAACGTTCCCCTATGCACCTTGGTTTCGGTGACTATTGGCTCCCTTCATAAATTTGTCAAACGGGCCCCTCATTTCCTTTAACTTGTCTGCTAATAGCTTAACGACGGTCTAGGTTCTGGCAGTCTTGATGCCATAGGTAGCATAAGAGGGCTCTCGCACAGTTTCCGCCCTCGCCGTTAGATGACGTTCTACGTCATGCTCGCGGAATTACAGGACGTGCTACGTCCGCCGCTATGGTCGAGGGTGGCGCTGGTGAACACTCTCAAGGCTCGCTTACACCCAGTAAACTTAAATACCCAAGAGAGCAGCAGATTGGACAGCCGTCGCCGTAGCTCAGTTGGTAAGAGCACCGAACGCGATATTCGGAGGTCGTGGGTTCGGATCCCATCGGCGGCATGGTTGTTTTTTCTGCTGCTTTATAAGTAACTTTCTTTAAGCGATTTATTAATCTAAGTATTATTATCCCCCTGAGAAGCATAACACATTAAAAAAAAATAACGTTCCCCTATGCACCTTGGTTTCGGTGACTGTTGGCTCCCTACATAAATTTGTCAAACGGGCCCCTCAATTCCTTTAACTTGTCTGCTAATAGCTTAACGAGGGTCTAGGTTCTGGCAGTCTTGATGCCATAGGCAGCATAAGAGGGCTCTTGCACAGTTTCCGCCCTCGCCGTTAGATTACGTTCTACGTCACGCTCGTGGTATTACAGGACGTGCTACGTCCGCCGCTATGGTCGAGGGTGGCGCTGGTGAATACTCTCAAGGCTCGCTTACACCCAGTAAACATAAATACCCAAGAGAGCAGCAGATTGGACAGCCGTCGCCGTAGCTCAGTTGGTAAGAGCATCGGACGCGATATTCGGAGGTCATGGGTTCGGATCCCACAGGCGGCATGGTTGTTTTTTCTGCTGCTTTATAAGTAATTGTCTTTAAGCGATTTATAAATCTAAGTAATATTATCCCCCTGAGAAGCATAACACATTAAAAAAATTAACGTTCCCCTATGCACCTTGGTTTCGGTGACTGTTGGCTCCCTTCATAAATTTGTCAAACGGGCTCCTCATTTCCTTTAACTTGTCTGCTAATAGCTTAACGAGGGTCTAGGTTCTGGCAGTCTTGATGCCATAGGTAGCATAGGAGGGTTCTCGCACAGTTTCCGCCCTCGCCGTTAGATGACGTTCTACGTCACGCTCGCGGTATTACAGGACGTGCTACATCCGCCGCTATGGTCGAGGGTGGCGCTGGTGGACACTCTCAAGGCTCGCTTACACCCAGTAAACATAAATACCCAAGAGAGCAGCAGATTGGACAGCCGTCGCCGTAGCTCAGTTGGTAAGAGCACCGGACGCTATATTCGGAGGTCGTGGGTTCGGATCCCACCGGCGGCTTGGTTGTTTTTTCTGCTGCCTTATACGTAATTTTCGTTAAGCGATTTATTAATCTAAGTATTATTATCCCCCTGAGAAGCATAACACATTAAAAAAAAAATTAACGTTCCCCTATGCACCTTGGTTTCGGTGACTGTTGGCTCCCTTCATAAATTTGTCAAACGGGCCCCTCATTTCCTTTAACTTGTCTGCTAATAGCTTAACGAGGGTCTAGGTTCTGGCAGTCTTGATGCCATAGGTAGCATAAGAGGGCTCTCGCACAGTTTCCGCCCTCGCCGTTAGATGACGTTCTACGTCACGCTCGCGGTATTACAGGACGTGCTACGTCCGCCGCTTTGGTCGAGGGTGGCGCTGGTGAACACTCTCAAGGCTCGCTTACACCCAGTAAACATAAATACCCAAGAGAGCAGCAGATTGGACAGCCGTCGCAGGAGCTCAGTTGGTAAGAGCACCGGACGCGATATTCGGAGGTCGTGGGTTCGGATCCCACCGGCGGCATGGTTGTTTTTTCTGCTGCTTTATAAGTAATTTTCGTTAAGCGATTTATTAATCTAAGTATTATTATCCCCCTGAGAAGCATAACACATTAAAAAAAAATTAACGTTCCCCTATGCACCTTGGTTTCGGTGACTGTTGGCTCCCTTCATAAATTTGTCAAACGGGCCCCTCATTTCCTTTAACTTGTCTGCTAATAGCTTAACGAGGGTCTAGGTTCTGGCAGTCTTGATGCCATAGGTAGCATAAGAGGGCTCTCGCACAGTTTCCGCCCTCGCCGTTAGATGACGTTCTACGTCACGCTCGCGGTATTACAGGACGTGCTACGTCCGCCGCTATGGTCGAGGGTGGCGCTGGTGAACACTCTCAAGGCTCGCTTACACCCAGTAAACATAAATACCCAAGAGAGCAGCAGATTGGACAGCCGTCGCCGTAGCTCAGTTGGTAAGAGCACCGGACGCGATATTCGGAGGTCGTGGGTTCGGATACCACCGGCGGCATGGTTGTTTTTTCTGCTGCTTTATAAGTAATTTTCTTTAAGCGATTTATTAACCTAAGTATTATTATCCCCCTGAGAAGCATAACACATTAAAAAAAAATTTACGTTCCCCTATGCACCTTGGTTTCGGTGACTGTTGGCTCCCTTCATAAATTTGTCAAACGGGCCCCTCATTTCCTTTAACTTGTCTGCTAATAGCTTAACGACGGTCTAGGTTCTGGCAGTCTTGATGCCATAGGTAGCATAAGAGGGCTCTCGCACAGTTTCCGCCCTCGCCGTTAGATGACGTTCTACGTCATGCTCGCGGAATTACAGGACGTGCTACGTCCGCCGCTATGGTCGAGGGTGGCGCTGGTGAACACTCTCAAGGCTCGCTTACACCCAGTAAACATAAATACCCAAGAGAGCAGCAGATTGTACAGCCGTCGCCGTAGCTCAGTTGGTAAGAGCACCGGACGCGATATTCGGAGGTCGTGGGTTCGGATCCCACCGGCGGCTTGGTTGTTTTTTCTGCTGCCTTATAAGTAATTTTCGTTAAGCGATTTATTAATCTAAGTATTATTATCCCCCTGAGAAGCATAACACATTAAAAAAAAATTAACGTTCCCCTATGCACCTTGGTTTCGGTGACTGTTGGCTCCCTTCATAAATTTGTCAAACGGGTCCCTCATTTCCTTTAACTTGTCTGCTAATAGCTTAACGAGGGTCTAGGTTCTGGCAGTCTTGATGCCATAGGTAGCATAAGAGGGCTCTCGCACAGTTTCCGCCCTCGCCGTTAGATGACGTTCTACGTCACGCTCGCGGTATTACAGGACGTGCTACGTCCGCCGCTTTGGTCGAGGGTGGCGCTGGTGAACACTCTCAAGGCTCGCTTACACCCAGTAAACATAAATACCCAAGCGAGCAGCAGATTGGACAGCCGTCGCCGTAGCTCAGTTGGTAAGAGCACCGGACGCGATATTCGGAGGTCGTGGTTTCGGATCCCACCGGCGGCATGGTTGTTTTTTCTGCTGCATTATAAGTAATTTTCTTTAAGCAATTTATTAATCTAAGTAATATTATCCCCCTGAGAAGCATAACGCATTAAAAAAAAATTAACGTTCCCCTATGCACCTTGGTTTCGGTGACTGTTGGCTCCCTTCATAAATTTGTCAAACGGGCCCCTCATTTCCTTTAACTTGTCTGCTAATAGCTTAACGAGGGTCTAGGTTCTGGCAGTCTTGATGCCATAGGTAGCATAAGAGGGCTCTCGCAAAGTTTCCGCCCTCGCCATTAGATGACGTTCTACGTCACGCTCGCGGTATTACAGGACGTGCTACGTCCGCCGCTATGGTCGAGGGTGGCGCTGGTGAACACTCTCAAGGCTCGCTTACACCCAGTAAACATAAATACCCAAGAGAGCAGCATATTGGACAGCCGTCGCCGTAGCTCAGTTGGTAAGAGCACCGGACGCGATATTCGGAGGTCGTGGGCTCGGATCCCACCGGCGGCATGGTTGTTTTTTCTGCTGCTTTATAAGTAATTGTCTTTAAGCGATTTATTAATCTAAGTAATATTATCCCCCTGAGAAGCATAACACATTAAAAAAATTAACGTTCCCCTATGCACCTTGGTTTCGGTGACTGTTGGCTCCCTTCATAAATTTGTCAAACGGGCTCCTCATTTCCTTTAACTTGTCTGCTAATAGCTTAACGAGGGTCTAGGTTCTGGCAGTCTTGATGCCATAGGTAGCATAGGAGGGTTCTCGCACAGTTTCCGCCCTCGCCGTTAGATGACGTTCTACGTCACGCTCGCGGTATTACAGGACGTGCTACGTCCGCCGCTATGGTCGAGGGTGGCGCTGGTGGACACTCTCAAGGCTCGCTTACACCCAGTAAACATAAATACCCAAGAGAGCAGCAGATTGGACAGCCGTCGCCGTAGCTCAGTTGGTAAGAGCACCGGACGCTATATTCGGAGGTCGTGGGTTCGGATCCCACCGGCGGCTTGGTTGTTTTTTCTGCTGCCTTATACGTAATTTTCGTTAAGCGATTTATTAATCTAAGTATTATTATCCCCCTGAGAAGCATAACACATTAAAAAAAAAATTAACGTTCCCCTATGCACCTTGGTTTCGGTGACTGTTGGCTCCCTTCATAAATTTGTCAAACGGGCCCCTCATTTCCTTTAACTTGTCTGCTAATAGCTTAACGAGGGTCTAGGTTCTGGCAGTCTTGATGCCATAGGTAGCATAAGAGGGCTCTCGCAAAGTTTCCGCCCTCGCCGTTAGATGACGTTCTACGTCACGCTCGCGGTATTACAGGACGTGCTACGTCCGCCGCTTTGGTCGAGGGTGGCGCTGGTGAACACTCTCAAGGCTCGCTTACACCCAGTAAACATAAATACCCAAGCGAGCAGCAGATTGGACAGCCGTCGCCGTAGCTCAGTTGGTAAGAGCACCGGACGCGATATTCGGAGGTCGTGGTTTCGGATCCCACCGGCGGCATGGTTGTTTTTTCTGCTGCATTATAAGTAATTTTCTTTAAGCAATTTATTAATCTAAGTAATATTATCCCCCTGAGAAGCATAACGCATTAAAAAAAAATTAACGTTCCCCTATGCACCTTGGTTTCGGTGACTGTTGGCTCCCTTCATAAATTTGTCAAACGGGCCCCTCATTTCCTTTAACTTGTCTGCTAATAGCTTAACGAGGGTCTAGGTTCTGGCAGTCTTGATGCCATAGGTAGCATAAGAGGGCTCTCGCACAGTTTCCGCCCTCGCCGTTAGATGACGTTCTACGTCACGCTCGCGGTATTACAGGACGTGTTACGTCCGCCGCTTTGGTCGAGGGTGGCGCTGGTGAACACTCTCAAGGCTCGCTTACACCCAGTAAACATAAATACCCAAGAGAGCAGCAGATTGGACAGCCGTCGCCGTAGCTCAGTTGGTAAGAGCACCGGACGCGATATTCGGAGGTCGAGGTTTCGGATCCCACCGGCGGCATGGTTGTTTTTTCTGCTGCATTATAAGTAATTTTCTTTAAGCGATTTATTAATCTAAGTATTATTATCCCCCTGAGAAGCATAACGCATTAAAAAAAAAATTAACGTTCCCCTATGCACCTTGGTTTCGGTGACTGTTGGCTCCCTTCATAAATTTGTCAAACGGGCCCCTCATTTCCTTTAACTTGTCTGCTAATAGCTTAACGAGGGTCTAGGTTCTGGCAGTCTTGATGCATAGGTAGCACAAGAGGGCTCTCGCACAGTTTCCGCCCTCGCCGTTAGATGACGTTCTACGTCACGCTCGCGGTATTACAGGACGTGCTACGTCCGCCGCTATGGTCGAGGGTGGCGCTGGTGAACACTCTCACGGCTCGCTTACACCCAGTACACCTAAATACCCAAGAGAGCAGCAGATTGGACAGCCGTCGCCGTAGCTCAGTTGGTAAGAGCACCGGACGCGATATTCGGAGGTCGTGGGTTCGGATCCCATCGGCGGCATGGTTGTTTTTTCTGCTGCATTATAAGTAATTTTCTTTAAGCGATTTATTAATCTAAGTATTATTATCCCCCTGAGAAGCATAACGCATTGAAAAAAAATTAACGTTCCCCTATGCACCTTGGTTTCGGTGACTGTTGGCTCCCTTCATAAAGTTGTCAAACGGGCCCCTCATTTCCTTTAACTTGTCTGCTAATAGCTTAACGAGGGTCTAGGTTCTGGCAGTCTTGATGCATAGGTAGCACAAGAGGGCTCTCGCACAGTTTCCGCCCTCGCCGTTAGATGACGTTCTACGTCACGCTCTCGGTATTACAGGACGTGCTACGTCCGCCGCTATGGTCGAGGGTGGCGCTGGTGAACACTCTCAAGGCTCGCTTACACCCAGTAAACCTAAATACCCAAGAGAGCAGCAGATTGGACAGCCGTCGCCGTAGCTCAGTTGGTAAGAGCACCGGATGCGATATTCGGAGGTCGTGGGTTCGGATCCCATCGGCGGCATGGTTGTTTTTTCTGCTGCTTTATAAGTAACTTTCTTTAAGCGATTTATTAATCCAAGTATTATTATCCTCCTGAGAAGCATAACACATTAAAAAAAAATTACGTTCCCCTATGCACCTTGGTTTCGGTTACTGTTGGCTCCCTTCATAAATTTGTCAAACGGGCCCCTCATTTCCTTTAACTTGTCTGCTAATAGCTTAACGAGGGTCTAGGTTCTGGCAGTCTTGATGCCATAGGTAGCATAAGAGGGCTCTCGCACAGTTTCCGCCCTCGCCGTTACATGACGTTCTACGTCACGCTCGCGGTATTACAGGACGTGCTACGTCCGCCGCTATGGTCGAGGGTGGCGCTGGTGAACACTCTCAAGGCTCGCTTACACCCAGTAAACATAAATACCCAAGAGAGCAGCAGATTGGACAGCCGTCGCCGTAGCTCAGTTGGTAAGAGCACCGGACGCGTTATTCGGAGGTCGTGGTTTCGGATCCCACCGGCGGCATGGTTGTTTTTTCTGCTGCATTATAAGTAATTTTCTTTAAGCGATTTATTAATCTAAGTATTATTATCCCCCTGAGAAGCATAACGCATTGAAAAAAATTAACGTTCCCCTATGCACCTTGGTTTCGGTGACTGTTGGCTCTCTTCATAAATTTGTCAAACGGGCCCCTCATTTCCTTTACCTTGTCTGCTAATAGCTTAACGAGGGTCTAGGTTCTGGCAGTCTTGATGCCATAGGTAGCATAAGAGGGCTCTCGCACAGTTTCCGCCCTCGCCGTTAGATGACGTTCTACGTCACGCTCGCGGTATTACAGGACGTGCTACGTCCGCCGCTATGGTCGAGGGTGGCGCTGGTGAACACTCTCAAGGCTCGCTTACACCGAGTAAACATAAATACCCAAGAGAGCAGCAGATTGGACAGCCGTCGCCGTAGCTCAGTTGGTAAGAGCACCGGACGCGATATTCGGAGGTCGTGGTTTCGGATCCCACCGGCGGCATGGTTGTTTTTTCTGCTGCATTATAAGTAATTTTCTTTAAGCGATTTATTAATCTAAGTATTATTATCCCCCTGAGAAGCATAACGCATTGAAAAAAAATTAACGTTCCCCTATGCACCTTGGTTTCGGTGACTGTTGGCTCCCTTCATAAATTTGTCAAACGGGCCCCTCATTTCCTTTAACTTGTCTGCTAATAGCTTAACGAGGGTCTAGGTTCTGGCAGTCTTGATGCCATAGGTAGCATAAGAGGGCTCTCGCACAGTTTCCGCCCTCGCCGTTAGATGACGTTCTACGTCACGCTCGCGGTATTACAGGACGTGCTACGTCCGCCGCTTTGGTCGAGGGTGGCGCTGGTGAACACTCTCAAGGCTCGCTTACACCCAGTAAACATAAATACCCAAGAGAGCAGCACATTGGACAGCCGTCGCCGTAGCTCAGTTGGTAAGAGCACCGGACGCGATATTCGGAGGTCGTGGCTTCGGATCCCACCGGCGGCATGGTTGTTTTTTCTGCTGCATTATAAGTAATTTTCTTTAAGCGATTTATTAATCTAAGTATTATTATCCCCCTGAGAAGCATAACGCATTAAAAAAAAATTAACGCTCCCCTATGCACCTTGGTTTTGGTGACTGTTGGCTCCCTTCATAAATTTGTCAAACGGGCCCCTCATTTCCTTTAACTTGTCTGCTAATAGCTTAACGAGGGTCTAGGTTCTGGCAGTCTTGATGCCATAGGTAGCATAAGAGGGCTCTCGCACAGTTTCCGCCCTCGCCGTTAGATGACGTTCTACGTCACGCTCGCGGTATTACAGGACGTGCTACGTCCGCCGCTATGGTCGAGGGTGGCGCTGGTGAACTCTCAAGTCTCGCTTACACCCAGTAAACATAAATACCCAAGAGAGCAGCAGATTGGACAGCCGTCGCAGTAGCTCAGTTGGTAAGAGCACCGGACGCGATATTCGGAGGTCGTGGGTTCGGATCCAACCGGCGGCATGGTTGTTTTTTCTGCTGCTTTATAAGTAACTTTCTTTAAGCGATTTATTAATCTAAGTATTATTAACCCCCTGAGAAGCATAACACATTAAAAAAAAATTAACGTTCCCCTATGCACCTTGGTTTCGGTGACTGTTGGCTCCCTTCATAAATTTGTCAAACGGGCCCCTCAATTCCTTTAACTTGTCTGCTAATAGCTTAACGAGGGTCTAGGTTCTGGCAGTCTTGATGCCATAGGCAGCATAAGAGAGCTCTCGCACAGTTTCCGCCCTCGCCGTTAGATTACGTTCTACGTCACGCTCGTGGTATTAAGGACGTGCTATGTCCGCCGCTGTGGTCGAGGGTGGCGCTGGTGAATACTCTCAAGGCTCGCTTACACCCAGTAAACATAAATACCCAAGAGAGCAGCAGATTGGACAGCCGTCGCCGTAGCTCAGTTGGTAAGAGCACCGGACGCGATATTCGGAGGTCATGGGTTCGGATCCCAGCGGCGGCATGGTTGTTTTTTCTGCTGCTCTATAAGTAATTGTCTTTAAGCGATTTAATAATCTAAGTAATATTATCCCCCCGAGAAGCATAACACATTAAAAAAAATTAACGTTCCCTATGCACCTTGGTTTCGGTGACTGTTGGCTGCCTTCATAAATTTGTCAAACGGGCCCATCATTTCCTTTAACTTGTCTGCTAATAGCTTAACGAGGGTCTAGGTTCTGGCAGTCTTGATGCCATAGGTAGCATAAGAGGGCTCTCGCACAGTTTCCGCCCTCGCCGTTAGATGACGTTCTACGTCACGCTCGCGGTATTACAGGACGTGCTACGTCCGCCGCTTTGGTCGAGGGTGGCGCTGGTGAACACTCTCAAGGCTCGCTTACACCCAGTAAACATAAATAGCCAAGCGAGCAGCAGATTGGACAGCCGTCGCCGTAGCTCAGTTGGTAAGAGCGCCGGACGCGATATTCGGAGGTCGTGGTTTCGGATCCCACCGGCGGCATGGTTGTTTTTTCTGCTGCATTATAAGTAATTTTCTTTAAGCGATTTATTAATCTAAGTAATATTATCCCCCTGAGAAGCATAACGCATTAAAAAAAATTAACGTTCCCCTATGCACCTTGGTTTCGGTGACTGTTGGCTCCCTTCATAAATTTGTCAAACGGGCCCCTCATTTCCTTTAACTTGTCTGCTAATAGCTTAACGAGGGTCTAGGTTCTGGCAGTCTTGATGCCTTAGGTAGCATAAGAGGGCTCTCGGAAAGTTTCCGCCCTCGCCGTTAGATGACGTTCTACGTCACGCTCGCGGTATTACAGGACGTGCTACGTCCGCCGCTATGGTCGAGGGTGGCGCTGGTGAACACTCTCAAGGCCCGCTTACACCCAGTAAACATAAATACCCAAGAGAGCAGCATATTGGACAGCCGTCGCCCTAGCTCTGTTGGTAAGAGCACCGGACGCGATATTCGGAGGTCGTGGGTTCGGATCCCACTGGCGGCATGGTTGTTTTTTCTGCTGCTTTATAAGTAATTTTCTTTAAGCGATTTATTAATCTAAGTATTATTATCCCCCTGAGAAGCATAACACATTAAAAAAAAATTAACGTTCCCCTATGCACCTTGGTTTCGGTGACTGTTGGCTCCCTTCATAAAGCTGTCAAACGGGCCCCTCATTTCCTTTAACTTGTCTGCTAATAGCTTAACGAGGGTCTAGGTTCTGGCAGTCTTGATGCCATAGGTAGCATAAGAGGGCTCTCGCACAGTTTCCGTCCTCGCCGTTAGATGACGTTCTACGTCACGCTCGCGGTATTACAGGACGTGCTACGTCCGCCGCTTTGGTCGAGGGTGGCGCTGGTGAACACTCTCAAGGCTCGCTTACACCCAGTAAACATAAATACCCAAGAGAGCAGCAGATTGGACAGCCGTCGCCGTAGCTCAGTTGGTAAGAGCACCGGACGCGATATTCGGAGGTCGTGGTTTCGGATCCCACCGGCGGCATGGTTGTTTTTTCTGCTGCATTATAAGTAATTTTCTTTAAGCGATTTATTAATCTAAGTATTATTATCCCCCTGAGAAGCATAACGCATTAAAAAAAATTAACGTTCCCCTATGCACCTTGGTTTTGGTGACTGTTGGCTCCCTTCATAAATTTGTCAAACGGGCCCCTCATTTCCTTTAACTTGTCTGCTAATAGCTTAACGAGGGTCTAGGTTCTGGCAGTCTTGATGCCATAGGTAGCATAAGAGGGCTCTCGCACAGTTTCCGCCCTCGCCGTTAGATGACGTTCTACGTCACGCTCGCGGTATTACAGGACGTGCTACGTCCGCCGCTATGGTCGAGGGTGGCGCTGGTGAACTCTCAAGTCTCGCTTACACCCAGTAAACATAAATACCCAAGAGAGCAGCAGATTGGACAGCCGTCGCAGTAGCTCAGTTGGTAAGAGCACCGGACGCGATATTCGGAGGTCGTGGGTTCGGATCCCACCGGCGGCATGGTTGTTTTTTCTGCTGCTTTATAAGTAACTTTCTTTAAGCGATTTATTAATCTAAGTAATATTATCCCCCTGAGAAGCATAACACATTAAAAAAAATTAACGTTCCCCTATGCACCTTGGTTTCGGTGACTGTTGGCTCCCTTCATAAATTTGTCAAACGGGCCCCTCATTTCCTTTAACTTGTCTGCTAATAGCTTAACGAGGGTCTAGGTTCTGGCAGTCTTGATGCCATAGGTAGCATAAGAGGGCTCTCGCACAGTTTCCGCCCTCGCCGTTAGATGACGTTCTACGTCACGCTCGCGGTATTACAGGACGTGCTACGTCCGCCGCTTTGGTCGAGGGTGGCGCTGGTGAACACTCTCAAGGCTCGCTTGCACCCAGTAAACATAAATACCCAAGCGAGCAGCAGATTGGACTGCCGTCGCCGTAGCTCAGTTGGTAAGAGCGCCGGACGCGATATTCGGAGTTCGTGGTTTCGGATCCCATCGGCGGCATGGTTGTTTTTTCTGCTGCTTTATAAGTAATTTTCTTTAAGCGATTTATTAATCTAAGTATTATTATCCCCCTGAGAAGCATAACACATTAAAAAAAAATTAACGTTCCCCTATGCACCTTGGTTTCGGTGACTGTTGGCTCCCTTCATAAAGCTGTCAAACGGGCCCCTCATTTCCTTTAACTTGTCTGCTAATAGCTTAACGAGGGTCTAGGTTCTGGCAGTCTTGATGCATAGGTAGCACAAGAGGGCTCTCGCACAGTTTCCGCCCTCGCCGTTAGATGACGTTCTACGTCACGCTCGCGGTATTACAGGACGTGCTACGTCCGCCGCTATGGTCGAGGGTGGCGCTGGTGAACACTCTCAAGGCTCGCTTACACCCAGTAAACCTAAATACCCAAGAGAGCAGCAGATTGGACCGCCGTCGCCGTAGCTCAGTTGGTAAGAGCACCGGACGCGATATTCGGAGGTCGTGGGTTCGGATCCCATCGGCGGCATGGTTGTTTTTTCTGCTGCTTTATAAGTAACTTTCTTTAAGCGATTTATTAATCCAAGTATTATTATCCCCCTGAGAAGCATAACACATTAAAAAAAAATTTACGTTCCCCTATGCACCTTGGTTTCGGTTACTGTTGGCTCCCTTCATAAATTTGTCAAACGGGCCCCTCATTTCCTTTAACTTGTCTGCTAATAGCTTAACGAGGGTCTAGGTTCTGGCAGTCTTGATGCCATAGGTAGCATAAGAGGGCTCTCGCACAGTTTCCGCCCTCGCCGTTACATGACGTTCTACGTCACGCTCGCGGTATTACAGGACGTGCTACGTCCGCCGCTATGGTCGAGGGTGGCGCTGGTGAACACTCTCAAGGCTCGCTTACACCCAGTAAACATAAATACCCAAGAGAGCAGCAGATTGGACAGCCGTCGCCGTAGCTCAGTTGGTAAGAGCACCGGACGCGTTATTCGGAGGTCGTGGTTTCGGATCCCACCGGCGGCATGGTTGTTTTTTCTGATGCATTATAAGTAATTTTCTTTAAGCGATTTATTAATCTAAGTATTATTATCCCCCTGAGAAGCATAACGCATTGAAAAAAAATTAACGTTCCCCTATGCACCTTGGTTTCGGTGACTGTTGGCTCCCTTCATAAATTTGTCAAACGGGTCTTCATTTCCTTTAACTTGTCTGCTAATAGCTTAACGAGGGTCTAGGTTCTGGCAGTCTTGATGCCATAGGTAGCATAAGAGGGCTCTCGCACAGTTTCCGCCCTCGCCGTTACATGACGTTCTACGTCACGCTCGCGGTATTACAGGACGTGCTACGTCCGCCGCTATGGTCGAGGGTGGCGCTGGTGAACACTCTCAAGGCTCGCTTACACCCAGTAAACATAAATACCCAAGAGAGCAGCAGATTGGACAGCCGTCGCCGTAGCTCAGTTGGTAAGAGCACCGGACGCGTTATTCGGAGGTCGTGGTTTCGGATCCCACCGGTGGCATGGTTGTTTTTTCTGCTGCATTATAAGTAATTTTCTTTAAGCGATTTATTAATCTAAGTATTATTATCCCCCTGAGAAGCATAACGCATTGAAAAAAAATTAACGTTCCCATATGCACCTTGGTTTCGGTGACTGTTGGCTCCCTTCATAAATTTGTCAAACGGGCCCCTCATTTCCTTTAACTTGTCTGCAAATAGCTTAACGAGGGTCTAGGTTCTGGCAGTCTTGATGCCATAGGTAGCATAAGAGGGCTCTCGCACAGTTTCCACCCTCGCCGTTAGATGACGTTCTACGTCACGCTCGCGGTATTACAGGACGTGTTACGTCCGCCGCTTTGGTCGAGGGTGGCGCTGGTGAACACTCTCAAGGCTCGCTTACACCCAGTAAACATAAATACCCAAGAGAGCAGCAGATTGGACAGCCGTCGCCGTAGCTCAGTTGGTAAGAGAACCGGACGCGATATTCGGAGGTCGTGGTTTCGGATCCCACCGGCGGCATGGTTGTTTTTTCTGCTGCATTATAAGTAATTTTCTTTAAGCGATTTATTAATCTAAGTATTATTATCCCCCTGAGAAGCATAACGCATTAAAAAAAATTTACGTTCCCCTATGCACCTTGGTTTCGGTGACTGTTGGCTCCCTTCATAAATTTGTCAAACGGGCCCCTCATTTCCTTTAACTTGTCTGCTAATAGCTTAACGAGGGTCTAGGTTCTGGCATTCTTGATGCATAGGTAGCACAAGAGGGCTCTCGCACAGTTTCCGCCCTCGCCGTTAGATGACGTTCTACGTCACGCTCGCGGTATTACAGGACGTGCTACGTCCGCCGCTATGGTCGAGGGTGGCGCTGGTGAACACTCTCAAGGCTCGCTTACACCCAGTAAACCTAAATACCCAAGAGAGCAGCAGATTGGACAGCCGTCGCCGTAGCTCAGTTGGTAAGAGCACCGGACGCGATATTCGGAGGTCGTGGGTTCGGATCCCATCGGCGGCATGGTTGTTTTTTCTGCTGCTTTATAAGTAACTTTCTTTAAGCGATTTATTAATCTAAGTATTATTATCCCCCTGAGAAGCATAACGCATTGAAAAAAAATTAACGTTCCCCTATGCACCTTGGTTTCGGTGACTGTTGGCTCCCTTCATAAATTTGTCAAACGGGCCCCTCATTTCCTTTAACTTGTCTGCTAATAGCTTAACGAGGGTCTAGGTTCTGGCAGTCTTGATGCCATAGGTAGCATAAGAGGGCTCTCGCACAGTTTCCGCCCTCGCCGTTAGATGACGTTCTACGTCAAGCTCGCGGTATTACAGGACGTGCTACGTCCGCCGCTTTGGTCGAGGGTGGCGCTGGTGAACACTCTCAAGGCTCGCTAACACCCAGTAAACCTAAATACCCAAGAGAGCAGCAGATTGGACAGCCGTCGCCGTAGCTCAGTTGGTAAGAGCACCGGACGCGATATTCGGAGGTCGTGGGTTCGGATCTCATCGGCGGCATGGTTGTTTTTTCTGCTGCTTTATAGGTAACTTTCTTTAAGCGATTTATTAATCCAAGTATTATTATCCCCCTGAGAAGCATAACGCATTAAAAAAAAATTTACGTTCCCCTATGCACCTTGGTTTCGGTTACTGTTGGCTCCCTTCATAAATTTGTCAAACGGGCCCCTCATTTCCTTTAACTTGTCTGCTAATAGCTTAACGAGGGTCTAGGTTCTGGCAGTCTTGATGCCATAGGTAGCATAAGAGGGCTCTCGCACAGTTTCCGCCCTCGCCGTTACATGACGTTCTACGTCACGCTCGCGGTATTACAGGACGTGCTACGTCCGCCGCTATGGTCGAGGGTGGCGCTGGTGAACACTCTCAAGGCTCGCTTACACCCAGTAAACATAAATACCCAAGAGAGCAGCAGATTGGACAGCCGTCGCCGTAGCTCAGTTGGTAAGAGCACCGGACGCGTTATTCGGAGGTCGTGGTTTCGGATCACACCGGCGGCATGGTTGTATTTTCTGCTGCATTATAAGTAATTTTCTTCAAGCGATTTATTAATCTAAGTATTATTATCCCCCTGAGAAGCATAACGCATTGAAAAAAAATTAACGTTCCCCTATGCACCTTGGTTTCGGTGACTGTTGGCTCCCTTCATAAATTTGTCAAACGGGCCCCTCATTTCCTTTAACTTGTCTGCTAATAGCTTAACGAGGGTCTAGGTTCTGGCAGTCTTGATGCCATAGGTAGCATAAGAGGGCTCTCGCACAGTTTCCGCCCTCGCCGTTAGATGACGTTCTACGTCACGCTCGCGGTATTACAGGACGTGCTACGTCCGCCGCTATGGTCGAGGGTGGCGCTGGTGAACACTCTCAAGGCTCGCTTACACCCAGTAAACATAAATACCCAAGAGAGCAGCAGATTGGACAGCCGTCGCCGTAGCTCAGTTGGTAAGAGCACCGGACGCGATATTCGGAGGTCGTGGTTTCGGATCCCACCGGCGGCATGGTTGTTTTTTCTGCTGCATTATAAGTAATTTTCTTTAAGCGATTTATTAGTCTAAGTATTATTATCCCCCTGAGAAGCATAACGCATTGAAAAAAAATTAACGTTCCCCTATGCACCTTGGTTTCGGTGACTGTTGGCTCCCTTCATAAATTTGTCAAACGGGCCCCTCATTTCCTTTAACTTGTCTGCTAATAGCTTAACGAGGGTCTAGGTTCTGGCAGTCTTGATGCCATAGGTAGCATAAGAGGGCTCTCGCACAGTTTCCGCCCTCGCCGTTAGATGACGTTCTACGTCACGCTCGCGGTATTACAGGACGTGCTACGTCCGCCGCTTTGGTCGAGGGTGGCGCTGGTGAACACTCTCAAGGCTCGCTTACACCCAGTAAACATAAATACCCAAGAGAGCAGCAGATTGGACAGCCGTCGCCGTAGCTCAGTTGGTAAGAGCACCGGACGCGATATTCGGAGGTCGTGGTTTCGGATCCCACCGGCGGCATGGTTGTTTTTTCTGCTGCATTATAAGTAATTTTCTTTAAGCGATTTATTAATCTAAGTATTATTATCCCCCTGAGAAGCATAACGCATTGAAAAAAATTAACGTTCCCCTATGCACCTTGGTTTCGGTGACTGTTGGCTCCCTTCATAAATTTGTCAAACGGGCCCCTCATTTCCTTTAACTTGTCTGCTAATAGCTTAACGAGGGTCTAGGTTCTGGCAGTCTTGATGCCATAGGCAGCATAAGAGGGCTCTCGCACAGTTTCCGCCCTCGCCGTTAGATTACGTTCTACGTCACGCTCGTGGTATTAAGGACGTGCTACGTCCGCCGCTATGGTCGAGGGTGGCGCTGGTGAACACTCTCAAGGCTCGCTAACACCCAGTAAACCTAAATACCCAAGAGAGCAGCAGATTGGACAGCCGTCGCCGTAGCTCAGTTGGTAAGAGCACCGGACGCGATATTCGGAGGTCGTGGGTTCGGATCCCATCGGCGGCATGGTTGTTTTTTCTGCTGCTTTATAAGTAACTTTCTTTAAGGGATTGATTAATCCAAGTATTATTATCCCCCTGAGAAGCATAACACATTAAAAAAAAATTACGTTCCCCTATGCACCTTGGTTTCGGTTACTGTTGGCTCCCTTCATAAATTTGTCAAACGGGCCCCTCATTTCCTTTAACTTGTCCGCTAATAGCTTAACGAGGGTCTAGGTTCTGGCAGTCTTGATGCCATAGGTTGCATAAGAGGGCTCTCGCACAGTTTCCGCCCTCGCCGTTACATGACGTTCTACGTCACGCTCGCGGTATTACAGGACGTGCTACGTCCGCCGCTATGGTCGAGGGTGGCGCTGGTGAACACTCTCAAGGCTCGCTTACACCCAGTAAACATAAATACCCAAGAGAGCAGCAGATTGGACAGCCGTCGCCGTAGCTCAGTTGGTAAGAGCACCGGACGCGTTATTCGGAGGTCGTGGTTTCGGATCCCACCGGCGGCATGGTTGTTTTTTCTGCTGCATTATAAGTAATTTTCTTTAAGCGATTTATTAATCTAAGTATTATTATCCCCCTGAGAAGCATAACGCATTGAAAAAAAAAATTAACGTTCCCGTATGCACCTTGGTTTCGGTGACTGTTGGCTCCCTTCATAAATTTGTCAAACGGGCCCCTCATTTCCTTTAACTTGTCTGCTAATAGCTTAGCGAGGGTCTAGGTTCTGGCAGTCTTGATGCCATAGGTAGCATAAGAGGGCTCTCGCACAGTTTCCGCCCTCGCCGTTAGATGACGTTCTACGTCACGCTCGCGGTATTACAGGACGTGTTACGTCCGCCGCTTTGGTCGAGGGTGGCGCTGGTGAACACTCTCAAGGCTCGCTTACACCCAGTAAACATAAATACCCAAGAGAGCAGCAGATTGGACAGCCGTCGCCGTAGCTCAGTTGGTAAGAGCACCGGACGCGATATTCGGAGGTCGTGGGTTCGGATCCCATCGGCGGCATGGTTGTTTTTTCTGCTGCTTTATAAGTAACTTTCTTTAAGCGATTTATTAATCCAAGTATTATTATCCCCCTGAGAAGCATAACACATTAAAAAAAAAATTACGTTCCCCTATGCACCTTGGTTTCGGTTACTGTTGGCTCCCTTCATAAATTTGTCAAACGGGCCCCTCATTTCCTTTAACTTGTCCGCTAATAGCTTAACGAGGGTCTAGGTTCTGGCAGTCTTGATGCCATAGGTAGCATAAGAGGGCTCTCGCACAGTTTCCGCCCTCGCCGTTACATGACGTTCTACGTCACGCTCGCGGTATTACAGGACGTGCTACGTCCGCCGCTATGGTCGAGGGTGGCGCTGGTGAACACTCTCAAGGCTCGCTTACACCCAGTAAACATAAATACCCAAGAGAGCAGCAGATTGGACAGCCGTCGCCGTAGCTCAGTTGGTAAGAGCACCGGACGCGTTATTCGGAGGTCGTGGTTTCGGATCCCACCGGCGGCATGGTTGTTTTTTCTGCTGCATTATAAGTAATTTTCTTTAAGCGATTTATTAATCTAAGTATTATTATCCCCCTGAGAAGCATAACGCATTGAAAAAAAAATTAACGTTCCCCTATGCACCTTGGTTTCGGTGACTGTTGGCTCCCTTCATAAATTTGTCAAACGGGCCCCTCATTTCCTTTAACTTGTCTGCTAATAGCTTAACGAGGGTCTAGGTTCTGGCAGTCTTGATGCCATAGGTAGCATAAGAGGGCTCTCGCACAGTTTCCGCCCTCGCCGTTAGATGACGTTCTACGTCACGCTCGCGGTATTACAGGACGTGTTACGTCCGCCGCTTTGGTCGAGAATGGCGCTGGTGAACACTCTCAAGGCTCGCTTACACCCAGTAAACATAAATACCCAAGAGAGCAGCAGATTGGACAGCCGTCGCCGTAGCTCAGTTGGTAAGAGCACCGGACGCGATATTCGGAGGTCGTGGTTTCGGATCCCACCGGCGGCATGGTTGTTTTTTCTGCTGCATTATAAGTAATTTTCTTTAAGCGATTTATTCATCTAAGTATTATTATCCCCCTGAGAAGCATAACGCATTAAAAAAAATTAACGTTCCCCTATGCACCTTGGTTTCGGTGACTGTTGGCTCCCTTCATAAATTTGTCAAACGGGCCCCTCATTTCATTTAACTTGTCTGCTAATAGCTTAACGAGGGTCTAGGTTCTGGCATTCTTGATGCATAGGTAGCACAAGAGGGCTCTCGCACAGTTTCCGCCCTCGCCGTTATATGACGTTCTACGTCACGCTCGCGGTATTACAGGACGTGCTACGTCCGCCGCTATGGTCGAGGGTGGCGCTGGTGAACACTCTCAAGGCTCGCTTACACCCAGTAAACCTAAATACCCAAGAGAGCAGCAGATTGGACAGCCTTCGCCGTAGCTCAGTTGGTAAGAGCACCGGACGCGATATTCGGAGGTGGTGGGTTCGGATCCCATCGGCGGCATGGTTGTTTTTTCTGCTGCTTTATAAGTAACTTTCTTTAAGCGATTTATTAATCTAAGTATTATTATCTCCCTGAGAAGCATAACACATTAAAAAAAAATTAACGTTCCCCTATGCACCTTGGTTTCGGTTACTGTTGGCTCCCTTCATAAATTTGTCAAACGGGCCCCTCATTTCCTTTAACTTGTCTGCTAATAGCTTAACGAGGGTCTAGGTTCTGGCAGTCTTGATGCCATAGGTAGCATAAGAGGTCTCTCGCACAGTTTCCGCCCTCGCCGTTAGATGACGTTCTACGTCACGCTCGCGGTATTACAGGACGTGCTACGTCCGCCGCTTTGGTCGAGGGTGGCGCTGGTGAACACTCTCAAGGCTCGCTTACACCCAGTAAACATAAATACCCAAGAGAGCAGCAGATTGGACAGCCGTCGCCGTAGCTCAGTTGGTAAGAGCACCGGATGCGATATTCGGAGGTCGTGGGTTCGGATCCCACTGGCGGCATGGTTGTTTTTTCTCCTGCTTTATAAGTAATTTTCTTTAAGCGATTTATTAATCTAAGTAATATTATCCCCCTGAGAAGCATAACGCATTAAAAAAAAATTAACGTTCCCCTATGCACCTTGGTTTCGGTGACTGTTGGCTCCCTTCATAAATTTGTCAAACGGGCCCCTCATTTCCTTTAACTTGTCTGCTAATAGCTTAACGAGGGTCTAGGTTCTGGCAGTCTTGATGCCATAGGTAGCATAAGAGGGCTCTCGCAAAGTTTCCGCCCTCGCCGTTAGATGACGTTCTACGTCACGCTCGCGGTATTACAGGACGTGCTACGTCCGCCGCTATGGTCGAGGGTGGCGCTGGTGAACACTCTCAAGGCTCGCTTACACCCAGTAAACATAAATACCCAAGAGAGCAGCAGATTGGACAGCCGTCGCCGTAGCTCAGTTGGTAAGAGCACCAGACGCGATATTCGGAGGTCGTGGTTTCGGATCCCACCGGCGGCATGGTTGTTTTTTCTGCTGCATTATAAGTAATTTTCTTTAAGCGATTTATTAATCTAAGTATTATTATCCCCCTGAGAAGCATAACGCATTGAAAAAAAATTAACGTTCCCCTATGCACCTTGGTTTCGGTGACTGTTGGCTCCCTTCATAAATTTGTCAAACGGGCCCCTCATTTCCTTTAACTTGTCTGCTAATAGCTTAACGAGGGTCTAGGTTCTGGCAGTCTTGATGCCATAGGTAGCATAAGAGGGCTCTCGCACAGTTTCCGCCCTCGCCGTTAGATGACGTTATACGTCACGCTCGCGGTATTACAGGACGTGCTACGTCCGCCGCTTTGGTCGAGGGTGGCGCTGGTGAACACTCTCAAGGCTCGCTTACACCCAGTAAACATAAATACCCAAGAGAGCAGCAGATTGGACAGCCGTCGCCGTAGCTCAGTTGGTAAGAGCACCGGACGCGATATTCGGAGGTCGTGGTTTCGGATCCCACCGGCGGCATGGTTGTTTTTTCTGCTGCATTATAAGTAATTTTCTTTAAACGATTTATTAATCTAAGTATTATTATCCCCCTGAGAAGCATAACGCATTAAAAAAAAATTAACGTTCCCCTATGCACCTTGGTTTCGGTGACTTGGCTCCCTTCATAAATTTGTCAAACGGGCCCCTCATTTCCTTTAACTTGTCTGCTAATAGCTTAACGAGGGTCTAGGTTCTGGCAGTCTTGATGCCATAGGTAGCATAAGAGGGCTCTCGCACAGTTTCCGCCCTCGCCGTTAGATGACGTTCTACGTCACGCTCGCGGTATTACAGGACGTGCTACGTCCGCCGCTATGGTCGAGGGTGGCGCTGGAGAACTCTCAAGTCTCGCTTACACCCAGTAAACATAAATACCCAAGAGAGCAGCAGATTGGACAGCCGTCGCAGTAGCTCAGTTGGTAAGAGCACCGGACGCGATATTCGGAGGTCGTGGGTTCGGATCCCACCGGCGGCATGGTTGTTTTTTCTGCTGCTTTATAAGTAACTTTCTTTAAGCGATTTATTAATCTAAGTATTATTAACCCCCTGAGAAGCATAACACATTAAAAAAAAATTAACGTTCCCCTATGCACCTTGGTTTCGGTGACTGTTGGCTCCCTTCATAAATTTGTCAAACGGGCCCCTCAATTCCTTTAACTTGTCTGCTAATAGCTTAACGAGGGTCTAGGTTCTGGCAGTCTTGATGCCATAGGCAGCATAAGAGGGCTCTCGCACAGTTTCCGCCCTCGCCGTTAGATTACGTTCTACGTCACGCTCGTGGTATTAAGGACGTGCTACGTCCGCCGCTATGGTCGAGGGTGGCGCTGGTGAATACTCTCAAGGCTCGCTTACACCCAGTAAACATAAATACCCAAGAGAGCAGCAGATTGGACAGCCGTCGCCGTAGCTCAGTTGGTAAGAGCACCGGACGCGATATTCGGAGGTCATGGGTTCGGATCCCACCGGCGGCATGGTTGTTTTTTCTGCTGCTTTATAAGTAATTGTCTTTAAGCGATTTATTAATCTAAGTAATATTATCCCCCTGAGAAGCATAACACATTAAACAAAATTAACGTTCCCCTATGCACCTTGGTTTCGGTGACTGTTGGCTCCCTTCATAAATTTGTCAAACGGGCTCCTCATTTCCTTTAACTTCTCTGCTAATACCTTAACGAGGGTCTAGGTTCTGGCAGTCTTGATGCCATAGGTAGCATAGGAGGGCTCTCGCACAGTTTCCGCCCTCGCCGTTAGATGACGTTCTACGTCACGCTCGCGGTATTACAGGACGTGCTACGTCCGCCGCTATGGTCGAGGGTGGCGCTGGTGAACACTCTCAAGGCTCGCTTACACCCAGTAAACATAAATACCCAAGAGAGCAGCAGATTGGACAGCCGTCGCCGTAGCTCAGTTGGTAAGAGCACCGGACGCGATATTCGGAGGTCGTGGGTTCGGATCCCACCGGCGGCATGGTTGTTTTTTCTGCTGCTTTATAAGTAACTTTCTTTAAGCGATTTATTAATCTAAGTATTATTAACCCCCTGAGAAGCATAACACATTAAAAAAAAATTAACGTTCCCCTATGCACCTTGGTTTCGGTGACTGTTGGCTCCCTTCATAAATTTGTCAAACGGGCCCCTCAATTCCTTTAACTTGTCTGCTAATAGCTTAACGAGGGTCTAGGTTCTGGCAGTCTTGATGCCATAGGCAGCATAAGAGGGCTCTCGCACAGTTTCCGCCCTCGCCGTTAGATTACGTTCTACGTCACGCTCGTGGTATTAAGGACGTGCTACGTCCGCCGCTATGGTCGAGGGTGGCGCTGGTGAATACTCTCAAGGCTCGCTTACACCCAGTAAACATAAATACCCAAGAGAGCAGCAGATTGGACAGCCGTCGCCGTAGCTCAGTTGGTAAGAGCACCGGACGCGATATTCGGAGGTCATGGGTTCGGATCCCACCGGCGGCATGGTTGTTTTTTCTGCTGCTTTATAAGTAATTGTCTTTAAGCGATTTATTAATCTAAGTAATATTATCCCCCTGAGAAGCATAACACATTAAACAAAATTAACGTTCCCCTATGCACCTTGGTTTCGGTGACTGTTGGCTCCCTTCATAAATTTGTCAAACGGGCTCCTCATTTCCTTTAACTTCTCTGCTAATACCTTAACGAGGGTCTAGGTTCTGGCAGTCTTGATGCCATAGGTAGCATAGGAGGGCTCTCGCACAGTTTCCGCCCTCGCCGTTAGATGACGTTCTACGTCACGCTCGCGGTATTACAGGACGTGCTACGTCCGCCGCTATGGTCGAGGGTGGCGCTGGTGAACACTCTCAAGGCTCGCTTACACCCACTAAACATAAATACCCAAGAGAGCAGCAGATTGGACAGCCGTCGCCGTAGCTCAGTTGGTAAGAGCACCGGACGCGATATTCGGAGGTCGTGGGTTCGGATCCCACCGGCGGCTTGGTTGTTTTTTCTGTTGCTTTATAAGTAATTTTCGTTAAGCGATTTATTAATCTAAGTATTATTATCCCCCTGAGAAGCATAACACATTAAAAAAAATTAACGTTCCCCTATGCACCTTGGTTTCGGTGACTGTTGGCTCCCTTCATAAATTTGTCAAACGGGCCCCTCATGTCCTTTAACTTGTCTGCTAATAGCTTAACGAGGGTCTAGGTTCTGGCAGTCTTGATGCCATAGGTAGCATAAGAGGGCTCTCGCACAGTTTCCGCCCTCGCCGTTAGATGACGTTCTACGTCACGCTCGCGGTATTACAGGACGTGCTACGTCCGCCGCTTTGGTCGAGGGTGGCGCTGGTGAACACTCTCAAGGCTCGCTTACACCCAGTAAACATAAATACCCAAGAGAGCAGCAGATTGGACAGCCGTCGCCGTAGATCAGTTGGTAAGAGCACCGGACGCGATATTCGGAGGTCGTGGTTTCGGATCCCACCGGCGGCATGGTTGTTTTTTCTGCTGCATTATAAGTAATTTTCTTTAAGCGATTTATTAATCTAAGTAATATTTTCCCCTGAGAAGCATAACGCATTAAAAAAAAAATTAACGTTCCCCTATGCACCTTGGTTTCGGTGACTGTTGGCTCCCTTCATAAATTTGTCAAACGGGCCCCTCATTTCCTTTAACTTGTCTGCTAATAGCTTAACGAGGGTCTAGGTTCTGGCAGTCTTGATGCCATAGGTAGCATAAGAGGGCTCTCGCAAAGTTTCCGCCCTCGCCGTTAGATGACGTTCTACGTCACGCTCGCGGTATTACAGGACGTGCTACGTCCGCCGCTATGGTCGAGGGTGGCGCTGGTGAACACTCTCAAGGCTCGCTTACACCCAGTAAACATAAATACCCAAGAGAGCAGCATATTGGACAGCCGTCGCCGTAGCTCAGTTGGTAAGAGCACCGGACGCGATATTCGGAGGTCGTGGGTTCGGATCCCACTGGCGGCATGGCTGTTTTTTCTGCTGCTTTATAAGTAATTTTCTTTAAGCGATTTATTAATCTAAGTATTATTATCCCCCTGAGAAGCATAACACATTAAAAAAAATTACGTTCCCCTATGCACCTTGGTTTCGGTGACTGTTGGCTCCCTTCATAAATTTGTCAAACGGGCCCCTCATTTCCTTTAACTTGTCTGCTAATAGCTTAACGAGGGTCTAGGTTCTGGCAGTCTTGATGCCATAGGTAGCATAAGAGGGCTCTCGCACAGTTTCCGCCCTCGCCGTTAGATGACGTTCTACGTCACGCTCGCGGTATTACAGGACGTGCTACGTCCGCCGCTATGGTCGAGGGTGGCGCTGGTGAACACTCTCAAGGCTCGCTTACACCCAGTAAACATAAATACCCAAGAGAGCAGCAGATTGGACAGCCGTCGCCGTAGCTCAGTTGGTAAGAGCACCGGACGCGATATTCGGAGGTCGTGGTTTCGGATCCCACCGGCGGCATGGTTGTTTTTTCTGCTGCATTATAAGTAATTTTCTTTAAGCGATTTATTAATCTAAGTATTATTATCCCCCTGAGAAGCATAACGCATTGAAAAAAAATTAACGTTCCCCTATGCACCTTGGTTTCGGTGACTGTTGGCTCCCTTCATAAATTTGTCAAACGGGCCCCTCATGTCCTTTAACTTGTCTGCTAATAGCTTAACGAGGGTCTAGGTTCTGGCAGTCTTGATGCCATAGGTAGCATAAGAGGGCTCTCGCACAGTTTCCGCCCTCGCCGTTAGATGACGTTCTACGTCACGCTCGCGGTATTACAGGACGTGCTACATCCGCCGCTTTGGTCGAGGGTGGCGCTGGTGAACACTCTCAAGGCTCGCTTACACCCAGTAAACATAAATACCCAAGAGAGCAGCAGATTGGACAGCCGTCGCCGTAGCTCAGTTGGTAAGAGCACCGGACGCGATATTCGGAGGTCGTGGTTTCGGATCCCACCGCTGGCATTGTTGTTTTTTCTGCTGCATTATAAGTAATTTTCTTTAAGCGATTTATTAATCTAAGTAATATTATCCCCCTGAGAAGCATAACGCATTAAAAAAAAAATTAACGTTCCCCTATGCACCTTGGTTTCGGTGACTGTTGGCTCCCTTCATAAATTTGTCAAACGGGCCCCTCATTTCCTTTAACTTGTCTGCTAATAGCTTAACGAGGGTCTAGGTTCTGGCAGTCTTGATGCCATAGGTAGCATAAGAGGGCTCTCGCAAAGTTTCCGCCCTCGCCGTTAGATGACGTTCTACGTCACGCTCGCGGTATTACAGGACGTGCTACGTCCGCCGCTATGGTCGAGGGTGGCGCTGGTGAACACTCTCAAGGCTCGCTTACACCCAGTAAACATAAATACCCAAGAGAGCAGCATATTGGACAGCCGTCGCCGTAGCTCAGTTGGTAAGAGCACCGGACGCGATATTCGGAGGTCGTGGGTTCGGATCCCACTGGCGGCATGGTTGTTTTTTCTGCTGCTTTATAAGTAATTTTCTTTAAGCGATTTATTAATCTAAGTATTATTATCCCCCTGAGAAGCATAACACATTAAAAAAAAATTAACGTTCCCCTATGCACCTTGGTTTCGGTGACTGTTGGCTCCCTTCATAAATTTGTCAAACGGGCCCCTCATTTCCTTTAACTTGTCTGCTAATAGCTTAACGAGGGTCTAGGTTCTGGCAGTCTTGATGCATAGGTAGCACAAGAGGGCTCTCGCACAGTTTCCGCCCTCGCCGTTAGATGACGTTCTACGTCACGCTCGCGGTATTACAGGACGTGCTACGTCCGCCGCTATGGTCGAGGGTGGCGCTGGTGAACACTCTCAAGGCTCGCTTACACCCAGTAAACCTAAATACCCAAGAGAGCAGCAGATTGGACAGCCGTCGCCGTAGCTCAGTTGGTAAGAGCACCGGACGCGATATTCGGAGGTCGTGGGTTCGGATCCCATCGGCGGCATGGTTGTTTTTTCTGCTGCTTTATAAGTAACTTTCTTTAAGCGATTTATTAATCTAAGTATTATTATCCCCGTGAGAAGCATAACACATTAAAAAAAATTAACGTTCCCCTATGCACCTTGGTTTCGGTTACTGCTGGCTCCCTTCATAAATATGTCAAACGGGCCCCTCATTTCCTTTAACTTGTCTGCTAATAGCTTAACGAGGGTCTAGGTTCTGGCAGTCTTGATGCCATAGGTAGGATAAGAGGGCTCTCGCACAGTTTCCGCCCTCGTCGTTAGATGACGTTCTACGTCACGCTCGCGGTATTACAGGACGTGCTACGTCCGCCGCTTTGGTCGAGGGTGGCGCTGGTGAACACTCTCAAGGCTCGCTTACACCCAGTAAACATAAATACCCAAGAGAGCAGCAGATTGGACAGCCGTCGCCGTAGCTCAGTTGGTAAGAGCACCGGACGCGATATTCGGAGGTCGTGGTTTCGGATCCCACCGGCGGCATGGTTGTTTTTTCTGCTGCATTATAAGTAATTTTCTTTAAGCGATTTATTAATCTAAGTAATATTATCCCCCTGAGAAGCATAACGCATTAAAAAAAAATTAACGTTCCCCTATGCACCTTGGTTTCGGTGACTGTTGGCTCCCTTCATAAATTTGTCAAACGGGCCCCTCATTTCCTTTAACTTGTCTGCTAATAGCTTAACGAGGGTCTAGGTTCTGGCAGTCTTGATGCCATAGGTAGCATAAGAGGGCTCTCGCACAGTTTCCGCCCTCGCCGTTAGATGAACGTTCTACGTCACGCTCGCGGTATTACAGGACGTGCTACGTCCGCCGCTATGGTCGAGGGTGGCGCTGGTGAACACTCTCAAGGCTCGCTTACACCAAGTAAACATAAATACCCAAGAGAGCAGCAGATTGGACAGCCGTCGCCGTAGCTCAGTTGGTAAGAGCACCGGACGCGATATTCGGAGGTCGTGGTTTCGGATCCCACCGGCGGCATGGTTGTTTTTTCTGCTGCATTATAAGTAATTTTCTTTAAGCGATTTATTAATGCTAATAAGGTGGATTGTTGAGCTAGTTGGTGCATGATCGAATAAATGGCAGCGGAAAGTAAACGAAGACATCGAAGAAACACACAAACGAGGACGATGCAGCATCGTCCTCGTTTGTGTGTTTCTTCGATGTCTTCGTTTGCTTTCCGCTGCCATTTATTCGATTTATTAATCTAAGTATTATTATCCCCCTGAGAAGCATAACGCATTGAAAAAAAATTAACGTTCCCCTATGCACCTTGGTTTCGGTGACTGTTGGCTCCCTTCATAAATTTGTCAAACGGGCCCCTCATTTCCTTTAACTTGTCTGCTAATAGCTTAACGAGGGTCTAGGTTCTGGCAGTCTTGATGCCATAGGTAGCATAAGAGGGCTCTCGCACAGTTTCCGCCCTCGCCGTTAGATGACGTTCTACGTCACGCTCGCGGTATTACAGGACGTGCTACGTCCGCCGCTTTGGTCGAGGGTGGCGCTGGTGAACACTCTCAAGGCTCGCTTACACCCAGTAAACATATATACCCAAGAGAGCAGCATTTTGGACAGCCGTCGCCGTAGCTCAGTTGGTAAGAGCACCGGACGCGATATTCGGAGGTCGTGGGTTCGGATCCCATCGGCGGCATGGTTGTTTTTTCTGCTGCTTTATAAGTAACTTTCTTTAAGCGATTTATTATTCTAAGTATTATTATCCCCCTGAGAAGCATAACACATTAAAAAAAAATTAACGTTCCCCTATGCACCTTGGTTTCGGTTACTGTTGGCTCCCTTCATAAATTTGTCAAACGGGCCCCTCATTTCCTTTAACTTGTCTGCTAATAGCTTAACGAGGGTCTAGGTTCTGGCAGTCTTGATGCCATAGGTAGCATAAGAGGGCTCTCGCACAGTTTCCGCCCTCGCCGTTAGATGACGTTCTACGTCACGCTCGCGGTATTACAGGACGTGCTACGTCCGCCGCTATGGTCGAGGGTGGCGCTGGTGAACACTCTCAAGGCTCGCTTACACCCAGTAAACATAAATACCCAAGAGAGCAGCAGATTGGACAGCCGTCGCCGTAGCTCAGTTGGTAATAGCACCGGACGCGATATTCGGAGGTCGTGGTTTCGGATCCCACCGGCGGCATGGTTGTTTTTCTGCTGCATTATAAGCAATTTTCTTTAAGCGATTTATTAATCTAAGTATTATTATCCCCCTGAGAAGCATAACGCATTGAAAAAAAATTAACGTTCCCCTATGCACCTTGGTTTCGGTGACTGTTGGCTCCCTTCATAAATTTGTCAAACGGGCCCCTCATTTCCTTTAACTTGTCTGCTAATAGCTTAACGAGGGTCTAGGTTCTGGCAGTCTTGATGCATAGGTAGCACAAGAGGGCTCTCGCACAGTTTCCGCCCTCGCCGTTAGATGACGTTCTACGCCACGCTCGCGGTATTACAGGACGTGCTACGTCCGCCGCTATGGTCGAGGGTGGCGCTGGTGAACACTCTCAAGGCTCGCTTACACCCAGTAAACCTAAATACCCAAGAGAGCAGCAGATTGGACAGCCGTCGCCGTAGCTCAGTTGGTAAGAGCACCGGACGCGATATTCGGAGGTCGTGGGTTCGGATCCCATCGGCGGCATGGTTGTTTTTTCTGCTGCTTTATAAGTAACTTTCTTTAAGCGATTTATTAATCTAAGTATTATTATCCCCCTGAGAAGCATAACACATTAAAAAAATTAACGTTCCCCTATGCACCTTGGTTTCGGATACTGCTGGCTCCCTTCATAAATATGTCAAACGGGCCCCTCATTTCCTTTAACTTGTCTGCTAATAGCTTAACGAGGGTCTAGGTTCTGGCAGTCTTGATGCCATAGGTAGGATAAGAGGGCTCTCGCACAGTTTCCGCCCTCGCCGTTAGATGACGTTCTACGTCACGCTCGCGGTATTACAGGACGTGCTACGTCCGCCGCTTTGGTCGAGGGTGGCGCTGGTGAACACTCTCAAGGCTCGCTTACACCCAGTAAACATAAATACCCAAGAGAGCAGCAGATTGGACAGCCGTCGCCGTAGCTCAGTTGGTAAGAGCACCGGACGCGATATTCGGAGGTCGTGGTTTCGGATCCCACCGGCGGCATGGTTGTTTTTTCTGCTGCATTATAAGTAATTTTCTTTAAGCGATTTATTAATCTAAGTAATATTATCCCCCTGAGAAGCATAACGCATTAAAAAAAAATTAACGTTCCCCTATGCACCTTGGTTTCGGTGACTGTTGGCTCCCTTCATAAATTTGTCAAACGGGCCCCTGATTTCCTTTAACTTGTCTGCTAATAGCTTAACGAGGGTCTAGGTTCTGGCAGTCTTGATGCCATAGGTAGCATAAGAGGGCTCTCGCACAGTTTCCGCCCTCGCCGTTAGATGACGTTCTACGTCACGCTCGCGGTATTACAGGACGTGCTACGTCCGCCGCTATGGTCGAGGGTGGCGCTGGTGAACACTCTCAAGGCTCGCTTACACCCAGTAAACATAAATACCCAAGAGAGCAGCAGATTGGACAGCCGTCGCCGTAGCTCAGTTGGTAAGAGCACCGGACGCGATATTCGGAGGTCGTGGTTTCGGATCCCACCGGCGGCATGGTTGTTTTTTCTGCTGCATTATAAGTAATTTTCTTTAAGCGATTTATTAATGCTAATAAGGTGGATTGTTGAGCTAGTTGGTGCATGATCGAATAAATGGCAGCGGAAAGTAAACGAAGACATCGAAGAAACACACAAACGAGGACGATGCAGCATCGTCCTCGTTTGTGTGTTTCTTCGATGTCTTCGTTTGCTTTCCGCTGCCATTTATTCGATTTATTAATCTAAGTATTATTATCCCCCTGAGAAGCATAACGCATTGAAAAAAAATTAACGTTCCCCTATGCACCTTGGTTTCGGTGACTGTTGGCTCCCTTCATAAATTTGTCAAACGGGCCCCTCATTTCCTTTAACTTGTCTGCTAATAGCTTAACGAGGGTCTAGGTTCTGGCAGTCTTGATGCCATAGGTAGCATAAGAGGGCTCTCGCACAGTTTCCGCCCTCGCCGTTAGATGACGTTCTACGTCACGCTCGCGGTATTACAGGACGTGCTACGTCCGCCGCTTTGGTCGAGGGTGGCGCTGGTGAACACTCTCAAGGCTCGCTTACACCCAGTAAACATAAATACCCAAGAGAGCAGCATTTTGGACAGCCGTGGCCGTAGCTCAGTTGGTAAGAGCACCGGACGCGATATTCGGAGGTCGTGGGTTCGGATCCCACTGGCGGCATGGTTGTTTTTTCTGCTGCTTTATAAGTAATTTTCTTTAAGCGATTTATTAATCTAAGTATTATTATCCCCCTGAGAAGCATAACACATTAAAAAAATTAACGTTCCCCTATGCACCTTGGTTTCGGTGACTGTTGGCTCCCTTCATAAATTTGTCAAACGGGCCCCTCATTTCCTTTAACTTGTCTGCTAATAGCTTAACGAGGGTCTAGGTTCTGGCAGTCTTGATGCCATAGGTAGCATAAGAGGGCTCTCGCACAGTTTCCGCCCTCGCCGTTAGATGACGTTCTACGTCACGCTCGCGGTATTACAGGACGTGCTACGTCCGCCGCTATGGTCGAGGGTGGCGCTGGTGGACACTCTCAAGGCTCGCTTACACCCAGTAAACATAAATACCCAAGAGAGCAGCAGATTGGACAGCCGTCGCCGTAGCTCAGTTGGTAAGAGCACCGGACGCGATATTCGGAGGTCGTGCTTTCGGATCCCACCGGCGGCATGGTTGTTTTTTCTGCTGCATTATTAGCAATTTTCTTTAAGCGATTTATTAATCTAAGTATTATTATCCCCCTGAGAAGCATAACGCATTGAAAAAAAATTAACGTTCCCCTATGCACCTTGGTTTCGGTGACTGTTGGCTCCCTTCATAAATTTGTCAAACGGGCCCCTCATTTCCTTTAACTTGTCTGCTAATAGCTTAACGAGGGTCTAGGTTCTGGCAGTCTTGATGCCATAGGTAGCATAAGAGGGCTCTCGCAACGTTTCCGCCCTCGCCGTTAAATGACGTTCTACGTCACGCTCGCGGTATTACAGGACGTGCTACGTCCGCCGCTATGGTCGAGGGTGGCGCTGGTGAACACTCTCAAGGCTCGCTTACACCCAGTAAACATAAATACCCAAGAGAGCAGCAGATTGGACAGCCGTCGCCGTAGCTCAGTTGGTAAGAGCACCGGATGCGATATTCGGAGGTCGTGGGTTCGGATCCCACTGGCGGCATGGTTGTTTTTTCTCCTGCTTTATAAGTAATTTTCTTTAAGCGATTTATTAATCTAAGTATTATTATCCCCCTGAGGAGCATAACACATTAAAAAAAAATTAACGTTCCCCTATGCACCATGGTTTTGGTGACTGTTGGCTCCCTTCATAAATTTGTCAAAGGGGCCCCTCATTTCCTTTAACTTGTCTGCTAATAGCTTAACGAGGGTCTAGGTTCTGGCAGTCTTGATGCATAGGTAGCAGAAGAGGGCTCTCGCACAGTTTCCGCCCTCGCCGTTAGATGACGTTCTACGTCACGCTCGCGGTATTACAGGACGTGCTACGTCCGCCGCTATGGTCGAGGGTGGCGCTGGTGAACACTCTCAAGGCTCGCTTACACCCAGTAAACATAAATACCCAAGAGAGCAGCAGATTGGACAGCCGTCGCCGTAGCTCAGTTGGTAAGAGCACCGGACGCGATATTCGGAGGTCGTGGGTTCGGATCCCATTGGCGGCATAGTTGTTTTTTCTGCTGCATTATAAGTAACTTTCTTTAAGCGATTTATTAATCTAAGTATTATTATCCCCCTGAGAAGCATAACACATTAAAAAAAAATTAACGTTCCCCTATGCACCTTGGTTTCGGTGACTGTTGGCTCCCTTCATAAATTTGTCAAACGGGCCCCTCAATTCCTTTAACTTGTCTGCTAATAGCTTAACGAGGGTCTAGGTTCTGGCAGTCTTGATGCCATAGGTAGCATAAGAGGGCTCTCGCACAGTTTCCGCCCTCGCAGTTAGATGACGTTCTACGTCACGCTCGTGGTATTACAGGACGTGCTACGTCCGCCGCTATGGTCGAGGTGGTGGTGAACACTCTCAAGGCTCGCTTACACCCAGTAAAGCTAAATACCCAAGAGAGCAGCATTTTGGACAGCCGTCGCCGTAGCTCAGTTGGTAAGAGCACCGGACGCGATATTCGGAGGTCGTGGGTTCGGATCCCATCGGCGGCATGGTTGTTTTTTCTGCTGCTTTATAAGTAACTTTGTTTAAGCGATTTATTAATCTAAGTATTATTATCCCCCTGAGAAGCATAACACATTAAAAAAAATTAACGTTCCCCTATGCACCTTGGTTTCGGTTACTGTTGGCTCCCTTCATAAATTTGTCAAACGGGCCCCTCATTTCCTTTAACTTGTCTGCTAATAGCTTAACGAGGGTCTAGGTTCTGGCAGTCTTGATGCCATAGGTAGCATAAGAGGGCTCTCGCACAGTTTCCGCCCTCGCCGTTAGATGACGTTCTACGTCACGCTCGCGGTATTACAGGACGTGCTACGTCCGCCGCTATGGTCGAGGGTGGCGCTGGTGAACACTCTCAAGGCTCGCTTACACCCAGTAAACATAAATACCCAAGAGAGCAGCAGATTGGACAGCCGTCGCCGTAGCTCAGTTGGTAAGAGCACCGGACGCGATATTCGGAGGTCGTGGGTTCGGATCCCACTGGCGGCATGGTTGTTTTTTCTGCTGCTTTATAAGTAATTTTCTTTAAGCGATTTATTAATCTAAGTATTATTATCCCCCTGAGAAGCATAACACATTAAAAAAAAATTAACGTTCCCCTATGCACCTTGGTTTCGGTGACTGTTGGCTCCCTTCATAAATTTGTCAAACGGGCCCCTCATTTCCTTTAACTTGTCTGCTAATAGCTTAACGAGGGTCTAGGTTCTGGCAGTCTTGATGCATAGGTAGCACAAGAGGCCTCTCGCACAGTTTCCGCCCTCGCCGTTAGATGACGTTCTACGTCACGCTCGCGGTATTACAGGACGTGCTACGTCCGCCGCTATGGTCGAGGGTGGCGCTGGTGAACACTCTCAAGGCTCACTTACACCCAGTAAACATAAATACCCAAGAGAGCAGCAGATTGGACAGCCGTCGCCGTAGCTCAGTTGGTAAGAGCACCGGACGCGATATTCGGAGGTCGTGGGTTCGGATCCCATCGGCGGCATAGTTGTTTTTTCTGCTGCATTATAAGTAACTTTCTTTAAGCGATTTATTAATCTAAGTATTATTATCCCCCTGAGAAGCATAACACATTAAAAAAAAATTAACGTTCCCCTATGCACCTTGGTTTCGGTTACTGTTGGCTCCCTTCATAAATTTGTCAAATGGGCCCCTCATTTCCTTTAATTTGTCTGCTAATAGCTTAACGAGGGTCTAGGTTCTGGCAGTCTTGATGCCATAGGTAGCATAAGAGGGCTCTCGCACAGTTTCCGCCCTCGCCGTTAGATGACGTTCTACGTCACGCTCGCGGTATTACAGGACGTGCTACGTCCGCCGCTATGGTCGAGGGTGGCGCTGGTGAACACTCTCAAGGCTCGCTTACACCCAGTAAACATAAATACCCAAGAGAGCAGCAGATTGGACAGCCGTCGCCGTAGCTCAGTTGGTAAGAGCACCGGACGCGATATTCGGAGGTCGTGGTTTCGGATCCCACCGGAGGCATGGTTGTTTTTTCTGCTGCATTATAAGTAATTTTCTTTAAGCGATTTATTAATCTAAGTATTATTATCCCCCTGAGAAGCATAACGCTTTGAAAAAAAATTAACGTTCCCCTATGCACCTTGGTTTCGGTGACTGTTGGCTCCCTTCATAAATTTGTCAAACGGGCCCCTCATTTCCTTTAACTTGTCTGCTAATAGCTTAACGAGGGTCTAGGTTCTGGCAGTCTTGATGCCATAAGTAGCATAAGAGGGCTCTCGCAAAGTTTCCGCCCTCGCCGTTAGATGACGTTCTACGTCACGCTCGCGGTATTACAGGACGTGCTACGTCCGCCGCTATGGTCGAGGGTGGCGCTGGTGAACACTCTCAAGGCTCGCTTACACCCAGTAAACATAAATACCCAAGAGAGCAGCAGATTGGACAGCCGTCGCCGTAGCTCAGTTGGTAAGAGCACCGGACGCGATATTCGGAGGTCGTGGGTTCGGATCCCACTGGCGGCATGGTTGTTTTTTTTGCTGCTTTATAAGTAATTTTCTTTAGGCGATTTATTAATCTAAGTATTATTATCCCCCTGAGAAGCATAACACATTTAAAAAAAATTAACGTTCCCCTATGCACCTTGGTTTCGGTGACTGTTGGCTCCCTTCATAAATTTGTCAAACGGGCCCCTCAATTCCTTTAACTTGTCTGCTAATAGCTTAACGAGGGTCTAGGTTCTGGCAGTCTTGATGCCATAGGTAGCAAAAGAGGGCTCTCGCACAGTTTCCGCCCTCGCCGTTAGATGACGTGCTACGTCACGCTCGTGGTATTACAGGACGTGCTACGTCCGCCGCTATGGTCGAGGGTGGCGCTGGTGAACACTCTCAAGGCTCGCTTACACCCAGTAAACATAAATACCCAAGAGAGCAGCAGATTGGACAGCCGTCGCCGTAGCTCAGTTGGTAAGAGCACCGGACGCGATATTCGGAGGTCGTGGTTTCGGATCCCACCGGAGGCATGGTTGTTTTTTCTGCTGCATTATAAGTAATTTTCTTTAAGCGATTTATTAATCTAAGTATTATTATCCCCCTGAGAAGCATAACGAATTGAAAAAAAATTAACGTTCCCCTATGCACCTTGGTTTCGGTGACTGTTGGCTCCCTTCATAAATTTGTCAAACGGGCCCCTCATTTCCTTTAACTTGTCTGCTAATAGCTTAACGAGGGTCTAGGTTCTGGCAGTCTTGATGCCATAAGTAGCATAAGAGGGCTCTCGCAAAGTTTCCGCCCTCGCCGTTAGATGACGTTCTACGTCACGCTCGCGGTATTACAGGACGTGCTACGTCCGCCGCTATGGTCGAGGGTGGCGCTGGTGAACACTCTCAAGGCTCGCTTACACCCAGTAAACATAAATACCCAAGAGAGCAGCAGATTGGACAGCCGTCGCCGTAGCTCAGTTGGTAAGAGCACCGGACGCGATATTCGGAGGTCGTGGGTTCGGATCCCATCGGCGGCATGGTTGTTTTTTCTGCTGCTTTATAAGTAACTTTCTTTAAGCGATTTATTAATCTAAGTATTATTATCCCCCTGAGGAGCATAACACATTAAAAAAAAATTAACGTTCCCCTATGCACCTTGGTTTCGGTGACTGTTGGCTCCCTTCATAAATTTGTCAAACGGGCCCCTCATTTCCTTTAACTTGTCTGCTAATAGCTTAACGAGGGTCTCGGTTCTGGCAGTCTTGATGCATAGGTAGCACAAGAGGACTCTCGCACAGTTTCCGCCCTCGCCGTTAGATGACGTTCTACGTCACGCTCGCGGTATTACAGGACGTGCTACGTCCGCCGCTATGGTCGAGGGTGGCGCTGGTGAACACTCTCAAGGCTCGCTTACACCCAGTAAACCTAAATACCCAAGAGAGCAGCAGATTGGACAGCCGTCGCCGTAGCTCTGTTGGTAAGAGCACCGGACGCGATATTCGGAGGTCGTGGGTTCGGATCCCATCGGCGGCATGGTTGTTTTTTCTGCTGCTTTATAAGTAACTTTCTTTAAGCGATTTAATAATCTAAGTATTATTATCCCCCTGAGAAGCATAACACATTAAAAAAAATTAACGTTCCCCTATGCACCTTGGTTTCGGTGACTGTTGGCTCCCTTCATAAATTTGTCAAACGGGCCCCTCAATTCCTTTAACTTGTCTGCTAATAGCTTAACGAGGGTCTAGGTTCTGGCAGTCTTGATGCCATAGGTAGCATAAGAGGGCTCTCGCACAGTTTCCGCCCTCGCCGTTAGATGATGTTCTACGTCACGCTCGTGGTATTACAGGACGTGCTACGTCCGCCGCTATGGTCGAGGGTGGCGCTGGTGAACACTCTCAAGGCTCGCTTACACCCAGTAAACATAAATACCCATGAGAGCAGCAGATTGGACAGCCGTCGCCGTAGCTCAGTTGGTAAGAGCACCGGACGCGATATTCGGAGGTCGTGGTTTCGGATCCCACCGGCGGCATGGTTGTTTTTTCTGCTGCTTTATAAGTAATTTTCTTTAAGCGATTTATTAATCTAAGTATTATTATCCCCCTGAGAAGCATAACACATTAAAAAAAATTAACGTTCCCCTATGCACCTTGGTTTCGGTGACTGCTGGCTCCCTTCATAAATTTGTCAAACGGGCTCCTCATTTCCTTTAACTTGTCTGCTAATAGCTTAACGAGGGTCTAGGTTCTAGCAGTCTTGATGCCATAGGTAGCATAGGAGGGCTCTCGCACAGTTTCCGCCCTCGCCGTTTGATGACGTTCTACGTCACGCTCGCGGTATTACAGGACGTGCTACGTCCGCCGCTATGGTCGAGGGTGGCGCTGGTGAACACTCTCAAGGCTCGCTTACACCCAGTAAACATAAATACCCAAGAGAGCAGCAGATTGGACAGCCGTCGCCGTAGCTCAGTTGGTAAGAGCACCGGACGCGATATTCGGAAGTCGTGGGTTCGGATCCCACCGGCGGCATGGTTGTTTTTTCTGCTGCTTTATAATTTTCTTTAAGCGATTTATTAATCTAAGTATTATTATCCCCCTGAGAAGCATAACACATTAAAAAAAATTAACGTTCCCCTATGCACCTTGGTTTCAGTGACTGTTGGCTCCCTTCATGAATTTGTCAAACGGGCCCCTCATTTCCTTTAACTTGTCTGCTAATAGCTGAACGAGGGTCTAGGTTCTGGCAGTCTTGATGCCATAGGTAGCATAAGAGGGCTCTCGCACAGTTTCCGCCCTCGCCGTTAGATGACGTTCTACGTCACGCTCGCGGTATTACAGGACGTGCTACGTCCGCCGCTATGGTCGAGGGTGGCGCTGGTGAACTCTCAAGGCTCGCTTACACCCAGTAAACATAAATACCCAAGAGAGCAGCAGATTGGACAGCCGTCGCCGTAGCTCAGTTGGTAAGAGCACCGGACGCGATATTCGGAGGTCGTGGGTTCGGATCCCACCGGCGGCATGGTTGTTTTTTCTGCTGCTTTATAAGTAATGTTCGTTAAGCGATTTATTAATCTAAGTATTATTATCCCCCTGAGAAGCATAACACATTAAAAAAAAATTAACGTTCCCCTATGCACCTTGGTTTCGGTGACTGTTGGCTCCCTTCATAAATTTGTCAAACGGGCCCCTCATTTCCTTTAACTTGTGTGCTAATAGCTTAACGAGAGTCTAGATTCTGGCAGTCTTGGTGCCATAGGTAGCATAAGAGGGCTCTCGCACAGTTTCCGCCCTCGCCGTTAGATGACGTTCTACGTCACGCTCGCGGTATTACAGGACGTGCTACGTCCGCCGCTATGGTCGAGTGTGGCGCTGGTGAACACTCTCAAGGCTCATTACACCCAGTAAACATAAATACCCAAGAGAGCAGCAGATTGGACAGCCGTCGCCGTAGCTCAGTTGGTAAGAGCACCGGACGCGATATTCGGAAGTCGTGGGTTCGGATCCCACCGGCGGCATGGTTGTTTTTTCTGCTGCTTTATAAGTAATTTTCTTTAAGCGATTTATTAATCTAAGTATTATTATCCCCCTGAGAAGCATAACACATTAAAAAAAAATTAACGTTCCCCTATGCACCTTGGTTTCGGTGACTCTTGGCTCCCTTAATAAATTGTCAAACGGGCCCCTCATTTCCTTTAAGTTGTATGCTAATAGCTTAACGAGGGTCTAAGTTCTGGCAGTCTTGATGCCATAGGTAGCATAAGAGGGCTCTCGCACAGTTTCCGCCCTCGCCGTTAGATGACGTTCTACGTCACGCTCGCGGTATTACAGGACGTGCTACGTCCGCCGCTATGGTAGAGGGTGGCGCTGGTGAACACTCTCAAGGCTCGCTTACACCCAGTAAACATAAATACCCAAGAGAGCAGCAGATTGGACAGCCGTCACCGTAGCTCAGTTGGTAAGAGCACCGGACGCGATATTCGGAGGTCGTGGGTTCGGATACCACCGGCGGCATGGTTGTTTTTTCTGCTGCTTTATAAGTAATTTTCTTTAAGCGATTTATTAACCTAAGTATTATTATCCCCCTGAGAAGCATAACACATTAAAAAAAAATTAACGTTCCCATATGCACCTTGGTTTCGGTGACTGTTGGCTCCCTTCATAAATTTGTCAAACGGGACCCTCATTTCCTTTAACTTGTCTGCTAATAGCTTAACGACGGTCTAGGTTCTGGCAGTCTTGATGCCATAGGTAGCATAAGAGGGCTCTCGCACAGTTTCCGCCCTCGCCATTAGATGACGTTCTACGTCACGCTCGCGGTATTACAGGACGTGATACGTCCGCCGCTATGGTCGAGGGTGGCGCTGGTGAACACTCTCAAGGCTCGCTTACACCCAATAAACATAACTACCCAAGAGAGCAGCAGATTGGACAGCCGTCGCCGTAGCTCAGTTGGTAAGAGCCCCGGACGCGATATTCGTAGGTCGTGGGTTCGGATCCAACCGGCGGCATGGTTGTTTTTTTCTGCTGCTTTATAAGTAATTTTCGTTAAGCGATTTATTAATCTAAATATTATTATCCCCCTGAGAAGCATAACACATTAAAAAAAAATTAACGTTCCCCTATGCACCTTGGTTTCGGTGACTGTTGGCTCCCTTCATAAATTTGTCAAACGGGCCCCTCATTTCCTTTAACTTGTCTGATAATAGCTTAACGAGGGTCTAGGTTCTGGCAGTCTTGATGCCATAGGTAGCATAAGAGGGCTCTCGCACAGTTTCCGCCCTCGCCGTTAGATGACGTTCTACGTCACGCTCGCGGTATAACAGGACGTGCTACGTCCGCCGCTATGGTCGAGGGTGGCGCTGGTGAACTCTCAAGGCTCGCTTACACCCAGTAAACATAAATACCCAAGAGAGCAGCAGATTGGACAGCCGTCGCCGTAGCTCAGTTGGTAAGAGCACCGGACGCGATATTCGGAGGTCGTGGGTTCGGATCCCACCGGCGGCATGGTTGTTTTTTCTGCTGCTTTATAAATAATTTTCGTTAAGCGATTTATTATTCTAAGTATTATTATCCCCCTGAGAAGCATAACACATTAAAAAAAAATTAACGTTCCCCTATGCACCTTGGTTTCGGTGACTGTTGGCTCCCTTCATAAATTTGTCAAACGGGCCCCTCATTTCCTTTAACTTGTGTGCTAATAGCTTAACGAGGGTCTAGATTCTGGCAGTCTTGATGCCATAGGTAGCATAAGAGGGCTCTCGCACAGTTTCCGCCCTCGCCGTTAGATGACGTTCTACGTCACGCTCGCGGTATTACAGGACGTGCTACGTCCGCCGCTATGGTCGAGTGTGGCGCTGGTGAACACTCTCAAGGCTCGTTACACCCAGTAAACATAAATACCCAAGAGAGCAGCAGATTGGACAGCCGTCGCCGTAGCTCAGTTGGTAAGAGCACCGGACGCGATATTCGGAAGTCGTGGGTTCGGATCCCACCGGCGGCATGGTTGTTTTTTCTGCTGCTTTATAAGTAATTTTCTTTAAGCGATTTATTAATCTAAGTATTATTATCCCCCTGAGAAGCATAACACGTTAAAAAAAAATTAACGTTCCCCTATGCACCTTGGTTTCGGTGACTGTTGGCTCCCTTCATAAATTTGTCAAACGGGCCCCTCATTTCCTTTAAGTTGTCTGCTAATAGCTTAACGAGGGTCTAGGTTCTGGCAGTCTTGATGCCATAGGTAGCATAAGAGGGCTCTCGCACAGTTTCCGCCCTCGCCGTTAGATGACGTTCTACGTCACGCTCGCGGTATAACAGGACGTGCTACGTCCGCCGCTATGGTCGAGGGTGGCGCTGGTGAACACTCTCAAGGCTCGCTTACACCCAGTAAACATAAATACCCAAGAGAGCAGCAGATTGGACAGCCGTCGCCGTAGCTCAGTTGGTAAGAGCACCGGACGCGATATTCGGAGGTCGTGGGTTCGGATACCACCGGCGGCATGGTTGTTTTTTCTGCTGCTTTATAGGTAATTTTCTTTAAGCGATTTATTAACCTAAGTATTATTATCCCCCTGAGAAGCATAACACATTAAAAAAAATTAACGTTCCCCTATTCACCTTGGTTTCGGTGACTGTTGGCTCCCTTCATAAATTTGTCAAACGGGCCCCTCATTTCCTTTAACTTGTCTGCTAATAGCTTAACGAGGGTCTAGGTTCTGGCAGTCTTGATGCCATAGGTAGCATAAGAGGGCTCTCGCACAGTTTCCGCCGTCGCCGTTAGATGACGTTCTACGTCACGCTCGCGGTATTACAGGACGTGCTACGTCCGCCGCTATGGTCGAGGGTGGCGCTGGTGAACACTCTCAAGGCTCGCTTACACCCAGTAAACATAAATATCCCAAGAGAGCAGCAGATTGGACAGCCGTCGCCGTAGCTCAGTTGGTAAGAGCACCGGACGCGATATTCGGAGGTCGTGGGTTCGGATCCCATCGGCGGCATGGTTGTTTTTTCTGCTGCTTTATAAGTAATTTTCTTTAAGCGATTTATTAATCTAAGTATTATTATCCCCCTGAGAAGCATAACACATTAAAAAAAAATTAACGTTCCCCTATGCAACTTGGTTTCGGTGACTGTTGGCTCCATTCATAAATTTGTCAAACGGGCCCCTCATTTCCTTTAACTTGTCTGCTAATAGCTTAACGAGGGTCTAGGTTCTGGCAGTCTTGATGCCATTGGTAGCACAAGAGGGCTCTCGCACAGTTTCCGCCATCGCCGTTAGATGACGTTCTACGTCACGCTCGTGGTATTACAGGACGTGCTACGTCCGCCGCTATGGTCGAGGGTGGCGCTGGTGAACACTCTCAAGGCTCGCTTACACCCAGTAAACATAAATACCTAAGAGAGCACCAGATTGGACAGCCGTCGCCGTAGCTCAGTTGGTAAGAGCACCGGACGCGATATTCGGAGGTCGTGGGTTCGGATCCCACCGGCGGCATGGTTGTTTTTTCTGCTGCTTTATAAGTAATTTTCTTTAAGCGATTTATTAATCTAAGTATTATTATCCCCCTGAGAAGCATAACACATTAAAAAAAAATTACGTTCCCCTATGCACCTTGGTTTCGGTGACTGTTGGCTCCCTTCATAAATATATATATATATATATATATTATGAAAGGTGCCGACAGTCACCGAAAGCGAGGTGCATAGGGGAATGTATATTTTTATTTTTTTTTAATGTGTAGTGCTAATGAGTGGGATAATAATACTTCCATTATTTTATCGCCTAAAGAAGTTTACTTATAAAGCAGCAGAAAAAACAACCATGCCGCAGGTGGGAACCGAACTCACGCCCTCTGAATCACGCGTCCGGTGCTCTTACCAACTCAGCTACGGCGACGGCTGTCCAATCTGCGACTCACGTGGGTATTTATGTTTATTGGGTGTAAGCGAACCTTGGGAGTGTTCACCAGCGCCACACTCGTCCATAGCGGCGGACGTAGCACGTCCTGTATTGCCGCGAGTGTGACGTGGAACGTCATCTAATGGCGAGGGCGGAAAACATTGCGAGAGTCCTCTTATGCTACCTATGGCATCAAGACTGCCAGAACCGAGACCCTCGTTAAGCAATTAGCAGACAAGGTAAAGGAAATGAGGGACTCGTTTTGACAAACTTATGAAGGGAGCCAACAGTCACCGAAACCAAGGTGCATAGGGGAATGTTTTTTTAAATTTTTTAATGTGTAGTGCTAATAAGTGGTATAATAATACTTAAATTATTCTTTCGCCTAAAGAAGGTTACTTATAAAGGAGCAGAAAAAACAACGAAAGCCACCGGTGGGAACCGAACCCAAGACCTCCGAATCACGCGTGCAGTGCTCTTACCAACTGAGCTACGGCGACGGCTGTCCAATCTGCTGCTCTCGCGGGTATATATTTTTATTGGGTGTAAGCGAACCTTGAGAGTGTTCACCAGGCCCACCCTCGTCCGTAGCGGCGGACGTAGCACGTCCTGTATTGCCGCGAGTGTGACGTGGAACGTCATCTAACGGCGAGGGCGGGAACTGTGAGAGAGCCCTCTTATGCTACCTATGGCATCAAGACTGCCAGAACCGAGACCATCGTTGAGCAATTAGCAGACAAGGTAAAGGAAATGAGGAACTCGTTTTGACAAACTGATGAAGGGAGCCAACAGTCACCGAAACCAAGGTGCCTAGGGGAACTTTTTTAATTTTTTTAATGTGTAGTGCTAATCAGTGGGATAATAATACTTTGATTATTCTATCGCCTAAAGAAGATTACTTACAAATCAGCAGAAAAAAAAACCATGCCACCGGTGGGAACCGAACCCACGACCTCCGAATATCGCGTCCGGTTTTCATACCAACTGAGCTACGGCGACGGCTGTCCAAGCAACAAAATTTACATAGCAGCGCATTGGAATGGACGCAAAAGCGGATGTGCTCTTTATGAACACGGGCACCCGTGGATCTGTTCTCTGTCTTCTGCCGTACATCCGTGTTACGCGTCTCCTTGTTTGCTCTTCTCTCCTGCGGATCCCCACACTCTGCGGACCATTCGTCGCTCCCGCAAATGCTTACTGCGTACCGGTGAGGCAACGGCAACAGACCAAGGGTCGCTCTGCGCCATGTAGAATGGCTGGGAAGCATGCACGCGCATGGGAAGCATACACGGCGCTCTTTGTGCAGGAGCTGGGGGGCAGCTTAACCAAACTCAGTTACCCCAGCGTACAACAATCGTGAGAGACAGAAAGGAAGATTCTGTCCTGCGGATAACGGTGCTGCTGCTGCTGACAACGATGACGTAAATCTGAGGTATTTAGGAACGAAGAGAAGGGCAAGCTCTGAAAAGGTGCCGATTCAGAGACCCAAGTGCATACGAATAACTTGGGCGGCTCGCTCACATCTGCCGCACCATTCGGCCGCGCTCGGCGCTGCTTACTTTGTGAGGTCACACTACGCATGGCTCTCTCTACTATATTCATAGAACTCATAGTTGTATTTTGCAGCTGTTTTTTTCTCTTCCTGGGCACTGCGGGCTAAGCAAATTCTAGTTCGCATGACTTATGAAGTAGAATATTACAATACATAGCTCGCGCGACATCACGCCTACAGGCCGAACAATGAAATGTTCAATGTCGACGAGCCATCAAAATTGGTTGGATAATACTGAGCAAGTAGTGCCCGGATGTGTCCATTTTGGAGGTCAAAGGCAACACGGAGGAGGTTAAAGAACATGAGCCAGGATATACACATTTCTTATCAGCGATCGTTACAGGTGGGACAGTATTGACCAACGCATCCAAAGATGAGTGCAATACTGGCTTCCCATCGCAAGCGGTAGGGTAATATTTGTCAGCGATTACTGTGCTTACGTTGTTGGGGAGGCATCCCAAATGCTAGGACAATATCGACAAACTTATACCAAGACTTGTCTGATGTGCACAAACCATAAAATTTGGCGTGACAACATTGAGCAATTTATGTCATGATGTATGCCACTCTATCCAGCATTTACAACAGCGCAGACAATATTCGCCAGCGTATGCCAGGTCGTGCTCGATGTTCGTGGGCCATAATTTTTGGCTGTTCATCGTTGAACGTTGTTCACCGGTGTGTGTGTGCCAATGTTGGTGAATAAAGGGCATAGCCGGCCCATTAATGAACATGTTATCGAATGCATTGGCAAGAACGGGCCACTTTAGGATCCCGGACTGAAAACGCGTTTACAATAGCGGGCAAATTGCATGTGCTGCCTGGGTGTGTTGAGGTGGAGTGGACAAGGCACTGGAAAGAGACTGGGGCTGTACTGCAAGCATCATACAGTACGCGGACGACTATCAGGTGGCAGTATCGACTCTAGCTTGCCCGGTGTTGTACTCCGTAATAACATCATTACAGTAATTTCAAGCAAGGCCCCTGAACTGAGGTTCAGCTATGACGAGCCTAAAGTAGGTAGTCTGGAGTTTCTCGATATGAAATTCAAGTTTCAACTTAGCACGTGCGTTGGCGCTACACACCATGAGCTCAAAAACTACAAGATTTTGACTCTAAGCATTCTAAGCTTGTTTAGGAGGTCATCGTTCTGGATTCCCTTGAAGCGGCAAATTGGAACTCACGCGCACACGATATCAGCTAAGTCTTTCAAGATTCGCCTCATTAACGCATTTCATAATTTCTTTTCCTCGCACGGTTTCCCAATGCAACACATTGGCCGACATCATTGCTGATTGCCTCATAGTTTAATCAATCCTCGGCGCACAAGCCCATATTCCATGACTTCATATCGGACGGACGCCCTGCTGAATCACTCCGCTGGGAAAAGTTTTTCTGTTGTTTATTTTGCAGTTTATTCTTCAGCACCTGATATATTTTTTCTTTTCTTTTCTTACTGTGTTAAATGCCCACTCCTGCCAAAGGCCCGGCAAGAAAGCGTGCAGTGCGTTTAAATAAATTTACGACGTGGAGAATGCACGAGAAACGAACCGGTACCTCTAGCTCCATATTTATATATTGTTACGTGGTGGCAAGCCAAGGAAAGCACGACATGATGACAGAATGAAGATATGATTTAATGGCTCAAGGGCCTAGCGCGAGCGCTCCGTCCCGCGCCACTGCACTCTTCTTCGTCTTCATAACATGACCCCGGTCCTCAGAGCGATCGTCCCGATTGATTGCTTGAATTACGAATGGTGAGGTGACGATGAAGATGATCAGGAAGGATAGAAGAAGAAGAAAGGCTTGCCACAAATATGAAGGAGATGATCTGGTGAACGGTTGGCCCCGGAGCTTCAGGTCCAGCGGTTGGTCACCCACTGTCGAAGGTCAAGGGTTGAGGGATCGCTGCACAGTCTGGGCGGGGGTGTCGTCTTGGTTCGGGTCGTAGTCGGGTCATCGTACGTCAGGTACTGGTCGTCGTGTCTTGTGTTCGGGGCTGGGGACGGGGCGGGGGAAAGCGGCTGGTCGGTTCTGGTCAGTTCGAGCTGGGGTTGAGCCGGGCGGCGGAGCCCAGGTCCCCTCGGCCGACGACGAAGGCGAGCAGAAGGCGGCGATGCTGCGGGGACTAGGATGACAATGAGAACCCAGCAGCTCCACCAAATGTTACATGGTGGCAAGCCAAGGAAAGCACGACATGATGACAGAATGAAGATATGATTTAATGGCTCAAGGGCCTAGCGCGAGCGCTCCGTCCCGCGCCACTGCACTCTTCTTCGTCTTCATAACAATATAATGCCTGAGAAAATAATGTTATAAGATGGTTATTTGAAGTAGGGGTAATCTGCGATAAAGAAGATCGATGACGTGGGAGAGCAGAACAGAACTTAGGTCCGCACTAGAGTGTGTTGATTCTTCCCAGCGTACTTAGCACTACACACCCACCCTCTCCCCTGTACCAGAAGCACTGTCCTGGTAATCACTACAAAGGAAACGTAGAGTTAAAGTAGTAAGGCTTGAGGCATCACACATGTATGATATCGGGGTTGGGTGTAGCGGGTGGTGACTGAATGCAGCGGCGCGATATGGTACACCACCGTGGTCACGGGACGTACAACAGGATCAGGGAGCGCATAAGTTTTTCTGATAGGTCCACGCGGCCAGACGGGACCCAGAACGAAACAAGGATTCCAGGAAGGTAGGGGATTTCGCGATGGCAACAGTATAACGGAGTTACTAAGAAAACTGAAACGTGGTCAAACTCTGGTGACCTTCACGGCGGGCGGCTTCGGCGGAGTCGATTGCATCCTGAGCATATGTATTCTTGGAGCAGTGGCGGTCAGCACATTGTCGAATGGCGAAAATGGATCGCTGCCGTACAGATGATAAAAACGTGTGAAGCGTGCTCTATTGCGACGTGTCAACTTGTATGCGAATGCCACAGCTTTGAGGCTAATATTCTATTCATGTTGACCGTCAGAGGCGTACATGAAAATTATTTTGGTGAGGGTACTGTTGAGATGTTCGGTCACGCTGTTCGTGTCTGGTTGGTAGGCCGTGACGAATTTCTGGCGCATGGGGCAAAAGCATAGATGCTCATCGACCACTTGAGAAAAAAGCTGCGACCGCGAGTATGGCGTCGTGCAGAAGGAAGTGAGCGACATCACTGGCGTAGCTTGTTGGGATCAGTCATATGATAGCGTAGCGCATCGAGTAGTCTATCGCCACGATGATCCATTTGTTACCCAGGGCATACATCGGAAAAGGGCCGAGCCGGTCGAGACTGACACAGGAAAACGGGAAAGCTGTCCGCGAGGGTGAACCGAGGGCTCCTTGCGATGCTGAAAGAGCTCGCGAGTGGCCACTTAGCGCCGGAGAGTGCGTTAGATACATGGCCCAAGGGAATGGTACGCACGCTGTCGTACGTGATGGATGCACCAGGATTACCTGCCGTGGAAGCATAGTGAAGCTGTTCAAGGACGCTGGACCGCAGATTTTAAGGGCGCTGTCAGACCACATAATGCGCTGGTACAGGATGCTTTCGTGGAGCGCGAACTGGGCGAAGTAACCATCAGGGCAGTTGACAGTAAGGCGGTCGAAGAGGGGAAGCAGCGAGGAATCTAAGCGCAGTTCTTGAGCAGTGCTTCGGAAGAGGGATATGGACAAAACGCAGGCGTCAGCGTCACATTCGTTAGAGGAAGGGGGGATCGAGAGAATGTCAGGACAAGCAGTCCGCGTCTTGGTGCAGCGGACGGAATTGTGGACGATCGAAAAATTATATTTTTGACTGCGAAGTTCCCAGCACCCCATCCAGCCAGTATGGTCTTTGAGCGAAGAAGGCCGGCATAGGGCTTTATGATCCCTTATAACTAAGAACAGGTGCCGAAACAAGTGAGGGCGGTGTTTGGTAATTACCCAAACGAGGCATCGCCGCATGATGAAAGAATTAAGCTCTGACTCAGAAAGGAGACGGCTAGGGTACGCAATCACGCGAATCTGATTGCGTTGCCGTTGAGCAAGTAGCGCACCAATGACTTGGCCGCTCGCGTCAACCCCAAGTTCTTTGGGGGCAGAAGAATCGAAGTGAGCCAAAACAGTTGGAACAGTAAAGGCGCTGAGAAGTGCTCTGAACGCGGCAGTTTGATCAGGTCCCCAAGGGAACTGGACGTCCTTCGTTAAGAGCGTGTGCAAGAGGGTGGGCAATTTCCGCTAAGTTCTTGATTAACCGGCGGAAATATGATCGGAGCTAGAGGAAGGTGTGCACATCACCCGATGAACGGTTAGTAGGAAAGGAAGTGACGGCGTGGACGTTTTCGAGCCCGTGTTTGACTTGAGCAGGGTCGACCTTATGACCGAGGACCTTGAGCTTACGGCGGTCGAAAGAACATTCAAGCGATTATGTTGGGCTGCGGGGGTCAAGAGAAGATTTGCAGGTCGGGTGAATGATACAGCGTAAACAGGCGTCATGTGCCCCAAGGTAACAGGGGCATTAAGTTCAAACTGATGGAAGCCGCTCGCGGTGAAAAAGGCAGTCGTCTGACGGTCCCTTCCAGCGACAGTGATCTTCCAGTCCCCTGAGGGAATATCGATGGGAGAAAAGTAGCTGGTGCCGTCCATGCAGTCGAGAGCTTTTAGGGCAGGGGTAGCCGTCTTTCTCTGTGTGGTATTCAGGTTGCTGTTATCGACACAGAATCGCCAGGTTTGATCTCTCTTTTGGAAAAGCACTACAGAGGATGCCCAGTAAATACTTCTAAGGCTCGGTAAAGTTGCCAGCCAACTTCTTGTCACTCTCTGTCTGGATGACAAGGACCTCAGAGAAAGACAACCTATAGAGCCATCTGTGAATAGGGCGGGTGTCACTGGTGCCTTTGCGATGGGCGGCAATAGACGTTTGACCAAAGAGACGGTAATAAAGGTAAAAAATGCAGCTGAATAAAGGCAAGAGGCTGTGAACAGCTGGATGACCGCATTCATGCTGAAACGTCGATCCGCACGCGAGGGCTAGGATGAAGGGGTGTTGAAGACGTCAGTTGTTGGGTCAATCGGGATGGCAGATACTGTGAAATCAGTCAATGGAATAGGTGAGCAAGTGATATGTCGGCGCAAAGAACTTCAGACAGGCATGTAGGTCTAGTTCTGGGTGATATGTTCAACGGTGTAGGGAAAGACGAAGTGGCGCTGAAGAATCCCAGTGGAGTGAGGGCGAGCGACAAAGTCTCCATTAAGAACGGGAGGAGAAGGCGAAATAGGGATGTAGACAACAGCTTGAGGCTGGAGACGAGCAAATCTGTAGTGTGAGGCCGAGGCGCCGACTCGCGCAGAGCATCTCCCAGTCATGGCAGCGGTGCTGCCATTTGCAGTGCAAACCGTGGACGTGGCGCCTAGCGTTACAGCTTTCTTGATGTGGTGGCGCAAAGACGAGCTCAGTGCAGACACTTGGAGAAAAATATCAATGACGGAAGCTAAAGAAGCACCATCCACAAGGACATTCAAGTGATTACGTTGGGGAGCGGGCATCAAGAGATGATTAGCATAGGTGAATGATCCAGCGTCACCTCCGGGGATGCATACGCTATTTTTCTGAGAAGTACCGGAAGCTGGATAGATATGAGTGGCGACGAGTGAGAGGGAACGGGAGCGCCACCTTGCGGGCGTTCAGAGGCTGGTTTCAGTAGCTTGCTGGGCGGGCTTGTCGTAGAGTGAATCCGGAAGAGGTGAGTAATACCACAACGTGGTCGCTGCGATGGTCGACGAAGGAGAATGGGTGGGATGCGAGGGTCCAAAGCCGGAGGCAGTAACTGGAGATGTGTCCCACTTGCGAGCATTGAAAACAGATGGGTCGACCATTAGGGGTAAACAATTTTTCACGATGGCGGAATCGGTGCCGGTGCGATAATCGGGGACTGCAAGTGGCAGCCGCAATCACTAGAGGAGCCGGGCTGGCACTAACTTTGTCCACGACGCGAGCTGAAGGTACGGCCATATTCGCAACTTGTTGGCAAATGACAATCTGGATGAGGGCCAGCGTTTTGTCTGGCAGTTGTAAGGTGTACACTGCTGCGGGCGTCATCACCTCTAGTTAGCGGCGCATGATGCGGGTTTAGTTAGCCGGGCCGGAAGGCTGCCACAGTGTTGGCAGATAATTGCGTGAAGAGCAGACAGCGGTTTTTGGCAACCGGTCAAAGCGGTGGGAAATGCGCCTGTGTTTGGCCTGGCCCTAAGTGCCGGGACCCCTCAAGAACAGATGTGACCTTAGAACAGTCAATGCAAACCAGCAGGTTGGGCACCGGCGCGGATGACATGGTGATGAGGTGGCGGAAACTGCGGATATAGAGCTTCGGGCGCGGGATCGAGTTTGAGAACTTTCACTAAGCCATATTCGCAACTTCTTGGCAAATGACAATCTGAATGAGGGCCAGCGTTTTGTCTGGCTGTAGAAAGGTGTAGACTGCTGCGGATCAATAATGTGTACGACCGACTTGCTCTGTATGAACGCGTCAGCACGTATAACAGGTGGGATGTGACGATCATGCTCGCAAATGCTATATTATATCTTAACGGCACCACTCGAGTGTTTATCTAAGAGCAGGACGATAATTTGACCTCTTGGGATGTCTGTAAGCGGAAACTCTGTGACCTCTTTGAGAAAGCTATTGGACCTCAACTCGTCGCTAAGAAGACACTAGCGTCGCCCAAAAGTCTACAGAGCCTCACATCGTATCGCTTACATTGCGACAGCACTTCCACCGAAAGTTACATGATGACTATGTGCAGCTGAGACAAAGTATTGATGGCCTGGGAAAGCAGAGCACTAAAGAAGCGCACAACACAGCATCGTCATTGTTCTCAACATTTCGTCGTCCTTTCAGCGTACGTACGACATTGTAGTGAACCGAATCTCATATTGAAGGTGAACAAAATAGACGCCGATAATTTAGTCGTTTTGAAAATTCCGCGAAGTATATCTTTTTTAGGCGAAAAGGAAAGCTAAGGTTTCTTACAAAGCCGTTGTATGATCTTGTTATTATCCACTTGAGTTGCTACTCTGAGGCCATTAGTAATGAAGCGCAAGAGATGCATGCATGTAAATTAGGTATGTTTGTCCTGTCTCTTTTTTAAATACTATAAAAAACTCTAAATTGTATCTTCGAGTGACAACTGCCTGAATAAAAACAACATACTGGATAAGGACAAGCACTGCGGCAATTATTCTGATAAAGTTATTGGACAACCCTGTGTGCAATGAGTTTAATCCCTGGCACTAATTTTTAAAAATCTGTTTCCCTGTGTAACGGGCAACACTTCACGGCATAGTGGTGCAAGTGCTGACGGAGGTAAAACGAAGCGGGTATACTGTTCCCAGAAGGCGCATCCATGCTCATTTACGCAAACGTTGAACCGGTACATCGCTTCACGATGCTTTTTACGTTTGAGTGCTTCTTTGGCGTTGGCGAGGTGTGCACTGCACTGTCGTGTGCGCCTGGCGCTAATGCGGTAGAAGTGGCAGCGCAACCCGTTTGGGACAGTACTCAAAAGAAGATTTCTGCAATACCCTCGCCTGAGGCACAATACTAAAAAGTATTGTAGTGCCCGGGAACGTGGTGAAATTTATCATAGCAAGAATTTATTCATTTCACCTTATTCGGGCTAGCTTTATCTGCGGGTGCTGAATCCTGAATCAGTTTTCAACATTACTTCGCAAGTTAGCACAGTCCAACGTCGCTGAGCTCCTGATGCGGTCTTTGAACAACATGCATAGTTTTTTTTATTGGGAGCCGGAACGTTAACGGACGATAGAATAAAGTCTGGTATGCCGTTCGGCTATCAGATGCGCGCCCAAGTTCGGTTCTCTCCTGCCGAGTGCTGAACGTTGAACATTGTTATTAGTTCTCAGCACACATTCTTTCAATCGGCAAAAATACAGCCCCGGAAAGAACATTTCCGGAATTGCCTCGCCTTTATTAGGTGCAGGTTGACAACTTAAGAGCTTGTTGAAAAGCGTTAGACGGAGAATTTTATTTAAAAAATTTGAATACGCAGATGGATTACCACTTTTTTACACATTCGAGCCAGTGCGGGCAATCTGAGTGAGATGAGTAATTAAATGAGGTTGTTGAGCCTAACCATTTCCAACGCGAAACGCAGCGCCAATGGCTCCTTATCCCCATCTAGAGGCCCAAAAGCATCTTGCAGAAAGGCACCAACACGGCGCCAGCCGCGGATACGATAACATCCGAAGGCCAGGAATAGCACAATGATCACGTGACAAAATGTTAACGCGCCCATGCTTCCGCGCTAACATGAGTCTGTAGTACCGAAGGCATAAAGAAGCTAAGCCATGGAAGGGAGGACACAAAAGATACATAGCTAAAATCTTTTATTCCTGGAAAGTGATAACCAAGAAGTAAGAAAGACACGCAAGCTTGAATCCTAAAATCTCAGCCCCGGACGCTGGAGCAAAACGTTTAAGGGACAGGATTCTGTTGGCGCGCAAAACAGTTGTATCCGCGCTTCACAGCGCATAGTAAAAATCTGCAATTGAGTAAAGGCAAGAATGGGAGTACCGCGGCCATGAAGATAGAGAGCAGTGCTATAGTTTATTTAATGTCTCGCAATAAGAGAGCCCACTGCAACGAAGTCGTTGCCAATCAGTCCAAGTAGGGACACTAGCACAGTTACACAGCAGATGCATTAGGTGCGTCACTCTTTGAAAGCAGAAGCGGGGGCTGTCAAGCAGTTTTTACAGTGTACTCCTACAGCCTCTTCCTATATGTAATAAATGTGGAGGGAATCTTTTCCGGTCGAGCGTTTTAACATTTTTGTTGCCTTCGCATGCAGATGTCTTGGGAAGAAATTCCCAATTACCTTTTACGTGCATAAATGCTACTGCAGTATATCTATGCCGAATGTCAGCTGGACAAAACAAATACACAGTGATTTGTTCCGCTGAAAATGCCTGCCCACGCTGCATCGTTAGTGTAATGAATACGAAAAATTTCCCTGGAATTAGCAAGACGCATCATAAAGCTCATGTGAGCACACTTGCTGTGTAATAGTCTGCCTTTCCCAGCGAACTAACCGCCCTGGTGGCTCAGTGGTAATGACTGTAGGCTGCTGATCCAAAAGGAGCGGGTTCCATCTTGCCCTCGGCAGTCGCATTTCAATGGAGGCGAAATACTAGAAGCCCGTGTGCTGTGTGGTGTCCATGCAGGTTAAAGAACCTCAGGAGGTAAAAATTTCAGGCGCTTTTCACTAGGGCGTCCCAACAGCTTGAGTCGGTTTTGGATGCCAAACCCCCATAACCTAGACCGAAGATCAGCAATGTCACAAGAAGCCAGATATATTTCTTGGGGCATGCAGAAAGAAGCGCAATAAGGGTCTGTATTTAAGGCGAAAGCCAATAATGGTTCATACTCGCGGACATGGATCTCTCCGGAGTCCATTCCATCCAGTAACTCAATAAGAAAAACTATGTGTAGAGTGGGATTCGACCGACCATCCTTCCGTTCTGCAGTCGAGCGTGCTAATGACCACGCGACGACTTTCTCCCGACGCATATGTGGTTCTCCTTGTCTAGGAAACTGGAGAGTGTTTGAGGAAAGGCATCGAATCAGACAGATGCCTCCCAAATGCCATCCAGTGTCTCCAACATCTTTGTGCACAGTGGGATTCGAACCACCACCCTCCAGTTCAGCAGCCGAGCTTGATAATGACTACGCTACTTTTTGCCAACGCATAATTAGTTCTTGTCTGGGACTCTGGAGAGCGTTTTGCTGAAAGGCGTCGTATGTGACGGATCCTCCCAAACTCGCTCCAGTGTCTCCAGCATATTTGTGCACAGCGGTATTTGAACCACCATCCTCCAGTTCAGCAGCCAAGCGTGATAATGACTACGCTACTTCTTGCCAACGCATATGCAGTTCTCCTTGTCTAGGACGCTGAAGAGCATTTTCGAAAAGGCGTCGTATGAGACGGATGCCTCCCAAACTCCCTCCAGTGTTTTCAGCAATCTTTCTACACAGAGGGATTCGAACCACCATCCTCAAGTTCAGCAGCCAAGAGTGATATTGTCTACGCTACTTCTTGCGAACGCATATGTAGTTCTTCTTGTCTAGGACGCTGGAGAGTGTTCGAGAAAAAGCGTCTTATAAGACGGATGCCTCCCTAATGCCCTCCAATAATAATAATAATAATATCCAGTGCCTCCAGCATCGTTTTGCACAGTGGGATTGGGACCACTCTCCTCCAGTTCAGGAGCCGAACGTGATAATGACTATGCTACTTCCTGCCAACGCATATAGAGTTCTTCGCGTCTAGGACGGTGGAAATTGTTTGCGGAAAGGCGTAGAATCAGACTAATGCCTCCCAAACTCCCTCCACCGTCTCCAGCACTTAACATACGCAAATAATTGCGCACCTAATCAAGAACTTAACCGCACATCAGTGACACAAGCAGCGAAACCGCTCTAAAGGCTTTCGCCTCACGGCACCTTAGGTCAACAATGTGCCGCCCAGAGCATTTACAAAAATGTGAGAAATATAAAAACACAATTTATAGGGCACATTTTGGACAGAATATAGGATTTTAGAAAAGAAAAGGGAAGCAGACAAACGAGGTTTAACAAGAGTGTAAAACATGTAGAAAAAACGAATATGCCCATAGGGCACCCAGTGTTCAAAAAAAGAATTGTTAAATAAAAAAACCATACACATGCATAGCTATGTCCAGCGCACATACATGTCAACAGTAACAATTTGAAAGCTAACGATTGGGTGTTTTCCTCAGGGTTGGCACTCTAGATAATTCCAGTGCTTTTTTTTTCCATCAAAACGTTCACAAGCTCACGCAAGGTATACGAACATTCTGTTTAATGCCTGTTTTAAGCAGGAATTGCTATATAATCTGTGTTGTAACCTCAGCACTTATCTAGTTTTGCGGACAGCTTCCTGTAGGGGAGCTTTCACACAGAACAAAAAAAAAGAAACACAGTATTGCATAAGGTTATATAGGTAGTGGTACTGCTTCCTGGTTTACATGTATTCCTTGCGGCTGCCGTGAGAGAGTTGAACTTCCTGCAGAGTGCGACGTCCCTACTTTGTTTCATATCTGAGCAGTCTATTCTTGCTGAGAATCAAACTGCACTTTTCGCAGGTTACATGCTTTTTAGACTAACAGAAGACAAGAGTTTTCTGAATAATGGGCGTTTTCGTTTGGGTGACCAAAGTTTAACATACGTTGGCTATCAACAGGAGCTGGTAGCCAGCGTTATCCAGTCGCTGAAGCTGCTTGTGAAATCTGGCCTGCAGACACCGCTCGCGGAATTTCGAGAATTTCTTGGACATGGGGTTGTTTAGCAACACACATGGTCTTTGCAAGAGAAGTCAAACTGAACATCCAAATACTGGATTTTGCTCGTGAGGCAGTTTCAGAGTGAAGGAACGTCATTGAGAATATTTCTAAGAACGTTGACATCTGCGACCGTTTCGTCAAATATAAAAGATGTAGTTCTAATAAAAACAACAAAAGAATTGTATACGGAGCGGAACATCAGTCTAACATGTGTCCCGTTTAATTCCGCACTGATGTGCATATTAATATAAGACAAAAAGGTGCCCAATAGAATAGGTGCAAAAGACAAGTCAGTGCAATTTCCAGCTTTTTGCAGATAAAAATTCTTGTTAAGTTCAATGACTGTTGATTGATGATACCTTTTCCAGATCTTTTTTAGATTTTTATCAGTTTTCCAGATACCGTGTTCTGGCTGCATAAAAAAGTCGTCTTTTCTGCAACAAACTCAGTTGGTAGTAGGCGCTGTTTCAATCCACCGCATATTTCCTGCTTCCTTGTGATTTGCACTATTCAAATCTATAGCCTAGAAGGGTCGCTAAGGAAAGGGACTGCTCTTCTTTCCGAAGCTGCGAAAACAGTGACTGGAGAACCTCGGGCCGTGCTCAACACAAAACCAATGTTCTCACATCGCCCTCACTTGCCAATAGATGTCGCGCGGCGAGATAATTCCAAACAGTAAGCTCTCCAGGCTTCTGGCAGAGAATAGGCATTGCATTTTTTTGTGGCATTTGCGTCTGCGACAAAGAGGACCAGCCGGAGCTTATTGTTCTTTTGATAGCATTTGTCCTGTAGTATGCATCTTGCTAGACCTTACCTGGCAGTGATTTTGAACTGATGAATTTTAACATCCGCGCAGCAGGTATTCCCCTTAAGAGTAGTTGCTGCACTGATTGAGAAACTGTATTGTAGTGTGGTAGGCTGGCAACTGCAAATTTCTCATACAGTTTGGTTTCCAATATCCAAGACGGCAGAGAATTCTTGCCTTGAACACCGGCGATTGCTTGGTGGCTTCGGCTTTCGGCTGCTAATCCAAGGGCCACGGGTTCAATGCCGGCTGCGGCGCCGGTACTTCGATGGGAGCGAAATACAAAAACGCTCATGTTTTCTGTGTTGTCATAGAATGTTCTGGAATCTCAGGTAGCCTTAAGTATTCAGGAGCCGTCCACAGCGGCGTCCCTCATAGCCTGAGTCACTTCAGGACGTTCAAACCTCCAGTATATTCGATACATTCTCGCCTTAAAAAATCCAATCTTCTACCTATTGCCGGCACCACACTATTGACGTACACTTCGGCACAATAACTCTAGAACCTTGGGCGCTGGTACAGGACATATATACAATATATCCGTCCTCACGCTATGATACCAACCACAAGACTGAGGCGTGGTCTTATCTGCGAAGACCCAAAATAAAAGGCAAACTCAATGAATGAAGCTTCACCGGCTGCGTTCGCCCGGTACACCACGTACAGCGTGCGTTCAGCAGTAGGCTAGCCGATACAAGCTTGTGGTGAGGTACTTGAGAGATCATACTGCATTGCACCAGTGTTTTTCATATGAAAACACTGGAAGACGAACCTTGCTACGGTTGGGCAAACGCTGGTGGTCTTTCGTTTAAGTTTCCGTGTTATGGCAAGACACAGGGCAGTTTATGGACTCTGCTTGAACCTCGCCTGTGGCCACAATAGCCCCAGGAACTGCAATGGTGCATAGGAACGCGGATTAGTGAAAAGATATGAAGCTTGTAAACATTTTCTTAGTTGTGTATGGCGATTCAAAAATCAGTGCCGCACGAATTCTTTTTCTTTTTATATTTGAGGGAGAGGGGTGCGGTAGTTGATTCGGGGTTATGTAACGCATTCCGCGGCGCTTTAGCCCACCATATTTGTCCATACAGGCCACCATATTTTGGGGGCCCAACTGGCGCATCTCGTGAACAGGCACGCGCCACCAGAAAGCGCCGACAACTGTTTCTGCTACCGTGGGTGTAGTCTGTGAACTTCTGCTGACTATTGTGCATTCTTCTCTCTTTGCTCAGTATAATCAGCACCATAGCACCAACGAACTCCAAAATATATCATGGTTGGTTTACCGATAGGACAGCGAAATTTAGCACATGGTTCATACAATAAAAACTCGAGGGGGCACCTAAGCTATGTCTTAGGGGTAGAGTGTGCAAGCGATAGTGGTTTAATGTATTAACCAATTAATTGCTTTTGTGGGGTTGAACCATCTCCACATAATATTCATAGATCGTAGAGAGTCCTCATAATACTTGAAGAGTAGTGCAAATTTTAAGAGATGCGCCACTGCTCTGGAAGGGGGCTTTCAAACAAAGCCACCAGTGGGGCTTGAGAAACCGAAGTTTTCCTTTCTGAAGCAACCTCTGCCGATTTTTTTCAAGATTTTCGTTCACGCCTACGACGACGCAAGGTCTTCCGCTTACACAGTTTGAATACTGGCCAAATAAAATGAAGTTCTCGACAGGAGCCTGTTGATTCGTGTTCTTCGGTGAGTCTTCCATTGGGCACTTTCGACATGTTAGCAAGCAGACATTTTAAAGCTGGTTTAGCTCGACCGTTTCTTTAAAGGTAATCTAAAGGCTTGCGGTGTTCTGGCATTAACTGCAGGAATTTATAGGTGGTAATCGTACCTAACGAACATGGAAACCTGCACAAAAACACGAAGACGGAAAAAAATTTCTAAGCGATCCTACAACGCGATGAGACAAATAAGCTTCAGCATGCTGATTTCCTCTTTATAGGAGCCACTTTAGCTCAGAGGCAGGTATCTGAAGTGTTCACTGCCAGCAAGACCTCTGCTACTGCGATGCTTTGCTGCCGCGGCGTCTCTGCAATTGCGAATCGTGGTTCTAAGAACGGGACGACACCCGAGGTTACTCACGTCAGAACACTTCGAAATCAGGAGCAGAATATAACCAGGCGTGACGCGCGACTATGACGCAACTGTCATTTGCGTTAACGTGGTCTATTAAGTTACCAGTCCCAGCACACAAGCACAAGATACGCTTCCCGCGCCGTGAAGTACGTGCGAAGACTCCTTGGTGCTGTTCAGCCAGGCATTTTTCGTTTTTGCTCTGTGAGTTCCGCACATCCCAATACGAGAGCTGGCGGACGGAGTCACAACGCCGCAGCGACATTGGCGACCTTTTTCCTAAATGTATCCCTATAAAACAAAAAATGCCAGAATTGCGCTGTCATTGACTTGTCGATTATGCGTTTATTCAATGTCAGTTTCATTGCACAAGCACTACTGCGCAACGTCGAACCGGCTGGCAGAGTTTGTATGAAGTTGACCGTGTTAGTTGCCTTGGTGAATCCAGAAATCAATTAATAATTACAATTATTATTGGCAAGACCGGGATTTGAAACCGCGCCGGCACGAATATACCCATGTCACTGGACGATAGCTCTATGGTATTGCATGATAGCTCTATGTTATCGCCGCAGCAGACTGCACCTCGTTTTATGCTGTAACAATCTCGCGCTGTGCCTTTGCACATCGTCGTCTTCCCAACTAAAATCTCTATAGAACTACTCTACAACTCTCGTGCTGGGCACGGTATATTGTCTTCATTCACTAAAGATACTTTCGAACTAATATTATCGCCAGATATGTCGCCAACCTAGCAAAGCAAAAACATGAGCAAACTAGGCTAAACGCATACTCTAGTGCTTCTGCTGTTTACAACAACATTAAAGCCCTATCGCTTTTTTTCGCGGTGCCTCCAAATGTTTGATGCTTGACCAGGCAACACAAGAATTTTGTTGAAATACCTTCAACTTTATCCCACTGCTCGTGGCCCCACGATATCGCAGGATTATTCTGGCCTTGCGGAGTCCCCAAGGGCGGAGACACAACACTCTGAAACCACTACGCCAATCAGTTTGTTAACTTTGAATACCATGGAAACACTATGCTTGTGCTGACGGCCGACCTCGAGAAAGCGTACAAGGTACACCGATTTGGCAAAATAAAAGAAACGTACGCAACCATTATAATGACCGTATATACCTGAAATAGATGAAATTTTAAGGGTAATGTTGAGGAATGAAAAGTCTAAGGAACTTAACGATTTCTTTAACCGCTATTTATATGTTGACGCGTATTGCGCGGTACGTCTACGTTGAAATAGCGGAGTGCACTGCAGTGCTGTGTACGATTTGCTTTTATGCTTTCATTTTTATATAAAAGCGGACAAAAAAACCCCTGAAGAAGAAATTTATCTTATTATTTTATTTAGAAACGTGTGGAAAAGCTCATAGAAGAGAGGCTAAATTCCAACAACTCCACTGACCAACCTCTGGCTGAAAAGTGAGTGTTAAAACTATAATGCTTATATCACAGTACGTGCCGCTGACTGAACATGGTCGTCTTCTGGCTTTCTCGAGGATACAGGAAACCCGTTTAACCTTATAAAAAACAACTGAAAAATTAGAGTTTCTTTTGGAAGAACACATCAAGCTTGCTTGGCTGTAGTTCCAGATTAATCGAAGGTGTACTAGTCAGTTTATGTTGCTGTTCCCTCTATCGTTTCGTTTCAATTTCCCAGAAAGACCGGCAAGGCAGCGTAACTAAACCTGTGCTAGGGAACTTTTTTCACTTTCGCAGCAAGCAAAATCAGACAAAACTAAGGAATTTTGCTTTGAGTAGCATTGACAATTCCTCGCGAATATTCTTAGAACTAGCAGAGGTTGAAACTGATGGAAATACTCTTGCATCTTTCCATAATCAGTGAACTCATGGCGCCAAAGGTGCACAAACAAGAGTTAAGACACAAACGGGGAGCACGGTGTTTCTTCTTTCATTTTCCTTTCTGCTAACTGGATCTGCAGCCTCAGTTTATTCGAATACAAACACATGGCGGAAAGGTCGTATAGGCATTTTTTATGACTGCTCTATTTGGCGCCTCTGACGGGGTAGAGGGGCGCTTCTTCTCTTCTGGCAGGACATCTACAGCTCTGCTTTTGGCGAACGTGGCGTTTTTCATCGGCAGCGCGAAGTGTGCAGAATTTACCTCTGGACTTGAAAGCCTCGACCTTAACAGCGAGTTCAAAACGTAAGCCTTCTTATTGCCATAAATGCTGTTTCACATCCATAGGAGCATAACTTTAGAGTTTACTACTACTACTACTTAATTTTATACTGCACCTTGTGATGTTACCGGCTGGAATGTCGGGTACTCGCCTAGCTTCGCCGCGTCAACGACATCATAGTAGTTTAAACCACGAATGACAAATGGCGCTCTCTAGAACTGCGCGTCTGCTGAACGTTGTGCAAACCAAGTCTGTTGGCTCGACTTATCATAGATGAGCCGTTCGATAGCTAGCAGCTGTCGCAACTTATGTGTCTGTATGCTGGTCACCCTCTTTTTGTTACATGTCATGATTTCCTTTCGGTGCGCTAGGAAGAGTTTGCGAAAAAATGCGTACATCCCTTGTATATGTGACATGCTTCTCATGTTATGCGCCCGAAGCACATAGATGAGGGAGTGTTTTATAACCTCTGTGTTACGTGTACACAAAGTATGAGTATGAAATCACAATGCAGTGTTATTAATAATTTATTTCTAGCTTCATGTGCATATCAAAACGCCACAGCGCGGTTCTTTGCCACATTATTCCTTCGGAATAGTAGAGTGAAGCTAAACTCTACAAGGTTTCCCACGAGTTGCATGCCAGCATGTTGCACAGTAATGTCGAAATTAGTTACTGGCACGACAAGCAAACACAGTGAAATCATTTGGAAATCTGCGCGGCTGCAGATCCTTTGCAGCAGGGAGGTGTCATTATTTGTAGGAACAGAGATTGTCTTCGATAATAGGCATGTTCCTTTAATGCGAAATCACTACATAGCTATTTCCTGTCGCAAAACGCGTCTTCAAAATTTGTCGCCACGAAAACATCGCTCCTTAAGGAGGATTGTGAAAAAGTTTTTTGGTGTTGGGTAATGCATTATTGAATATGTAATATGCATTGATGAGAATGACTAATTATACTTAGTCGAATTAATTTATTTACTCTAATGTTTTCCTTCGAAGTGTCGTTTTGTGTAAATATGTTAGTAAAAAAAGTGTTAGAATGCAAAAAATATGGTGTAGTTTGGCAACAAAATTTATTTATTAATGCAACTGACAAGCTCATGGACAGACAAGTGAGAGGACACAAAAATGAAAAGAAACAAAAGCTTACAATAAATAAAAACAAAATAAGGAATACAAATACATCCATAGAAAAATTTATGAAAGGCGACAAATTATAAAAATAAAACTGAAATATAGAGCGATTGAAGGGAACGGCTTTCGCATTTCTGCTCTTAAGCAGACATGCGAATTTCTGCTCTTATCTTCAATCCTGTAATTTTTTTAATAAGGTAGAAAATTAGAAAAAAAAATGCCTCCAGCTTCAACCAGTCCAGACAAAATTGCATGAAGTACCATTCCAAGTGCACTGTGGAATATGCAGAGGCCATGAGGAGGTCTGATGTTTGCTTTAGCGGAAACGTTCTGTGTCACAGAAGATTCTTTCAGTGTTGGCGGCCACCCGGTGATCCTGCCGCAGAAGCAAGTGTATATAATCTAATTTTCCGACGTACCATTCAAAGAGAACTCCCGGAGTGGGATGGATAGAAACTTTAGACCAGTGTCAAGATTAATAATACAAGTGTAAAGCAGCAGATATTCAACCTTTAAATAAGTTCGAGTCTAAAAAGCCCGGGCTGCAGTTTGAAGAAAGGATAATGCTTGTGGCTTGAAGACTTGTGTTTTGCGCAAACACACAAGTATTACATACGATTTTGTGCCATTGTTCCAGTGCGGTCAATATGGAAACAATTCTTTGGTGGTTTGTTGCGAAATGATCTAGACACGTTAATAATATTTGACCTTTATGGCTTGGCAGTTGTAGCTTCTTTAAGGCACGAGAACGCAAGTGCTTTATGTGCGTTTCATACTGTCTGATACTCGTTCAACACATGTTCCAGGCAGTAGCCGAAAGATAGGTGAATGTGGACTACCGGCATTAAAAGAAGTAGCACCAGCTAACAGTTCGAGGGATCAGTAACACATGCTGAACAAAGTTTAAGGTAAATGATGTATCTTTATAACAGCATTCCTGATAAGAGTAGATAAACCGCCATTCCAGATATATTTTGAAGTTTATATTGCGAGTTTCGTTCGAAGTATGCCCCCCTTTAGAGCAGGCCTTTGAAAAGAACTAAGAGCTCCCCAACTCTACTCTACCACCAGTAAACCACTCTTCCAGATTACCGAGTTTATATTGAGTTTTCGGTACTCTGGGCACTGTTAGCTCAACCGGACTACAATTTTTCATTGAAATGATATCATTCCATGGCTCAAAATGTGTCTGTGAACAGTTTCGCCAAATCCAGTGTTCTAAGCCAGCATTAATAATCATTACTAAAGAGCGAAACATAAAATGAGATGTGAATAGGAAAAAATCTCTGATAATGTCAGACATTTGATGCGAGCGGTTATTTGCGAAATCCAGATCGAACCTAAATGATCCTGGCCGCAGGTAATGCGCTGATTGCAGCGATGGCTTAAAGGTACAGTGCGTGCCCGATTGAAGGAAGAGCACGGTTCAGAACTGGTCCGCTGTCTTCTTCGCCTGAATGAAACCGTCTGAGTGCCAGTGGCCTGGAATATCCAAGCCCGTAGTACAACCTTATTCTGGCGAACAGAGCAGACAAACTCAAACTCCCTAGAACAAAATTAAGCCACTCTGGTTCAGCACAAGGACACAACATTGTACATTATTACACCATATGACCCCTGCCCTCGGTCGCCACTGGTTCCGGAGCAATTGAGCAAAGTTGAGACGAGGCCTGAAAGTAGCTATTGTGTTAATATCTAGCTCCAGACATGTTTCCATCATGAACTGGACGACGCAAAGTTTAACTGTAGAAATTTATCCAATGCTGCACTAGGAACAAGCGGTCGAGAATTTGGTGCCATAGGGCTTATAGACTTGAGGTGTACTTCTGAAGTTTGCCGTTCAAGGCGGCCGGCATGTCCGTACTAGGATATTTTCGCATAGTTGGCAGACAAGAAATAATTATGAGACTATTGCGCAACAAAGATACAGCTTGCAACAAATAGAAATTAAGTAGCATTGTTAATGGCGCAGCAGTTATCGTATTTAACCTAATGAGAGGGAATTTCAAAATGATACATGTTTCCCAGCATACATCTAACTACTACCAGGTAGTCGAAAGCTTCTTTAAAGACAAGGGGGCGGTAATGAATACAGAAAATATTTAAAACGTCCAAGCAACGCCTTAGGCAGCCGAACAGAATAGCGTTAGAAGTCGCCATAATGAGTTTCTTCTTTCGACTCTTCCCAATCGAGCAATGCTCACGAGCCCGCTCTTCTGCTGGCGCCTCGCTTCGCCTAACACGCTTGAGGCTCCGCCTAGGCCTTCTTTCGCAACTGCGCGTCCTCCATCTACCTACGTAGTTTTGCTTCAGCCTCTTTCTCACAGCTTTGCATCTGCTTGGTGTTTACGCCGCATTGCTGCAGCGTCAAGTGCTAGTGCGGAGGCGCCTTGGTTAGCGCTTGAAGCGTGTTTACGCGGCCGACACGGTGGGTCATGGGTTATGGCGCTCGGCTGGTGACCCGAAAGACGCGGTTTTGATTCCGGCTAGGGCGGTCAAATTTCGATGATGGAGGAACTATCGAGGACCGTCTACTGTGCAATGTGATATCACGTCAAAGAAACCCAGGTGGTCGAAATTTCTCGAAACATTCACTACGGCATCTCTCATAGCCTTAGTCGGTTTGGGGCTTTAAATTCCGATAAACCACAATCGAAAACAGGATGTTTACGCTCATTCGCCCTCTTCTGAGGCCCGTCGCTGGGAGGTCTACTACGACGCTGCGAAGCAATCTGCTCTCCACTCATCCGAATCTCCGACGCTCACTAAAGAAAAGGCATCCATCTTTAGCGACATATGACATGAGTGATAAGCGCTCCTTCGCCTTTTCTATACCATTACAACAATGTCACGCTTCATGTAACATGACTCTATGCGTCAACCCAAAAGCATCGGAAACTTCACGCAAGCTCTGACTTCTTCGCAGCTGGCGCCACGCCAACCATTGGTCCGTCGATCATCTGCCTTGACATTTTACGAATGGTGACTCGCCGGTTCAATGTGATGTAAGACAACGCACAAGGATTTTCCTTCGAACGTCCGCCAATGGGCGCCTTTAATACCGAGGTATCTAGGAGCAAGCAGGAAGCCAGGCAATGGGTGACGGCGGCTGATGCTGCAAAAATAGCAGGAGTGAGTGATTAGGTAGTAATCTTCGAAGAATAAAAAATACGAATCATATTATCTTACTCTGCAAACTGTAGAGCCGGATGTTTAATTGGAAGTGCACGAATAATGCGAACAAATGTAAAAGACTTCATATTCTGCGCATCCAAGCATCTTGCTAGGTGTGTTGGTGCTTCGAAAGGTGAGAAATAACGATGAAAGGAAGGTAAAATCAAGAAATAGCCTAGACCCGGCGATGAAATGAGAAAAATATCAAGGAAGAGCCCATCAAAAAATTTTGTGGTTAAAAATTAGACAACTTGAGGAGCTGGCGCCAGAAAAGTGTCACGACCCAAGGAGAGCGTACAGTTAGTTGAGGAAGGGAACACAAGAACGAAGTCGGTCCTTTTATTCCCAGAGCCAAGTCTAGCCCCAGCGGGGCTCTAGAGCTCACCGCCGCTTTGTCTTTGTTTCGACTAAGCCCCGAGGCCAAGCAGAGCTAGGCACGTGGGATTATTACATCCCCTCCCCCCCATTCCGAGAAAGAGTATCAGTTGATGCACAATGACCTATGAACAATAGTAGAAAAAAACAAAAGCTGTGAGGTGAACTATACAATCCGTGCTAATTGGAAGCCAGGAAAGCTCAAGTTCGCACTTGAGGGAAAGTGATCAGGCCGCTGAACATAGCGTGAACGCAGCGCTCATTGAAGTGAAAAATTGTTTTTAAATGCACCACATTTATGATTTCGGAACGCTGATGAATAGCGCCAACAGTGAGAGTTCCATCAAAAACAACTTCTTAGTTGACGTTGTTGAGGCGGCGCAGTACTTTGACCGGATCGAAATACATATGAAGGAACGTTTCGCACAAGCCCTTGTGGCGCACGCGGGTACACACTCACACCTGGTCGCCCGTTTCTTATTGCACGTCCCAGTGGCAGAAGTTATAGTGTCGGGCATCTGCGGATTGCTGGCCCTCGGTTTGCAAGCGGGCTAGCTGACGGGCTTTTCTTCTTACTCTACAAAGTTGCCTGCCCCAGGCAGGACCGCTTCATTTCCGCATAGGAGCATTGCGTGCAACATTAGGCGGACTGCCCTGCCATGGAAGAGACGGAACGGGGTAAACTTGGTGAGTTCTTGCTTCGCGATACTGTACGCGAAGGTGACGTAAGGCAAGATGTCGTCCCATGTTTTATGCTTAACTTCAACGAGCACGAGACAATATCCGCCATTATTTTGTTGAGTTGTTCCGTTAGGCCACTTGTTTGGGGATTGTACGCTATAGATTTTTTGACGGTCTGTGTGGAGAAGAGTTAAGATATCCCGTAAAAGCCAAGCTGTAAACTCCTCGCATCGACGGGGCGGCGTGTCTAAGCACAATTTCCTGCATAAAGAAGTGAGCAAACTTCATTGGCAGTACGCTGAGAAAGGATTTTCGTTTCAGCGTAGTGTCTGAAGTAACCTCTGGTGATGACGATTCATTTGGCGCCGGTCGACGACTGAGGAAATGAGCCCAGAAGGTCCATGCCGACTTTGTCGAATGAGTGTGGCGTTTGAGGTGGCTGGATGTACTATACCATGCCGGGAGACTTGAGTGCAGGTTTTTTTTGCCGCTCTCTTGGTCGGCACGTTTTGACGTAACGCTTGCCGCGTGAGGTACGCCGTGGCCAGTAATACCTTTGCTCGACTCGGGATAGGGTGCAAGTGGAAGCCAGGTGGCCGTAAGTTGGTTCTGCATAGCAGGCAAGGAGGACTTCGTCCCAATAATCAGGTGGCACCGCGAAAGCTCTGTGCTTAATCGAAACAAATACGTAGCGGCGGTTACGAAGAGAGGAGCTCGGGATAGACCTGGATCTCGGATTTATATATTTATTTATTTTACCCTCAAGGCTTGGGGCATTACAGAGAGGAGCGGTTGTATGAGATACAATACAGAAAAGGTAACACGAAGCAGACAAATTAATGATCGACATATACAATGGTGGCTAATGCGGTTCTAAAATGTGTATTGTCTACGATGCTGGCAATTGGTCCGGGAAGGTGGTTCCAGTTCTAGGATGTTCGAGGCATGAAGGAGTTGCGGCATGTTTTCGTCCTGATTGGAGCAATTCCAACCTTGTTTGAGTTGTCCAGATGAGATTAGATGTACGAAGGCGAAGGGATGAGTGCGCTACGAATATTGGGACAAATATGAAATATTTTATCGAATAAACAAATTCGAGAAAATTTCCGACGAGAAGCTAATAAAGCAAGTTTTAACATGCGTTTTATTGATGATACGCTAGCAGTACGGTGGTAGTTATGCAGGATGAAACGAACGGAATTATTCTGGACAAGCTCCAGGGCACAGGTTAGGTCAGCACAGCTGGGGTCTCAAATGGATTCAGCGTATTCTAGTTTGCTACGGATTAGTGTTTTGTACAGGAGAACTTTAAGTGAGCTGGGGGCAGAAGAAAAATTACTGCGAAGATAACCAAGCATGCGATTAGCATTGTTAATTAGGGTGTTAATGTGAAGGGACCAAGTAAGATCAGAAGAGATTTCAATGCCGAGATAACGATAGGATGTGACAGATTCGAGCGCACTGTTATTTAGGTTATAGACGCTAGGACTACAGGAATTTCGAGAGACACGTAGGGCTTTACATTTAGATGCATTAAGGTCCATTTTCCACAAGTCACACCAATTAGTAATAGCATTCATATCATGTTGCAAGGCATTAGTATCGTCCGAACTGTTAATTTCCCGAAAGACTACACAATCATCAGCAAATAAATGAATGTTAGAGGATACATAGTCAGGTAGGTAATTTAAAAATATAAGGAACAACAGAGGACCAAACACAGAGCCATGAGGCACGCCAGAACCAACGGAACATAATTATGAGTTGCGATTGTTAGATGATACAAACTGGGAACGGTTTAAAAGAAATTGTTCAAGCCAAAGTAGCATGTTTGGTTCAAGGTTTAGTTTGGCTAGTTACAAGAGGAGGAGTCGATGACAAACGTTTTCAAAAGCTTTCTTGAAATCAAGAAATATGCAGTCAGCTATTGAGCCTTTATCAATGACATGAAGATTGAGAGTGAATGATGCTAATTGCGTTTCACATGAAATTTTCGAAAACCGTTAAAAGGATTCTTGGGCTTTCCTCTACGCCTACCTGCATGGGTCTTCTTGGATCTTGAGAATATATCATTACGGGGTTAGTTCGGCAGCAGAAATGATAGGCTGCACCCAGAAGACACACCAAAACCCGTCATTCAAGCACTATCTGCACCGTCCTCGTCGTCGTCAACAGCCCAGTCAGAGCAACGTCGTCTTCAGTTCGCGACTGTGCGCCATAACACTAGCCCCTCCCCCACCTCTCCATTCCGCGGAGAAAGGCACAGTCCCTGGGCGTCCTAAGGATGGTGTGGGCGAATGGTAGGGTTTAAGACGGGCGACGTGCAAAAGCTACGCGGAGGGGGACGTGGAAGGAGAGTTGGGGTGCAGTGGTGTCAGTTCGTAGGTCACACTACGGAGTTGCCTCAAGACGCGGTAAAGACCGACGTAAGGAGGCGGGAGCTTCTCACACAGGACCACACGGTGTGCAGGGAGCCACAGGAGTACCAGGGAGCCGGGACGGTAGTGCACGTCTCGGGGAAATTGGTCGTAACGAAGTTTTTGAGTGGTCTGAGAAGCGTGGATACGATCCTGAGCGATTCAGCGGGCGGTGTCACACCAGCAATGGCGTCACAAGCGTAAGTGCTGGCAGAAGGGTCATTAGGCAGTAAGCTGTCAAAGGGTAGTACCGGGTCACGGCCTAAGAGTACGTAGAAGGGGGAGTATCCGGTGGTATCATGGCGTGAGGAAGTGTAAGCGAACCTCACGAACGGTAAACTGATGTCCCATTCACGACGGTGGTCGGAGACATACATTGACAGCACGTCTGTCAGGGCGCGGTTAAGGCGCTCTGTTAGGCGGTTGGTTGGGGAAATTAAGCCATTGTGAACTTGTGACTGGCGGAGCAGGAGCGGAGAAGATCGTGGACCACTTTAGAAAGAAAGCAGGGGCCGCGATATAATGCGCGTGTTAGCGCGCCGGATAGTGTAATCGGCCGCAACTGCAATTCACTTGTTTCTGGATGTTGATGTGGGAAAAGACCCAAGCAGATTGAGACCAGCACGGAAAAGTGGGCAAGCCGGAATGTTGATGGGCTGAAGCTGGCCACCAGGCCATACCGGGGGCATTTTCTGGCCCTGACATGGATCGCAGGCAGCAACATAACCGTGGACAGAGCGGCAAAGACCACGCCCGAAGATCCGCCGGCGTACGCTCTCGTATGTGCGGTACACGCAGAGGTACCCTGCAGTAGGCGCGTCATGAAGCTGGGAAAGTACTGTGGAGCGGAGATGCGTCGAGACGACACGAAAGAGGCCGGAGCCATCAGGGTGCATATCGCGACGGTACAGGGTATCATCATGCAGCATGAACTGGCTCACAGCAGGATCGGAAGGGGCGCTATAGAGGCGGCCTTGGATGGGGCGCAGAGATGGTTAACGGCGCTGCTCGTCCCCGATGTGTAGAAAGTCTGAGACGGACAAAACACAGTCGTCGGTATCATGGTTTTGGGAATCAGGGGGTTCGACAGGATGGCGGGACAAGCAGCCAGCGTCTTAGTGCAACTGGTCGGACTTGTAGACAACAGTAATTGTGTATTCCTGCAAGCGCAATGCCCAGCGACCCAGGCTCGCTCATTAATGGAATAGTTACATTCGGACGGAGATATCAGGCGGCTGGCGTGGGCAATGGCACGATTGCCGTCGTGCTGGCGCTGAGCGAGGATGGCGCAAATACTGTGGCCACAGGCATCGGTGCGAAATTCGGTAGGCGAAAAAGGGTTTTTCAACAGCAATTTGCAAGTAGTCTGAACGGATATCGACAGAAGAAAAATAGCTGGCACCATGTAGGCAGTCGAGGGCGTCATCAATTCTCGGAAGAGGATAAACGTCTTTCTTTATTGTTTGATTAAGATGGCAATAGTGGACACAGAATCGCCAACTGCCATCTTTCTTTTTCACCAAAACCACAGGGGACGCCCACTGACTGCTAGAAGGCGCGATATTGTTGTCCGCCAGCATCTTGTCCATCTCCATCTGGATGACATGGCGCTCATGAAGGGATACACGATAGGGTCGTCTGTGTATGCAGCTGGCATCGCCCGTGCTTATGCGATGGGTCACGATAGTATATTTTGGCCTATGGGACGATTCTCAAAATTGAAGGAGTCGCTCTAGGGAACTAAGAGGATGTAGAGGGCAGTGGCGGGGTCAGGTGGCAAATCCGCCGCGATCATTGCAGCAACAAGGTCCGGGCGTGAAGCGACCGGTCGGGGGTCATGGAGACCAGACGGAGGCTCAGCCGTGACAGCAGAAACTGTGCATTCGGCAAAAGGAAACAGTTGGCGAGTATGATTCCACAGTGTAAAACTTGAGTAGAAAGGGTGATGTTTAGAATCGGAAGACAGGTGTGGTTACCGGTGACGCTCAGGAAGGTGTGTAGCATGATGACGTTGCGTTGAAGTAAGTGACGTATGCACGATCAGGAACGGGGGAAACGGGGAGATTGGAATATAGAATGCAGCATCATGCGTCAGGCGTGTGAATTCTGCGGCACATAAGTGGGGCGGCTTAGAATCGGCGCGTTAAGAGCAGAGCGGCAAGAAGCCGATGCCGAGGATCACTCGTGGGGGAAGTGGTCGAGCACAGTGACGAGGACGGGTGTAGTACAACCGGCAATGCATACACGCGCAGTGCACATTCCAACGACGGCAGCAGCAGTGCCGTCGGCGACACGAAGGGTTGATTAAACGGCGGGTGTCACTCACTTCTTCAGACGACGGCGAAAGGAGGAGCTCAAGACAGAAATCTTTGCGCCCGTGTCAATCAGAGGGGTAACTGGTGCACCGTCCAGGCAGGTGTCGGGAAGGTTGTGTCGAGGAGCGGGGGTCAGGAGAGGATTTTTAGGCCGGGTAATCAATGCAGCATCACCTCCGGGAGCTGGATTGGTTAGTTTTCCGAATGAGAGCCACGTAAGGGCGGAGTGGACGGGCGATGAAGTTGCGGTGAACGGAAGTGGTAGACCTGAGGTGTAGACGAGCGGCTGTGCCTGCGCGGTGTTGTAGTGTCAAGGGCGTGTGAGAACTCAGCACGGGATGACATCTGCCGTGGTTCGTAGTCTGCACGACGATTGTAATCAGAGAGGGGTCTATAGTGGGCGCGGCGATCGTAATCAGAGCGATGTCCACAGTGGGCACGATGATCGTAATCAGAAGGAGGTCCATAGTGGGCACGACGAAAGTATCCAGAACGAGGTCCATAGTGATCATGACGATTTTAATCAGAACGAGGTCCACAGTGGGCAGGACGATCGTAATCAGAGCAAGGTCCATAGTGGGCACGACGATCGTAATCAGAGCGAGGTCCATAGTGGGCAGGACGATCGTAATCAGAGCGAGATCCATAGTGAGCACGACGATCCTAATCAGAGCGAGGTTCATATTGGGCACGACGAACGTAATCAGACCGAGGTCCAAATTGGGCACGACGATCGTAATCAGAGCGAGGTCCATAGTGGGCAGGACGATCGTAATCAGAGCGAGGTCCATAGAGGGCAGGACGATCGTAATCAGAGCGAGGTCCATAGTGGGCACGACGATCCTAATCAGAGCGAGGTCCAGAGTAGGCACGACGATCGTAATCAGAGCAAGGTCCATATTGGGCACGACGATCGTAATCAGAGCGAGGTCCATAGTGGGCACGACGATCGTAATCAGAGCGAGGTCCATAGTGGGCAGGACTATCGTAATCAGAGCGAGGTCCATAGTGAGCAAGACGATCCTAATCAGAGCGAGGTCCATATTGGGCACGACGATCGTATTCAGAATGAGGTCCATAGTGCGCACGACGATAGTAATCAGAGCGAGGTCCATAGTGGGCAGGACGATCGTAATCAGAGCGAGATCCATAGTGGGCACGACGATCGTAATCAGAATGAGGTCCATAGTGATCATGACGATCTTAATCAGAGCGGGATCCATAGTGTGCACGACGATCGTAATCAGAGCGAGGTCCATAGTGGGCAGGACGATCGTAATCAGAGCGAGGTCCATAGTGGGCACGACGATCGTAATAAGAATGAGGTCCATAGTGATCATGGCGATCGTAATCAGAGCGGGATCCATAGTGGGCAGGACGATCGTAATCAGAGCGAGGTCCATAGTGGGCACGACGATCATAGAGCTAGATTCCTAGTCCATACGACGAATATGATTAGAGCAAAGTTGATGTGGCGAAAACCAACGGCTGCGGCAGTGGCGGGAAATGTGGCCGTCCGATGTGCGCTAATCCGCAGGATTTCGGTAGCGGTAACTCGGTGAGATGTGCGGAGTCGGTGAAACAGCAGCAACCAATGGAGCTGTGTTGGTGTACAGGTTGATGCAGAGGGGAGGCCAGAATTGACCCTCACGTTCACAAAATCCTGGCGAACAACGGCCTGGTACAGAGCAATCGTAGCCTCAGGCGGCTGAGGATCGAAGGCGACGGGAGTCAAGGCTTTAGTTCTCTCCTTCATCATCATCATCATCATCAGCCTTACTACACCCACTGCAGGGCAAAGGCCTCTCCCATGTCTCTCCAATTAACCCTATCCTTTGCCAGCTGCATCCACCCTTTGCCTGCAAACTTCTTAATCTCATCCGCCCATCTAACCTTCTGCCGCCCCCTGCTACGCTTACTTTCTCTTGGAACCCACTCCGTTACCCTTAAAGACCAGCGGTTATCTTGCCTTCGGATCACATGCCCTGCCCAAGCCCATTTCTTTCTCTTGATTTCGACTAGGATGTCATTAAGCCGTGTTTGTTCCCTCACCCACTCTGCCCGCTTCCGATCTCTTAACGTTACACCTATCATTTTTCTTTCCATGGCTCGCTGCGTTGTCCTTAACTTAAGCTGAACTCTTTTCGTTAGCCTCCACGTTTCTGCCCCGTAGGTGAGTACCGGTAAGATTATGCTGTTGTACACTTTCCTCTTGAGGGAAATTGGTAAACTGCCACTCATGATCTGCGAGAATTTGCCATATGCGCTCCACCCCATTCTTATCCTTCTAGTTATCTCCCTCTCATGATCCGGATCAGCTGTCACTACCTGCCCTAAGTAGACGTATTCCGGCACAATTTCTAGGCTCTCGCTGCCAATTGTGAACTGTTGTTCCCTTGCTAGACTGTTGAACATTACCTTGGTTTTCTGCATGTTAATTTTTAGACCCATCGATCTGCTCTGCCTGTCTAACTCGTTGATCATGATTTGCAGTTCACCTCCTGAGTGACTCAGCAAGGCAATGTCATCAGCAAATCTCAGATTATTTAGGTATTCTCCATTTATTCTTATTCCCAACTGTTCCCAATTCAGGCCTCGAAATACCTCCTGCAAACATGCGGTGAACAGCATTGGCGATATCGTGTCTCCTTGCCTGACGCCCTTCCTTATTGGAATTTTATTGCTGACTTTATGGAGGACTATAGTAGCTGTACAGTTGCTATATATATCTTCCAGTATTTTGACATAAGGCTCTTCTACCCCCTGATTACGCAATGCCTGTATGACTGCTGAGGTTTCCACTGAGTCGAATGCTTTCTCGTAATCAATGAAAGCTATATATTGAGGTTGGTTATATTCTGCGCATTTCTCTATCACCTGATTGATAATGTGAATATGATCTATTGTGGAATATCCTTTACGAAAACCTGTCTGATCATTTGGTTGAATAAAGTCTAACGTTGCCCTGCGTAAATACTTTGTAGGCAACGGATAGTAAGCTGATCGGCCTGTAATTTTTCAAGTCCTTGGCGTCTCCCTTCTTATGAATTAAGATAATGTTTGCATTCTTCCAAGCTTCTGGTACAGTCGAGGTCATAAGGCATTGCGTATACAGGGTGGCTAGTTTTTCTAGCACGATGTCCCCTCCATCCTTCAACAGATCTGCTGTTACCTGATCCTCCCCAGCTGCTTTTCCCCTTTTCATTGCTTCTAAGGCTTTCTTTACTTCATCTTTCGTTACTGGCGGGATGACGCATTGTTGTGCACTGCTGTCTTTCTCATTGGCGCTCTGATTACATTGGCTACTGTACAGCTCAGTGTAGAACTCTTCGGCTACGTTAACTATCTTATCCATATTGCTAATGACATTGCCCTGCTTGTCTCTTAATGCATACATCTGGTTTTTACCTATGCCTAGTTTCCTCTTCACTGTTTTTAGGCTACCTCCGTTCTTTATAGCATGCTCGATTCTCTCCATATTAAACTTCCTTATGTCAGCTACCTTGAGCTTATTTATTAACTTTGATAGCTCCGTTAGTTCTATTCTATCGGTAGTGTTAGATGCCTTCATGTTTTGGCGCTTCTTAATCAGATCTTTCGTCACCTGAGATAGCTTCCCGGTATCTTTTCGAACTGTCCTACCGCCTACTTCTACTGCGCACTCCGTAATTATTGATGTCAGGTTATCGTGCATTGAATGAACATCGAGATCATCTTCCTCAGTTAAAGCCGACTATCTGTTTTGCAGCGCTATCCTAAACCCCTGTGCTTTCCCTCTTACGGCTAACTCGTTAATGGTCTTCTTCTTCGCTAGCTTCTTCCGTTCCCTCTTCAAGTCTAAGCTAATTCTAGACCTTACCATTCTATGGTCGCTGCAACGCACCCTTCCGAGGACGGCCACATCCTGAATGATGCCAGGTTTAGCGCATAGTATGAAGTCGATTTCATTTTTAATCTCACCATTGGGGCTCTTCCAGGTCCACTTCCTGTTTTCTCGTTTGCAGAAGAAGGTATTCATGATCCGTAAATTATTTCTATCCGCGAATTCGACTAATAACTCTCCCCTGCTATTTCTAGAGCCTATCCCATAGTCACCTACCGCGTGGTCGTCAGCCTGCTTCTTGCCCACCTTCGCATTGAAGTCGCCCATCAGTACAGTGTACTGCGATTTTACTCTATTCATTGCTGATTCTACGTCCTCATAGAAGCTTTCAACGGTCTGGTCATCATGGCTGGATGTGGGCGCGTAGGCCTGCACCACTTTCAGCTTGTACCTCCTATTCAGCCTAATTACTATTGCTGCTACCCTCTCGTTAATACTGTAGAGCTCCTCTACGTTGCCAGCTATATCCTTATTAATGAGGAAACCCACACCTAGTTCTCGTCTATCCTTTAACCCGCGATAGCACAGTAAGTGTCCGTCCTTTAGTACTGTATACGCCTCACCTGTCCTCCTAACTTCGCTAAGCCCTATCACATCCCATTTAATTCCCGCTAGTTCCTCGAACAGCACTGCTAGGCTAGCCTCACTAGCTAAAGTTCTAGCGTTAAACGTTGCCAGGTTCAGATTCCAATGGCGGCCTGTCCAATGGCGGTCTCTCCTTAAACTTCGGGTTAAATAGGCACAATGGGGCGGCTGTTGCAGTTTTGGCAGGTTTTCGCAGGAGAATGTCGCCGCCGTGTTCGGAAGGCGGTCGAAACTGGGAGCAATGCGGTGGCGTTTGGCTTGATCTAACTGCCTCCAAACCGGGAGGATATAGTCGACCGTAGCGCAGTCTTTGCAGAGGATAAGGTTAAAAGCACCGTCAGCGATCCTCTTGTGTATGTGGCCCACCTTGCTGGTCTCTTATATGGCGCTGTCTAGCTTACGGTACGTGCGAGGACGTCCTGGATGTAAGAGATGTAAGACTCGGTGGATGACTGAGCTCGACAAGCAAGGTCTTTCTAGCGCCGAGCTTGTGTAAAATTTGCTTGCCAAATAAGCCGCGGAACTTCTGCTTGCAGGTGTCCCAAGGGGTAAGGTCTTCCTCATGCGTCTCAAACCAAACGCGCCGTGCCCGCCAAGTTGAAGACGACGTTAGCAAGAATGAGGGTCACGTCTCAGCGGTTGTGCTTACTCACACCATCAAAGATGGCTAGCCAATCTTGAACTTCGACATCATAAGTGCCACAAAAGGTGCCCGGGTCGTGCGGCTGTTCCACGACAACGGTCGGCGCTGGGGTTGACGCTGCGGCTGGAGGTGTGTTGAATGGCATAGTGATGCTCCAATTTGGCGACCGCTGCAGGGGTCCAGGGCCTAGTGTAATACTCCGCACAGCCTCCAACTATTATTACGGATTTGTTCGGCAGCAGGAAGGATAGGCCGCACACAGGACACAGGAGATACACCGAAACCCATGGCACTCAAGCACTACTTCTTCTTCTTCTTCTTCTTCTTCTTCTCCTCAAGTAATATGGCACATACCCACGTGGGGGGATTGGCCAAGGTATAGGGTAAAATGCCAATGAAGCATTTGCGCGGGGAAGGAAACGTCAGAAGACTGAATCAAGATAAAAAAAAAAATTGGGAAAAATAAAATGAATTCAAGAGGACTCAAGCACTAACTTCTTCTTCTTCTTCTTCTTCTCCTCAAGTAATATGGCTTGCTGCAGCGTCCTCGTCGTCGTCAACTGTCCAGTCAGAACAACGTCCTCTTAACTTTGCGACTGTGTACCTTAACAATATATTTCGTTTGCCGGATGAAAATGACTTTTTTTTCAGAGAAAAAAATTATTAAAATTATTACTACGACGTGCGCGTTACAACTAGGCAGTAGAGAATACCTACCGGGTACTGGTAAGCTCTCTCAGGAAAGAAAAATATGTTCAATAAACGCCTGCCCATGGAAGCCTCTTACCCCTTACCTATAACTGGAGCAGCTGTGAGAGATGGAAAAGTGTGATGTAGCCAACATACGCAACTACAACGTGCAGAGAACTACAATCTCTGCAGGTTGTTCTCAATAAACCGCTAACTTCGTTCTACGTTGAAGAACCAATGTAGCTTTGAAACGGAAAAGAAAAGGTTTGGCACGGCTGGAAATGATATGTACTTTAAAATACTTTATCGGGACTATGTCGTCACTTAGGAAAGATAAGAGAGCTCAGGTAGCACACAGATATACACATAGCGCCAAAAATTGCTACGACATGACCGAGCCAAGCGTGTACAGGCAGGACGTAAAGGAAGCTTCACAATTGCCAATGCCAAAAAGCTGGAGGTCTTTTCATGCATGGTAAAGAGTAACTGCTGCAAAACCTCGCTGTCTTTCATGCACAATGCTTCCCGAACTAAAGCGTGTAACAATGTGGGAAGAATGCTAACATTCCCTTAATCCATTATCCCTACAAGTCAATGATTATTACAGTTATGGAAATCTTAGAGTTCAATTGACACAAGTGCCATCCTGGCTTTCGTGAAGGCTTCTGTACATCACACAATATGCGCACCATCAATCAGGTAACGGATTTGCGCACATTATAACCAGCGCCTATGTATAGCCTTCATCAACTGCGAGAAGGTATATGAACTTGTCGAAACCTTAGTAGCCATGCCGTGAAGACACTACAAAGGTGTATAGAAAAGGCATATGTAATATTACTAGCAATTGTTTATATTGGCTACACAGCTACTATAGTCATCCATAAAGAAAGAAATATCCCAATTGCGCTCTCTCCAGTACTATTTTCCTCTAAGCTGAGGAAACTCTCTTTCTAAGTAACTCTGAGGATAAATGGAAAGCACGATCGAAGACCTAGACATGCAAGGTAGAATACTAAAGTACCGCTCAAGCAGGAACGCAGCAGTTTCTGACAGGCGGCGAACAGTTTAAGTGGTACAACGTTTACATCGGGAAAATAGTTAGAGAAAATGCAAACCGCGACAGTGAAATATATACTAGAAGAAGAGAAGCAGGGAGTGAGTTTCGCAGCTGCTCTCAGATTATAAACAGTATTGGACCAATATCTCACAAGGCTGAAGCATATAACAGCTGGAGCTTTTCAGTTCTCAACCCATACGGCGGAAATTGGCTCCCAGACGTGGCGTGCCAATTCGCGGAAAAATTCTTTTTTTTACAACATTCGGATGCCCTTTTCATGAGCAGTGACCTGGTTCTCTCTGCAACTAATGACCATTTATATAGAACCGAGTTTCACATCACTGAGAGGAGAGAAAACGACGAGCTGCCTGTACCAATAGTATCTAGTTGAGAAGGTGATAAGGACGCTGCAAAACTGCGTTCTACACACAAAAAAAAAAACTGAAACGAGCCTCATTTCAGAAAAGTACAACACATGTTGTAGGTCGAACTTAAGTAGCACTAAAACGTGCATATGGTCAAGATATGGAGAGTAGTGATGTCAAAGATAATTTCAGTTCGCTCAAGCGCAGTCCTGTCTGAAGATTAGCAATTTTAGAATGCATTTAATTATGAAGAGTGCTTTGTTGGTGACTGGGGAACTGCTGTAGTCGGTCTTGCCGGCGCTAACTCCGTACCTGGCATGAATATTTATTGCATAAAAGCTAAGTTTAAAAAAAGAAACTGCTGTGTGTTTTAATTCCTGTGCACCTCGGCCCTTAGCGGAACTTTTATTTTCTAGCATCGATTTGTACTGCTCTTTGTTTGATATCTATTTGCAGATTGGCTTCACTTATTGATGTGCTCAAGAATTTTGATCAAAATATTGGGGCATGCATGTTAATTTGCAGTTCCACCAGTAATGTATTTGACACAATGATATTTTTATTTACAGATGTACTGCGGATTACGCTTATGTTCAAGCACGAAGGACACTTTACGCAGCAGTAAAAAGCAATTTATATTATCCAATATGTAGAGCATATCACGAAGAAATGATAACAAACGCAACTTAAAACAAAATTTGCACCTTAATAAAGCCTTAAAACGTATGGGCAGCTCTGAGGTCTAACACAAAAGAGACAAAAAATTTGCAAGGAACCGTTCAATCTAGAAGGCGCACTTGAAACAATCGAGGCGCCTGCAGGTCAATGAAAAAATTGCGTCTCATAATGGTCTACGAGGCGTAGCACAGTCCAGGAATACATGCGCGAATCCGTGCGGGAGTAATTACACTTGAGCAAGCAGCTCGGGCCAGTGAAGGTGCGACGGAAGAAAGAAAGCCTATAGAAATTTGTTCGTGCAAAATATGGTTATAGTGAACTAGAATGGTAAAGTTGAGTGGTTCGAAGAGAAAGCGCTAATAAATATGTAGACGGAGTGAGTACAATTTTGTTGTTCAGTAACAATGTAAGAAATTCTAAAGGAAAGATTTTCTGCTGTTTTTCTAGGCGCAGTACATCGGGAGCTTGCATCAACTCGCAAGGATATTCTCATTTTCAAAACTTTGAGAACTGAAACCTGACAGCTTTCCTTTGTACTTCGTCAAGTTTTTTTTTATGCATGCAGTATGAAGATCCCAGACCATGCACGCTTTATATTTGTGTGGTGATTTTTAACGTCTTATGCTATATAATTGACCACCTGGGGTCTTTAACGTGCACGGAATCGCACCGTAAACGGATCTCTGTAATTGAGTGGCAGCGCAAAAGAAACGGGGACGAATATTTCGAAACATGGACGGCATCTTTGTCTCGTTTCTTTTGCGCTGCCACTTTCCATGATACACCTGATAGCTCGCACCGATTTAAAAAATATCAAGAATTCACCCCCCCCCCCTCCTTAAATGCTTTCCCTGTACCCATAATTAGCCGACGCATTTTGGGTCAGCAGTCGGCGGCTGGTAATAATAGCGTTTCTTCTTTATTTCCATTCTTATTTCCATGACCCCAGATAGTGAGTAGTGGTTTTAGCGTTGATATATTTTTGGTGCCTCATTAGAGTTCCAAACCCAGCTACTATATTCTGCAAATGCTGCAATCGTATTTTGCGTGATAAAACAAAGCATGATCGCAGAAGTACAAAACTCAGTATAAAATCTGCCATGTACTACGTTCGTTTCATGAACCCAGACATCATTTGGACAACCCGCCTTGATGCCTAATATTCGTTTGTGCAAGCACTACCGGTCCTACATAAAAATATCTTTCAATCTGGCAAAGCACCGCAGTAAGCGCCTAAGGCGTGGGCAATTTCTTGGTTTCTCAGGAAGGTTTTCAGTCCACGACATCGCCTAGAACAAGCACAGGTGCATTAGCTAACCCTCGGTCTTACAGTATAACGTTAGAGCAGTATTTTGAAGTTCCTGACGAATGCCTTTTGGCTTGTGACTTTTCTGTATAACTTTTGGCATTATGCGATAATTTCTCGTTTCCTTATTAAACCCGCTGCGGCGTCTCGGGGATTGCTACGGGCATATTTCTCTTATCCTTCGCCTTATTTCGGCATCTGAAAGATGCAATACTATCTATCGCAGTTCTGCTTATTGGTTTACGTGCATATTTTCGGCTAGACGCTTGTTTCTCCATTATTTGTTCTTTGGTATAACCTCTGCTGACCTCCTTTAATGGTTTACCGCTATGTAACCTATGATATTTTATGAAAAATATATATAAAATGCGGATCTGTATTTATCATGTATGTTTAAAAATGTATTTTCGACAAATAATTTTAGGTTCTTGCGATTTTTCAAAATGATCGCGGTATCTGCTGACTGTAAGAATGTTGAGTGTGTGAAGTAAGTTGAATTCACTGCGAAAAGAAGCCTCTAGAGCTCGTTGAAATTCGGCAATAGTGAACGAAGTGGTTTTCTGGTATTGGGCGATTTCAGCAGCTGACATGCAGACAGACAAGAAGCGCACATTCACCATACCTTCCGTCGTAGTGTTCTCACGTTTACATTGTGCATTATGTTCTCTACAGTGTGTCCAACGGATTAGACAGCTTTGTACTGGTGCTCGCTCTGAAATTTGCTGAAAAACTGGAATCACTTTATGCTTCTCTGAAAGAAAACTTTGCACAAGAAAATTGTGCCCTGCTGAAGTCCGCTATTCATGACGAAGAGTGAAACCCTTTTAATAGAGCCATATGCTTGCAAGTCTACCTGCAACACGGTCAGCGATAGGTTGATCCCAAAGTTCATCAGCAAGAACATGACAAGCCACCGAGAAAGAAAATTGATGCTGGCTTGTATCGATATCTTGTCAAGCGAGAGACTGTTTACGCAAAAAATTTCGTTTGAAGCTACAAAGCGCCAATATGAAATAGAGGCTTTGCCGCAACCGCCTCTTTTTGCAGACAAGCTGGATAGATATCCAAAAGATTTTAAAGGACCAGGTTACACCGTAATTCTTTTACGCGCGGTGATGGTATACTACTCATTGGTTTTACGTTACAAATTTTAATGGACTGAATAGTTGGAAAGTGTGCTGTATATTAATTTTGTCAACCAATAAAGCTTTGTGGAGGGCGAACATCCAAATATCCAGAGAAAAAACAAGAAATCGTTTTCTACTGAAATGAAACCTGATTACAGTTGTGCTTCTTTAATTAATGGCCGGAATTGGTCGCATCACAGGCGCTAATATAATTGGAAATCGCAATCTACAGATGAAAAACGAGCCAGTTCTGTTAGTATTGACGCTATAGATCTTATAAATATCCCATGCGTATACCGACAGCATTTCTAACAGCTGATTTATATTCCCATATTGTTTTCTGAAATAGAGTCCTGGATCTGCCGCCAACATCTATTAAATGCTGCCCATAAGCTTCATGTGCTTCGCTACGCGAAGAACTTGGGTAGTGGTGCAATGATGTTGAGTAGTGGGGCAATGGCGCCTCCACAAGCAAAACAATTTGTGGTGTGTGATTTCCAACGCCTCCAGCGTCTGTGAACTACGCTATTAACGGGAGACAGCCCCGCGCGAGATGGCGCTGTGGGCGCGTAATTTCCTTCACCTCCTCTTTTTCCACCCATGCGCAGCGTTCTGCGTCTCGCGCGCTGACCCACCGAGTTCCCTTCAGAAAAGGAAAATAAATTCTTACTGCAGAGAAGTCTCGTCAGGGGCTACTTCTCTTGAATGCGCCCTACAATTTACGGCAAGGCTTTCCACGCACGCAAGGTAGAGCCATACATTTCACCAGTGACTGCGACAGGACGTCAACACAAGCTGGAATTGACACAAAGCAACTCCAGACGCCAAACCCTACCACACAACTACAACGACCGATGTACTCGCTGGAGAAGTCTCCACTGGCACTGTGCGTCTGCCACCGTACTGAGAACGCAATCTTTTGGAATGATTCCAATACGTGGAATCCCAAATCCAGCTGCCGAGAATTACATCGCAGCAGCAGAAATTCCTCCAAATGTTCGGCGCGCTCTTATCAACAGCCGCTTAAGAAATCTCAGACATAGCTCCCCGATAAGGCTCCTCCATAGTAGTGCGCGAACAAAGGAAACAGCTGTGTTACGCGAAATCCCAGATGGTGCTGGCCACAGCCCCGACCATGGATCCGACATCGCTCCCCGGCCTCGCCGACAGTTATGGAGGTGGCGAAACCAGAACTCTACTTCGGCCCCGTCGGTACTTCCAAGCAATCAATAAGTGCTGCTTGGCGGTCCTGCCAAGACCCCCTGCCGCCTCATCCCGGAACTATCCCCGTTGATCCATCCGAGGTTGACCGCCTTTGTGGTTGGCTGAGCAACGGTAGGCAGCAGCTTGTCCACTTGAGCCTTCCTTAGCTTATCGGGAGCACGTACAGGTTTTGCGAAGTGAGTCCGCCAGCCATCAAATGTGTTATCATCGCCGCTTTGGTGCCAACGCACGCCACTGCTGCTTTCCTTGCACCTTGGCGGCTAACCACCCGATTGGCTACTAGCGGCGACGAGCAGGTGAGTGCCGAGAGTTTTGCCACTTCCACGTAGTCGACCGATCATCCGCATAGGAATTCCCGATTGACATTGGCGCCCAAGTAATCGTACTCCAAGCCATAAAAGCAGGACGCGACTCCGGTGAAGTTTTCTATATCTAAGCAGTCAATGGAGCGCAAATACCTGCGTAAGGGCAACTCTCATTGACCCTCAACGCGGGGCGTCGGAGAGGCTTCCGATGGATGTTTTTATCCCTAGGCATTTCTTGGCTCATGCGTGGCGTTCATGGAAAGTACCACCTGAAAGAGGTAACACTTTCTGCTACCAGCAAGTATGGACACTTACCCTAGCTTGCCGTAGTTACCACCGCTCGTTAGTTAGTCGGGTAAGGACGGGTAAAGTTTGAGGAAAACAGCGGAAGCTGCAGCCAATCGGATGGTTATCAGATAGACTCGTGTAGTAACTTCGGTAAGCTTCGAGAAGTTCGACGGAGCAACACGCAAACTGCAGGCAATAGGAGGAAGCTCTAAGCGTCGCGCAAGCAGCGGAATAATTTCTTCGGGAAGAGCAACATTGGTCATACAATCCCCACGGGTGGCTGTGACAAGAACAGCCACTGCGCTGGTAGTGGAATGAGAACTGCCCCATCTATCTTAAGTAAACAATGGCCAGTTCTGCATAAATGGGCATTAACGCAGAGCTCGGAATGTTGTGTGGTTTGGGGGCAAAACGAAACTGACCTCCACAAAGGCAGGAACACCAAATTCACGAAAGGAAACAGCAGTAGTTTGCAGTAATTTCGCATTCACATCATGTAAGCAGATATGAGTGCTCCCGGTAGATTTCTTGGTCGCGGACGTTCGATCTTGTATCTTCCGTGCAGATTTTCTAACGAAACGTGCACTCCGTGTATGCCAAGCGAAAGCCTTTCTTTGACTTACAACTAACCTTCCGATTCAGGGCATTGCCGAGGGCGCAACTACTGATGTAGCACCCTTATGCTTTAGAGTTGCCAATGTGCCACTTGGAACTCTGATGATTATTTCTGAAGTTGACATCCCCACCAGACTGGGCACAACCCGTCAGTCAGGACGTTCGCCGTAATAATTTAACACCTTGACGTCCTATCTTCTCTTGCGTGCCATGCCTGGCTCGCGACACTCAAGGTAAACTGTAGAATTCGAACACATGCTGCAACTTGGTCGTGCGTAGCCGAACAATTTCTGAAACCAAGAGCGCCCTGGACAGGTACCCGCCGCCCAGCCTACACGTTTTGAAGCGAAAGCTTCCCTGCGTCAGCTTCCCAAGAGGGTGGTGCAGTTCTGTTTATGACCTTGAAAAAGTTTAGAAGTCACACCGTGGAGCAATGTCACGTAGGCCATGTTGGCGCATATATGCCAAACCGAGATGGTGGACCACCGTCCAATCTCTCGAAGGTCAAGGTCAAATTCAAGGTCAATGTCAAATGTTGAAGAGCTGGGACCACTTGAGATGCTGTATTACGGTGACGTCATATAAAATGAATTCGAGAAAACAAGCACCTCAGTCATGGAGATAAATACTCTGCTTGACAACGGGGGTGGAGCCGCCGTCTGTGACGTAAACGGAGAGCTGTGTATATATACCAACGGCGAGCCTGTGGGGGTAAAAACCGGTTTTGCGATGGAGGAGAAAAATCTTCCTACCGTGATAGCGCGCCGGTAAGCGAAGCTCCAACGTTTCAATGAGGCAAGGAAGAAACACCGTGCGGAAGAGGCAGAAGAACGTGCGACGCGTTCGAGAAACGACGGAAGAGTGCTACTGGCGAAGAAACAGCAGAAAGTACTTCAGGTGGTGCGTCTAATCAGCGACGCAGAGTCGGAGGTTTATTTCGCTTAACCAAAGTTAAACCACAGCTAATATCTTATAGCGGCTGTGCGCGGTGCAACCATCTTTTCAAAAAATGACCTGTATCGCGCCTACCACCAGAGGCCGCTAGCAAAAGAAGACATCCCGAAAACAGCCGTCACGACACTACTCGGACTATTCGAGTTCTTAAGAATATAGGCTTAACGCCTCAGGAGCGAAGGAAACGAGACCACTGCTACGAGCCGACACCAGAACAGAACTGCCAGCCGTGGCTGCACGAGCCAGGACCAGGTGCCGTCTTTATTCTCTTCGCAGGGTGGTGTGCGCTAGCCTGGTTGTCGGCGCCGCCCAAGAGAGGGTGCTACAGGCCCCCCCCCCCCCCCCCGCCTAGACTGGAAGTCGAAACGGACGGAGGGCTGGCGGTGGCACTCGAGCACTAGGTCAGGTGGCGCTGGGAGTCGTTCCAGGGCGGTCTCCATGTAAGCCGGTTTAAGGCGGTCGAGCAGCTGCGGGTGGACCCCGGGTGACGATGTGTTGGGTCACAGTATGTTTAGGCGCCTGAGTGAGGTTGCATGGCTTAGTGAGCTCCGGGAAATCCGCCAACACTTTTTTGAACTGAGGGGAAGGTATCAGCGTGAGTATACCCATGGGAGCAAGGTCGGACGAGACTCCCGAGATGAAGAGATGAGTCAGACCGTCGGTAAGGCGACGATGCCGCACGCTGACGTCTAAGTCGAAGTAGGAGAGGAAGTCTGAGCCGATGATCGGGCGAACCACGTCTGCGATGACGAAGACCGCTGCTACGAGCCGACACCAGAACAGAACTGCCAGCCGTGGCTGCATGAGCCACGACTAGGTGCCGTCGTTATTCTTTTCGCAGGGTGGCGCGCGCTAGCCGGGTTGTCGGCGCCGCCCAAGAGAGGGTGCTACAAGAATGTCACTGGAGTTCGCAACGCCGTGCGGACCTCCCAGCGTTTTGTCGGCAATGTCGTACTTGGTCTTCCTTCGTGCGTTTAAATAAATGAAATCTTCATGGAAAGCTGATTTCTTGAAGAACACATAAACCGCCTTCGCCTACTTTTCCACCAGCTTTCGCTTACTTCTGGGCAAAGTACAAGCCATCGTACAGTTTTCCAAGCCAACTGTTACCAGCAAGATGCGTAACTTCATCGGCCTCATAATTATTTACCGGCCATCCATCAGAAATTCTGCCGCGCTTCGGCGACCTCTCGACCGCATGCTTGCGACAAGAACTCTGCAAAACACTACCCTCGGACACCACTGCGGATGATTCCATTAACGCCATCAAACACGCCTTGGACAATGCTGCGCTACTCGCCACCCGAAAACCGGCTTGTCCGTTAGGGATCAAGCCAGACACTTCCAAAACTGCGCTTGGCGCTGTTATTCAGCATCATGTTAGCAGTGCGTGGCAACCTTTCATCCTCTTTTCAAAATGCATATCTCTTGCCACACCCGCCACAGTGTTTTCGGCCGCGAACTTCTCGCCATATACCTGGCAGAATATTTCCGCCACCTACTTGAGGGCAGAGCGTTCAGCATCTTCATCGGTCCTAAGCCCCTAACTTATTTATTCTGTCGTTCTGCATTCCAATTTGCGCCACGGGAAGTACAACTAGCGTTCGTCTCGGAGTCGACAGCAGGTGCCCAACACATAATTTGGCTTGACAACACCCTAGCTGACGCACTAATTTTTATCGATGCAGTCGTGTGCGCTAATTCGAAAACACCACATTTGTCTTCCTCTTCATTACAGATGCATGAAATTGATCGCAAGCAAATGATTCGTAGCTCTCCCATCGACGCGCATGGCAAATATCTCTGAAGCTCGAGCCACTCCCCCGACAGAGGCATTTCAATCGTTTGCGACATCTCTGCAGGTACACTGACACCGTCTGTAGCCGTACTTTGCGCAAGAAAATCTTTCCAACCCTGAAATTCGGGCACCTAAAAGCTGATTGGATCTCGTTTCGTCTGGTTCCGCATAAGCACTGCCACTGAGTGCTTGGTCCGTGCGTGTGCATCATGTCAGTGTGCTAAAGTATACCACTACCCTGTGCCCCCCGCCCAGTGTGTCCAGTAGCCGGACTGACATTTCAAAGCTACCCTCAAAGACATGGCTGGTCCTCTTCCCACTTGTCAAGATTCCCGGTATTTATAGACAAGCATCGAGGGCTTCACCGGATGGCCTGCGGTGACGCTGATAGTCCACATAACAGCACCTACTGCCTCTGCGGCCATCGTCGCACTTGAGTGGCTTGGTTCGACTGTTTGACAAACGATCTCATGGACCATGGCCGCCAATTCGTCATCGCTTTACACGAACCCCTCACCACCTCCTCCTACCACCCCCAAACAAATGGACTCTTAGAACGCTTTCATCACCACCTGAAAGCAGCACTCACAGCGTAACGTTTTCCGGCCAAGTGGGTCACGGCCTTCCATTCAGATTGCTCAGAATCCCGTCCACATCAAGGAGGACCTTTCGTGCGCCTGTGGTAAGCTTGGTTATGTAAACCCCCTTCATTTACTAGCAACTTTTTTCGAAGCAGCGAGCAACATGTCCTCTCAGGCAGCAAGCGAGTACGTCCCACAGCTCCGCGACGTTCTCCCGTTCTCCACCACCTTCGACAACGGCCCACACGAGCAGGCCGAACTCGCACTCTATACGTGACTACAAACCGTCCTTGTGCGCGGTTCCCTCAGCCACATTATCTCGGCTTCATTGAGTTCTGGAACGGTTGCCTCTAGTTTCGCCGTCGACTTGAACGGAACTCGAGGGGCAAATTTACTCGAGTAGCTGAAGCCAGCGTACAGCGGCGCCACTGTTTTTTTTTTGTTTCTGTGTCCTGTGCATCTCCACTCGCGCCACCCATATACCTTCCTGACCAATATCAAACACCTCCGGCTTGTTTCCACCGGCACTCTATTAGCTCACGGCAGCGTCTCCTTCGCTTCCTCTCGGAGGGAGGGGCGGGTTGTAGCGGTGGAATGACACCGGCACAAGAGCAAAAACTTGTGCTTGTGAGCTTCCACACCTCCGGTCCACGTGAACTATGTTGTTTACGCGAGGCAGGCCCGCACGTGCTCGGACCTTGGTCCGCGCTCCGCGCGCTATCCCACCGGAGTTCACGTCCCAGACCGAGAACAAATCTTCTTTGTACAGAGAGGGCCACTCGCTTCAATAGATTCTGTAAGCAACGCTTGGAAACTTGGCACACGGAAACGGGTCCTTCACGTTCATAAGTTTGGCTAATTGATAATTGATAATTGGTTTTGGGGGAAAGGAAATGGCACAGTATCTGTCTCATATATCGTTGGGCCCCTGAACCGCGCCGTAAGGGAAGGTATAAAAGAGGGCGTGAATGAAGAAAGGGAGAGAAAGGTAATGTATTTGAGGGCTCCGGAATAATTTCGACCACCTGAGTATCTTTAACGTGCACTGACATCGCGCAGCACTCGGGCGCCTTAGCGTTTTTTTTCGTCCATAAAAATGCAGCCGCAGCGGTCGGGATTGAACCCGGGAACTGCGGATCAGTAGTCGTGCGCCCTAATCATTGAGCCTCACGGCTCTCTTCTTGGAACGTGTGAGAAAGGGTTTCGCTGACCTGAATCACATAGAGAATTGCAGAGCTTTTCTTTCTTTTTAGTGTCAGCTACTGTTTCTCTCGCGTTTACTCGACTTTTTTCGACACATCTCTGATAAAATTTCTGGCGTAACCATTTCGGTCAAGGTTCCTTCTAACCAGCGTCATTTCATTGCCAAGGCTTACCGGGTCGGATTGGATGATTTTGGCACGGCTGACTAGAGAACCAACCACTTAATGCTTGTAAGCGGTGTGGTGAACACATTAAAAATCCAGGTATCTTCCCGTGGGCATTGCTTTTCGGAAAATTCTGAAGGGCAAGCGATGCGTATCACGTTTGACAAATGCGTCTAATAACAGGATGCTACAGTTCGCCTCTTCTTCAAGTGTGAAATTTATGCAAAAGCAGTCATCAGTACACCTAGGGAAAATCTTTGGACGAGGTGGTGAACGAGTTGAGGGCTTGCCCTCCAACGAGAGGTTGGCGGCAGTGACTGAGATTGACGCTCCCATGGCGATTCCCAATATCTGCTTGCATACTACACCATTGTACATGAAATACTGTTGCATAAGCAGGATTGAACTGGTTCACTGATTTCGTTCACGTCAAACGGTGTGTGATCAGGAAGCGAGGGCTCGTCCTTAAAGAGCTCTTTGAAGGCGTCCATGGCAAGGTCGACCGGACCAGAACGCTTGTGAACAACGAACACACAACGAAGGACAGATGGCATTCATCTAGAGTGATATCCTTGATTTTTTAATAAACTCAGTCAAATTCTTGTGTCGCTAATTTTCGCACCAACGGAGCCATAATTTTGTTGAGAAAACCAGACGGAAAAATGGAGGCATGGCGCAATTTAGGGCTGGCCCTAGCGGAGTTCCATTTTTGTGAATCTTCGGCAAGCTGTATATTGCGGTAGCCAATTCATTATTACAGAGAAGGATTTGGTACAGCTTTCTTAGGGAAGGCGGAAAACTACTGAACATTTTAGGCAGGAGTTTCTGCAGACTGCATTCTATTCTTGATGTAGGCTCCTTGAGGAGGTCGCAGTGTGTCGTCGCTCCACGAGCATCTCTCATTTTCAAGCGGCAAGCAGAGCCATAATGAGGCACAGTCACATTCCCTTTGTCTGCGGGGAGAAAGGCAACATCCTCGTGGTTTCCCAATCACTCAAGAAAATTTCGCTCGGCATCGAAGAGGGTGTGCTCACGAGGTCGCTTCCGCATTCCTTAAGAACCCCGACCGCATTTTTTCTAGCATCTTTTTGTGCTGCTTGATCAAGCAGACTAAAGGCTCTTTCCACAGCACAAATCTTCATCTGTGTGTCAAGCGGTTTTCCTTAATTGCAATTTAATCCCTGACTGAGCAATTTTTCCTCTGTAGCAATAATTGTGTACGAAGACAGGTTTCATCCTTGAAGCATGCTGCATTCGTCTGCTCCCTTCTTCTTGCAGGATAGTGCACAGCTTCGTTTTCTGAGAATTTTCGTGATTTTCTGTTGTCTGCACTAATTATTGGTTGGTAGTGATTTGCGGAAAAGGGAAGCATAGGGCATGAGGAACCCTAGCACCGCTTCGCAAAAAAAGACTCCTGTTGTAGGCGCTTCAAGGTACACTTACACTCAACGATGCGAGCTTGAGCTTCTGTTCTGCCTACATCACGACCTGGCGTGCGAAAGCAGTCTTCACAGTTCGATGAAGCTGTTGTAATCTTGTAATCCAGTTCTTGGCTTTGCACTCCAGGAGGAAGCGGAAGTGGGTGCTGAACACTGCTAGGCGTGCTTACATGCTTATGTCGCACCCGATTCCTCTGACAGCTTGTTGACCAAAATTATGGCGAATATTTGCGAAATCTAAGGTTCGACAGAACACGGTCTGGTCAGGATGAAGGGTTGGTAACATGGAGATGGGGTTACTGATCAAATGAAAAGATTGAAAGGACATTTCGGGTCCCATACGGGGCCTTTGTTCACATTAAGACTGCTTCAGAAATAGGGGAGGCTATAGAAGCTTCGGCGTCCTTCATAATGTCATCCCATGAATATGATGAAGCGGGCCCTGAATTTGTTCAGCGTGTCAACTTCTAGTGAAATGACATATTCTTCTTTTTACTTTGTCACTCACCCAATTTTTATGTTACCAATACTTCATACTGAACCAGATTGTGTTCTTCGGACGTTATATTACGTAAATATTCGCCATAAATTTGGTCGACACGCACTAACAGAAATTAGGCACTACACAAGCATTTCCGCATGTCTAGCAGCAGCACTCAGCAACCACTTGCAATTCAGCCTGGAGTGAAAATCCAAAGACGTGACGCCAAGATCCCAGAAGCTTCGTCTACCTTTGAACACCGCCTTCGAACGCCATGTCATGATGAAGGCAAAACGACTGCTCATTCAAGCCAGCATCGATGTACGCAAGTGCACCTTGAACGGCGTACAACACGATGTTTTCTTTGCGAAGCGGGAGCTTGAGTTCCACACTATGAAAATCCTGCGAGATGCAACACGCTGTCAACGAAGGAAAGAGCCGAACAACAGAAAAGAGGACGGTTCTCAGAAAAGGAAGCTGCGCACTTTGCTGGACAGCAAGCGAGCAAGACCAAAGGACCATCCGTCGACGTTAAAAACCTATCGTCAGAACCAATAAGTGTTACGGAGTTTTGCCACCTTCTCAAATAAAGCCGTAGTACTGGCTTTTCTGCTCTAATGGATCAGCTCGCGCAATGTACGGCTTGCCGAAGATTCGGAAAAATAGAATTCCGCTAAGGCAAATCTTAGATTTCTCCAGGTCTCTCCTTATCTGGGTGTCCAGATATCTCCACACAATTGTGGCTCCATTGCTGGGAAAAGCAGCGACGCACATTACCCACTCGCACGAATTTATTGCAAACTTTAAGGGTGTCGTTCTCAACGAAAGCGACGTACTCGTGTCAACCGACTTATATTTGTTTTTCACAAGTGTTCGGTTGACCTTGCCGTGGACACATGGAAACTGCTCTTCAAGGACATACTTGTGGCTTCCCTAACGCACACCGCTGGGCATCAGCGAGATCAGCGAGGTGCTTCGCTTCTGTTTGGCAAATTCCTATTTACTTGCAATGGCGTGGCACACAAGCGTATTTTTGGGAACCGCAATGGGAGCATCAATTTCAGTCATGGCTGCCAACCTGGCAATGAAATGTGTTCAACACGAAGTCCTCAACTCTGACACCACGTCAAAATGTTCCCTTAGAGATATTCACGATTGCTTCTGCATTTTAAACGAGGTGCATCTTCAACGTTTTGTTCAACGTTTTATGACATGAATTCTATGGAGCAACCCAAAAATTACACCCTGAAAAAGGAGAGGAACGGTAGGATCTCGTTTTTGGACGTAGTCGTTAAACGTGATGCTTCGCTTCATCTTCAGCGCCTTCCGAAAATCAGCGCACACCGGAAGAAGCCTGGAGTTGAAATAAGGTAACCGTACGGCTCACGAGCGTTCAGCAGTTCCTTCGCCAGTCAAACATTCCAAAAACAACTGCTCCGACATGGCAAGCCTTGGCAATTAAATGACGCTGGTAACAAGGAACCTTGATCTGAACGGTTACCCCAGCAATTTTATCATTAAAGTGGCGAAATGAGTCAAGCACACGCGAGGAGCACGACAGCTGACACCCCAAAAAAATAATACGCGCGGCAATTCCCTATGTTCCTCATGTCCGCGAAACCCTTTCTCGCATCTTCAGAAAACACTGAGTGCACATCGCGCACGTTCCAACATGTAAGCTGCGAGCGGAACTTGTGAATGGGAAGAACACGCTACCACGTGTCAAGCTCCCCGTGTTGTCTACGGAATTCCTCGCAGCAACTGGCCCTGTCTTTACATCGCGGAAGCCGCAAACTTTCAGCATTGCTTAATGGATCACCCGGATGATGTAAGAAACAACCGCTCTTTAAGGAATGCAATTGCAGAACATTTGTAGTCCATCAGCCACTACATAGGCTGGAATAAGACATCAGTCTTGGCAGCCAAAATAGACACTTCGCCGTGACTAAACTTGGAGTCTATAATCATCCAGACGGTGGACAACACGCTGAACAAGCATCGGGGCTCGCGTCGTCTTATCTACGCGAAAAGATTATGAAGGATGCAGAAGCCTCTACAGCCTTCTTTTTTGCGAAGCAGTCTTATTCTGAACAAGGGACCCGTATGGGACCCGAAACGCCGTTTTCTACATTTGAATTTGTCAATGCCCCAATCATCATTTTATCAATAGTCAGGACACTGATTGCACCTCGAGGGAATGTTTGTTTGTGGAGTGGCCTTAAACCCTAATCTGTTCCTCGGGCGTGCGCGACCATAGGTGGAAGGCAATGTCCGGCTGGTGATGAATTCGTCACACCTTTCATTTTGCCATTGTCATACACCATAATGAATACCTTCATGAGCCTCACTCATCGTCTTTGGTGCCTTTCTTCGTGCAGGAATGCCAAGGCTCAGACATTGCTTGCTCCAGAGGCAGTGGACTGCCATCTGGCCTCTTCAGTGACAGAAGAAAAGACCTTCAGCGACGACATGAGAAAATCTCCCTTCTCAATGCGCCTTGCATTTGCGGCATGCCTACCTAAAGAATTTGCTTCAGAGATGGCTCGTGGGTGAGGAGCTGAGAAAATTAAAAGGTTAACTGCCTTCACGAGTAAGTCGAAGACTAATGGCAGAGGTTTCCTGTAAGAAAAGAAAAATTCTTAGCACTGCCCTGGAAGAGAATTAGCTTACAAGAAGGCAAAAATGGCCACCACAGCACTCAAAAGTGGAGTGCAAAAAATACAGAAGATTATCAAAACTGACTGCGCGAGGGATTTTATTTCCTCCAATACCCCATAAACCTTCCGTGGAATATAGCCGAATGTTTAAGTGGAGATAAAACGCGTTAATGTGATTGCATATTATCTGAGTTATCACTTTCAGAATGTGTGCAGTGGGCAGACATAGGATGTCCACAAGTAGCGCAAATATATGTGTAGGCTATTCTAAAGACAGAGGTGATTATTCCAAGTATATTTTCACGAGGAAGACGCCATTAGCGCACCTAATACAGCGTATATGCAGGTCATAACTGAGGGTAATAATGTCGCGTGATAACTTTTATAAGATGAAAAAGATATCAATGAGGGCGGGGGATTTTGAGATAAAAAGCATATGTAGTGACCGGATATTTTAATAAATAGTTTGTCGGACCACAGGAACACAGCATATCATTTGGCAAGCACGATTCGAAACCAATTCAAGCGGGTTATCCTCTCTAGTTTTATGCAGATTATAGTAATCTCAATAAATCGGTGGAATCTTTAATGTACAATATGTAAGAAAACATAAAAACCTTTGTAAGAGTAAGTGTATTTTTTTCTAAGTTCTACTTCTTCTGACTGCCAACACAAGAAATCACAGCTTTGCAAGTTCCTAGCGATGATCATCCATATAATTAAAGGCGTCTAAAAGGGGGGCTCAATAAAGTTGTACTACGCCTCAGGATAATATTGTACGCAGGTGCACAAATACCGTAAGTTTTCCGAAACTTATTTTGTTGTTTTCGTGGAAGCTTGCTGAGTTATCTGTAGTGAAGATTTGAGTTCCCTTGTCTCTGCGCCTTTCCCTCTTGTCCCCTTTTCGCACTCTGACCTGTCGGCGCTCTTCCGTCGACCCCACTCACTCGGCCACTCCTTTACCTGGCGATGCGCGCGGTTACAGCCCGTGGGGCGGAGCTGCCTGACCCGCCGGAATGGCCGCGGCCATGCTACCGGTGCGCGTCGGAAACTGTAGGCACGAAGAACCATTGAAATTCGTCCGCTACTGACGCAACGAGCGCTACATGAAGGATTTCGCGCTGATTCGGGCGAATGTAAAACACGGCTGGTCATCGCGAAACGCGGAAGCGGGAATTTTTAAAAATGTATGTAAAATTATCGGCTCGAGTGTAAGATCTTATACGCCGCATGAACGCTCGGCGGCCTGTAGTCTACATATTGCAAGCATTATATAGCCAATCAGAAACACCCTTCCTAGGTACCTGTAACCTTCAGGATTGCTGCGAAGGAGCACTGACCTGGTTGTGAAAGGCCTGCCAATTTAGAGGCGGACATATTTTAGCATTACGCATTTTAATCTGTCTTATCTTTGATTTATCTATTTATATATTTTAATTTGTTAATAATAAACATTATTCGTCGTTATTATACATCAATAATTCAGTATTACATTGAAACAATTTCATTCTTAACATTTGTCTGTTTTGAGTAGCACTGCGCGAGTAGCACTGCACTCGGACAACATACAGCGACGATATACCAGAGCACAGACAAGATAGCTAAAGCGTTGGCAGGCGCCGGTGGTGTCAGAAATTTGGGGAAAGAGAGAGAGGGGAAAGAGACTCTCAATTTTGCCGATTGGCTGCTGAGTTGCATGGGAATAAAGTACGAGGAGAGCCCGAGTGGATTCGCCTCATCGAAAAGTACTGGCGCACGCTTTGTTTGTGAAATGGGAAGAAGCTGATGCGGTCGCTTGTCTGTTGCCTGGCAGCAACGAGGGTCAGAGAACTCGGAAATGATTGCACCTGTGTGGCAAACTGCGCTTGTTAATGAAGGTTCAAAATTAAAAGAGTGCGAAAGATGGGGCAAAAAGAGAAGACAAGACAAGCGCTTATTGACGGCTGGCGTAATTAATTTCAAGAAGCACAGGAAGATATATTGGTTCAAAAAGATGAAAAACAAGCAGTTTTAAGCAGGAATTGGTGCAGAACGCAGCATGAAAAAGAAAAAGGCACGAGCCCAGCCGGGCTGCTATTAGGGTCTCAAGAGAACGATCGAAAACTGCAAAACCTACAAAAAAGCGCCAAAAAACGCCATAACAAGACTAAAAAGTTAGAAGAAAATCTATCACAAGTGTATAAGTCAGCTAAAATTTAGTAGCAAGACGCACGGATAAAATCTAATGATCTGGAATTGCGATTCCATTTCGAAACAAAAATGGGCGGTGGTGTGCTGACGCAATCTATTTCCTCCTTTATGGTCATGCATGATTCCCATATCTCTCTCCCGCGTTCGCTGGTTACGATATTAATTTGAGGACACACATTTAATTTAACAGAGGGATGCAACCCTCGAAATTGCGCGAAGTGCAAGGTTAGAACCTGTTGTCGAACCTCGTGAATTGGCGTGCTCTCGCAACCTGCCATTAATGCACATTTGGGTTCATGCAATGCAAAGCTGCCACACGGAAGTGGAATCTCATAAACTACATTTGGCTTCCTTGCCATAAATGGCTGCTGGCGCTTCTTGTGCACGACCGTTTCGGTGGCTTTTACAGGCAGCTGTTTCTATGGGTCTGCGCCGTGTTGTAGTGGTCGGTCAGGCCTGGGACGCAGCGGAGGGCGCTAAGAGTCTGGCTCTGAACAGGCCTCTATTGAAATCTGAGCATGGGAAAGTTTAAGGTTAGAACCTTATCCAGCGCGGTTAGCCTAGCAGTGCTATTCGAGGAACTAGTGGGTTTTAAATGGGATGCCGTAGGGCTTAGTGAAGTTAGGGGGACAGGTGAGAGTATTAAGTACTAAAGCGAGGGTACATACTGTGCTATCGCAGATTAGCGGATCGACGAGAACTAGGTGTGGGAGTTCTCTTCAAACAATATATAGCTGGCGACGTACAGAAGTTCTCCACGCCCATTACGCCCTCCACGCCCATTACGCCGTCAGTGGGCGTGGAGGCTAGTCCTCCAGTAGACAAGCCCGTGTCTCCCTCCTTTTCATCCTTCCCAACAATCACTGAAGAAGAAGAAGAGTTCTACAGTATAAACGAGGGGGTGGTAGCTATTGTAATTAAGTTCAATAGGAGTCCCTCGCTGAAGGCGGTGCAGGTCCACGCGACTACCGCAAGCCATGTTGACCAGATCGCTGAAAGCTACCATGAAGACGTGGATTCGGCCATGAAATAAGTAAAATCACAGTACACTGTAATGATGGGCGACTTCAATGCGAAGGTAGGCAAGAAGCAGCGTGGTTACCAAGCGGTAGGCGACTCTGGGATGGGTTCTAGGAATAACAGGGGAGACGTATTAGAAGAGTGCGCAGATAGAGATCTACGGGTCATCAATTCCTTGTTCCGCAAACGAGAGAACAGATCAGGAAGTGGACGTGGAAGAGCCTGAACGTTTAGACCTAAAATGAAATGCTAAAATAAAAAAATGCAAAGTACGCGCTCAGCATGGCTTTGTGTAGGATGTGGAGCTCCTCGGAAAGGTGCGTTGTAGCGACCACAGAGTGTTAAGGTCTCGAATCAGCCTAGATTTGACGAGGAATTGACAAAAACTAGTTAAGTGGGAGCGCATTAACGATTTAGCGGTAAGAAAGTTGAGGAATTGAGGACTTGCGCTGCAGACGAGATATACGGCTTTAACTGAGGAAGACAGCCTTGATGTTCAAACAATTAACAATAATGTGATTGCTATCATTCCGAAGTGCGGCTTATAAGTAGACTGTAGGATGGTTCGACAGGATACTGGCAAGCAAAAGAACATATCAAGAAATATTGTTCTCAAAAAAATTTTTAGAGCCATGAATAAATTACAAGTATCCATAAACCTCTGTAGATGGCTATCATGCAGTCTGTAGCTGATATTCTCTTTTTGCACCACACAATATAAGGCTCAATACTACCGGATGGTATTATTAGAAACTCTCACTAACACACTTTTTTATTTCCTTGATTTTTGACAACTGTTACTTTCGGCTGTACATGAATGTATCTGTAACCTTTTTCCTTAACAAAATCCCCTAAGTGTACTTGTGTTGTATTGCTCTATTGTATTGTTTAACTGCTGTAGTCGTGTTGTTTTTGATAGTGCGGGAATATGTTTGTGCCATTGTAACCGCGTAAGTGTTTTATGTAAAGAAAATGTGATTCTGCTGCTACAGGCTGTACACTATTGGAGGCTAAGGCCTCGTCAGGCTTCCGAGCCTTTAGCCTTACGCCACCCGCAGGAATTAATTGTATTACTTCCAGCAAATAAAGTTACTTACTTATCTTCTTTCTTACCTACAATCTCACGAGACGAAAGATAAAATTAAGGAATGACAAAGCACACGGACATCTAACACTGCAGAGGGAATAGAACTCGCAGAAATATCGAAGGTAATAAATTAACGCTAGGTAGCCGCCATAAAGAATATAAATATGGAAAGAATCAAGCATTGCTATAGGGAAGGGAATTAGCCTAAAAGCGGAGAAAAGGAAATTAAGCATAGGGGAAAACAAGATCTATGCGTTAAGAAACAAGGAAAGCAGTGCCATTAGCAATATCAATTAGCTGCCTAAAGTCTCCGAAGAGTTAAGGGTGATGGAGTGGATGCCGAGAAAAAGCAGGCGTGGCAACCGGCGGCAGAAAGTTAGGTGGGCAAATTGGATTAAGAAGTTTGCAGGGATACGGGGGGGGGGGGGGGGGGGCAGCTGGCGAAAGATACTGTTATTTGGAGATGCTTGGCAAAGGCCTTTGCCCTGCAATCGGCTTTCTCAGGATAATGATGATAGCCCATGATTTACGGGCTGTAGAGCGCGCCAAAACTTTTTGTGCCATACATGCAGCGCGAACGAGTGAAATGACTCGTTTGAGATACGGCTGTGTGCGGCGGGCGGTTCAATGTTTTTGAAAAATTAAAGCATAAAAGCTTCTTTGATCATCCATGAGGAGGCGCTGAAAATATGAAAGCAATTGATACGTGGAAGGTGGTCAACATTTTTGAACGAGGCCCGGTAGCCGCGGCTGCTGCGCCGATGCAGAAGGCTGGCACTGCTGCTTGCCAGGCCGATTGCCCAGCCTGTTCTTTTCTGCGCGAGCAAGGTCGCGTTCGCTCCAAGCTTCATCTCCATCAGCACCGCTAGTGATACGAGCGCTGCTAAAGGTGCTCCCCCGCTAGCGCAATACGCTCCAAAGAAAGAAAATAAAGAGAGTTATGTACAATGCCCGTGGAGGGCCCGGAAATTTGGTTGAGCACAGAATGTCCGAGCGAGGACGCAAGCATTGTGTTCAGGCCTCGGGAGGGTGGACAAGGCTGATGGGCGGAGGCCGAAGAATGAAGAATGTGCAGCAGGAAGTATCAAAATGCGCGAGTGCGCAAAAGTTCCAGGTAAAAAGGGGTGGCACTGAGCGGGACTGAGGCAGATAGGGGGGCCACGGGAGGCAGAGCATGGACGACAACGTGGGAGCGGCTGGGCTGGCATTTGGCACGTGTGCAGAACTCCGCGACTGCTGCTGCTGAGGTGTCCAAGCTCACGAGTGCCGACGAAATATTCGGGACGTGTGGCATGAAATTGTAGAGTAGGGGACTACGAGGTTGTGCACTGGGCGAGAGGCTTCCCTGCAGGAATTGTGGAGGAGACGCTTGAAAGGGCCGGTGAACCAAACCGGGGAGAAACGGCGGTCCAGGAGGAGGCTGCTAGTTCGGGCTCTTGGCAAGAGACCGCCGCTGCATGCGCTGCACTAGCCGATCCTCGGGTGAGGGCTCATTGCGCGGAGGCGACGGTGGAGAGAGTGGTGTGGGGAGGAGTTCTGATGTAGGAGCTGGCGGAGAGAGAACCGAATCGGGTCAGTTCTGTAATTCGACCGGAGGTGGTGAGCCGAGTGGCGGCGCAGCTTTTGAGTAAAAAGAGGATCGCAGGAAGGTGGCGGAAGCTCCAAGCCAATGTACGCGGTCAGGGCCTTCTTGAATTCGGCGTTGATGTGTGGGCCTCGAGAAGGCGAATTAAGTTTTGCTAGGAGAATGGGTGGGAGATTGCGGCTTGCGTGCTGATAGCGAAGAGGCAGGCTGGACATTAGGTTAAAGTGAAAGTGCGAAGCCAGTAGCGCTAGCCACAGAACGGAGCCCGTGCATAGAACGTAGGCGGGCTGACAGCCAAGGAAGAAAGGAGCGCTGAAAAGGCTGCAGGAACTCACCGGATATAGTTGGAGGCGCGTACTTGGCGGCCAGACAAAGCTGCCGAAAGCCTAGCGCGAACAGCGGACGTGCAGCGGGTGTGCAGTGGCAAGGCCAAGTGGAGGTAGAGGACGGGCGGGAGCGCAGAGCCGGTGGATGCGACGTTGCGTGTGTCCAAGCCATCGTCCGGAGACAGCAGATGTTGGACGTGATCCACAATTATTGAAGGAGGCCCTGTAGCCGCGGCTGGTGAGCCGACGCCGACGCTCTCGTTGCGGTGGCAGCCATAACCGAAACAGATGTGCAAGTGATAATCCCCTTCGTCCTAACTGGGGTAAGCAGCATGAGGCGATGTTTTTCCGCTGCACTTCCTACCAAAAAGAGAAAACCACGTACAAGTAAAAGAACTCAAGTAATACAGATTGTAAGACCACAAAAGCTGCTCTTTTTGAGCAACACCAATCCTGGGAAGTCGCCGCAGGAAAAATTCATTGCCGGGAAAGACACCTCCACAATCGCCGGACAAACATAAAGCCAGTCACCTGCACATTGAGGACGTGGTTGAGTTTCCTCCTCTTCTACCGCGCCCAATTGTTGAGCCACCTCCCGTAGCGAGTAGAAAAGTGAACACTTCACGGCAGCCGCAGTATGCAACCAGGAACCACCCACGCGAAGGACCTATTCGCCCAAACTGCGACAGTTCCGGTTCACTACTGTACTCGCTTGTTGAAACTATCCGCGCTTTCCTTACACCACACTCCTCGCTGGTGGCGAAGGCCATCCTAACTGTCATTGATTTTATTGCACCTCTTTTTGCACAGTGGCGGTAGCAGTCAATAGACCAGCTACCCTCCCTACCGTGCAAAGCATCCGTAACAAGGCCACCATTTTCCGATCATTGCCATCTCAGAATCCCGTCAGCGTACTACTATCCATCTTCCAGGCTATACCGTTCTGAACTCGATGACAGATGCTGACATCAGCAAAGTTCTTTTAGCTGTTCAGAAAGACCTCTCCTCCATTTCACAACTCATATCTATCGACTCACGGAATGATTAAGTTCTAGCCACCGTCAAGATCATAAACATGTCCTTCACAGTCATCGTCGGGTACACAACCCCTCCTGTCAACTTCGACGTCAACCGCCTTCATGATATCGTACGCAGTACCCCTGCGCCGCACATCATAACGGGAAATTTCAACGCACGTCATCCTGCTTCGGGAGACGTCGCAACAGCCAGAAGACGACAGTTATTTGATTTCGCACAGTGCAACAATTCCACTTTCCTCAACAACGGCCAGACAGATTTTTATCAAGATACAAGATCCAGTGCCCTTGACATTTCGATGATATCTGATCACATGTCTTCAACAGCCTAGAGTGTTGACATAGAATCTAATCGCAGCTATTATCTACCTACGTACATTGAGGTTGGTGGTGTTTTCTTAAGTTCAGAGCGGCGTGTTTTACTCTACACATATATTGAAGTTTTCGCTGACAGAGTTAAAAAAGTGTACCTCTCAAACCTCAATTATGAAAGCTTCATCGCTGCTGTAAGACGTGCTAAAATGTCCAGCACTAAAGTTACAGCTCTATGAAAAGTGCACTCAACTGCAGATGCTGAATATGAGCGACTTCGAGCAATTCGCCGGTGAGTAGAGAGACGAGCACGCAGAACAAATTATAGAGAAGACTACAGGGTTGCTAGGAGCGCACAGGAACATGTTCAACGTCATTTGGACAAGCTGGGAAGACTGAAATGGCGATGCTTTTGTGCGAAGCTTGATCCCATTGTACGCAGCATCAGTAGTCAGCCCGCGCCACTAATTTCTTTTGACTGCTTAGTATTAAATGCGAATATTTCTCGTCTAAATGCATCGGAGGCTTTATGTTCTAAAATCACAGCTCAATTAACGGCCATATCGGTGCCATTGCCTCTCCAAAGCTTTACCCCTTCACCTAATACCGACTTGCTTGCTGAACCGTACACTATAGACGAATTTCTTGCGGCTTTGGCAGCTACCAATAAAAAATGATACCCAGGACTGGACGGTGTAATCTCCACTGGCCTTCCTCACCCGAGAAATAACGCAAAGCTTCAGCTGCTCGAAGTTTATGACACCTCCTGGGAGACCGGAAGCCTTGAGACCGGCAGCCTCATCAGCGATTGGCGTCTTGGTTCCGTTAACGCGCACCACAATTTCGGCGTTACTCAGTTACCGCACCTCGACTACTTCTATATTCTTCAACAACTGCCAACAGTGCCTGTTATTTACGGTGACTCTCGGGCTGCATTACAATCTCTAAAGTCATCAGGAAGCCTTCAGGAGCCGATAATCGATGACTAAAACAGATTCCACTCCAAGGCCTGTGAGCTTGGCCACCGTGTTGCGTTACAGTGGTTACCCGCTCACTGTGGCCTTGCAGGCAACGATCACGCTGACGGTGCAGCGAGGTTGGCGCATGGCGACAACACTTTGCTCCTACCTATACCATTTTCTCGCAGTGATGGCGCAAGGCTTCTAACAACGAAATACTGGCAGACGCAACACTCTTTGTGGTGTGATCCGCAGCAACATATAGACCTCTTCTTCATATGGACCTCACTTGTGACTTCCGCATGCCGCGCAATATAGCCAGACGTGACCAAAATTGCATCCGCCAAATTCGCCTGGACGTTGCCTACACTAAATCCTAATTACAAAAGATTGGTGCATCAAGTAGCCCTCTGTACCCAACATGGGGTGTGCCCGAGGATCTGCCACATTTTTTTCCCGCTTCCAACTCTTCAACAATCATAGCAAGGCACTTTTAAGTGCTTTAGGATTCCTACAGGATGGCCCTGTGCACCTGGAGCATGTCCTTGAACCCTCGAGGGACGCAGCTTCGGGTGTGCGCGGGACGAATGCATTTTTGGTGTTTTTAAGACACGGGTTCGGTGGACATTTTTCGACAATTATGTGTGTGTGTCTGTGTGTGTGTGTGTGTGTGTTTGTGAGTGCGTGAGTGTGCTTGATTTCACCATTCACCCTTTCTTTTTCTCTTTCCCTTTTCTTTTCACCATCCTCTTTTCAACTCTTCTCTTCTCTCACCCTCACCTGGAGTACAATGCCAGGCCGACAACCAGGCAGTCCTCTGCACTGTCATTAAAGTTCTTCTCCTCCCCATATCGCGACACCAAACGACGAGTACTGGAAATATGATCGCTTCTCACCTGTTACCTAGAATCCTCTACTATCCTCTTCAGCGATATCTTCGACTTTGATGACCGCTCTTTTTCTTGAACCTTTGCTGTGAAGCATCAGATAAAAAGCGGTGATGCCGACCGTCATCAAAGACGTCCGTACAGACTGTCTAGTGGTGAACGCCACATAATTTAGCAGGAGGTGGCCAAGATGTTCTATAAGAAACCCGGAGCTGGCACTTCTGCTCCTATTACCAGCTCCTGAACCGCATCACGAACTCCTGTCCTCCGCTAGAATCGATGATAGATTGGATTGTCCTCACGAAGATAAACTTTTTCTCAGCGGATTATCGACTTCCTTTCTGGAAAATCTTCCAATGACATGATTTGAAAAGGATCGCTTTCATGAATTCTGACGGCTTATATAAGTTTAAAGTCATGCCGCTCTGCATGCGCAATGCGCCAGCCACCTTCACGCGCATGATAGGCTGCTTTCGCGGCTTTAAGTGGCCTAACTGTCTTTGTTCTCTAGACTGCGGTGTGGTTCTGTCTCCTACCTTTACCATACACCCCGTCAGGCTCATGAGTATTGTGACAGTGTTCTATACAGCCGAGCTCCAGCTAAAATCTTCGAAATGCAGATTATTTCGTTAAAGCTAATCGCTTTCGATCATCTGTTTGGTGCGTCAGGAGTTAGGCCAAATGCCGCTAAATTTCAAGCCGCCGTGGATTTAATCTACCACGGTGCGAAGCTTTGTTGGCCTGTGCTCATACCACCGCCGTTTTATCAAAGATCTATCTGGCATCGCTTGCCCTCTCACCGACCACCACCCCCTTTATATTGCTGTGAATCCTTGTAGTGTTTGTTCATTTTTCAATGCTGCGGGCACGCCGCTTTATCCTTTTGTGTGCAAGACGCGACAAGATTTATCTCTATAGATGGCATCCAAGCGGAGCCGATCCTACGTTGTTCAAGAATGTTGAAGTAACTTGGCACGCCGCATCTTGAACGCTGAGTATCAGCTTTAAATTGAACACAGCCGAGAGTGGAGGGCATTCTGTTTGGCGACAGCCGAGCTAGCTTGTTACTATGGCGCTGTCGAGTCATTATTTTGTGCGTGGGAGCAAGTCAGCATAATAAAGAGTTTTGATTTCATACCTTTGTCTGGCTCTTCCTGCGCACCGGACTGACGTCATTTCTATGTGACATCTGGTGGAAGTGCTGCACCGCGGACCGGCACTGCTACCAAAGTTGGAGTGCGGCACTGCATCATCACAGCTTGTTCTTGAACAGCCATGTGATGCTCCTGTATGCAGTGGCCTACGCCATGAAGACGCCGAGGAATGGGTACACCAGTTTGAGCGTGTGGCGAAATTTAACCGGTGGGACGACCAATCAAAGCAACGGTATGCCTTTTTCGTCCAGAATAGCCCAGCTAAAACTTGGTAAGAGAATCTCGAGGCTTGCCCACGAATGTAGAAGGAATCTAAGAAGTAACTCGTGAACACATTTACAAGCACTGTCCGCGAAGAAAAGGCTTCCTTACTGCTCGAAACGCGCATCTGAATGCCAAATGAGACCTGCCGAGTGTATGCCGAAGAGATGTGCCATTTGCCGACACCCCATTTATATTGTAGTGAATCGTAGTGTTTGTTCATCCTTCAGAGCTTCCGGCACGCCGCTTGATCGCTTTGTTTGCAATACGCCTCCATATTTATCTTGATTGATGAAATCCAGGCGGAGGCAATTCTGCGTTGTTCCAGAATGTTGCAGTACGAGAGTCTCGAGACTTCTCTGCGAATATAGAAGAAATTTGGGAAGGAAATTGAGAAAATATTTACAAGCATTGTTCACGAAGAAAATGTCGATTTACAGCTCAAGACGCGCAACTAAATGCAAAATGCGACCTCCCGAGAGTATGCCGAAGAGATGTGCCGTCTGTCGACACCTCCTTTATATTGCCGTGAATCATTGTAGTGTTTGTTCATCCTTCAAACCTGCAGGTGCGCCGGCACGTGACAGACGCGCAGGAGGTGCAATTCTTGATGCGGGGTGCCAGAGAAGAATTTTTTTGTGAATTGGTCTGAAACCCGCCAAAGACCACTGCCGAGTTCATAGCTCAAGCGTCTACGATGGAGAAGCTTCTCGACAGCAGGGCTCGGCAGTACAACTGGATGCCACCTGGCTTTCCTATGGGCCATACGGAAGCCTCAACGACAACCAGTGACAGCCTACGGGGCAACACCCGTGTAATCGTCCGTGAACAGCTACGGTGACTGCTGCTATCTTCGTCACAGCCGCAAGCAGCGACTCTCATTGAGGTGGTACGCAAATAATCGCACCAGGCAATTGGCACCCCGACTACGACGGTCACAGAACCACAGGGCATGAGATACGCCGCCGCACTACGCAATCCTGCGCCCCAGCGAGACACCCCCAGCCATCTTCGACGGGAACCAACTCTACTAGAACAGCTCCCACTGTCTCCCGCACGCCCCCTTTAAGGCCGACGCAACGGCTGTAGGAAATGCGACGAGTGGAGGACACCCGGCAACCGTCCACTGTGCTTTCTTTGTGGCAGTGCGGACCACATACTTCGTCACTGCGCCTACAGACGCATTGGGCTGCGTGGTTTCGGCATCGACACCCCACGAGCACTCCCCGGCCAGCGACCAGGGGAAATTGACAACTACCTGCGATGAGGAGAGTAGGTGTCGTCAAGTCGTCTGTCCCGCTGCCCGTTGCCGTCCACCACATGATTTTCGTAGCCGGGCCGCAGCTGCTTAGTGGCTGTTCGCAGGGGCCCCAGCTCTCGCAGGGGAAACTAAAAAAGGAGCTTTTAGAGGTTAGGTTTCCCACCGCGAAACGAAGAAGATGCGCCACCGACCACGCCGCATAAAGACGCTGCACCCGCTACGCTGCATGAAGACGCTGCCCCCGCTACACCATCTTCGCACACAATGACAACCTAAACCACGACACGAACCACCTTCGAAACGACGCCTTCGAAACCACCTTCGAATCCACCTTCGAAACGAAGACACACCCTACCTACGAATCACATTCGCGACAAAGCCATGACCCACCGTTGAGGACGACGTAAAAGGCAAGAGCCTGGAAATTCTACTTGGAAGTTACTATAGACGGCTGGAAAATGATCGCTCTAATCGACACGGGCGCTGATTGTACGGTGATGAACAGATAATTCGCCGCGAAATTGAGTAACCTCATGACCGCCTGGGATGGCCTACAAATTCGCACCGCTGGAGGCCACCTTATTACGCCATTGGGGCGATGCAGAGCGTGAGTGACCATAAAGGGAAATACCTCTCCTGCGACCTTCACATGTCTGCAGCAATGTTCCCTCGCCGTCATCACCATCAGCATCATCTTCAGCCTTACTACACCCACTGCAGGGCAAAGGCCTCTCCCATGTCTCTCCAATTAACCATGTCCTTTGCCAGCTGCTTTCACCCTTTGCCGGCAACTTCTTAATGTCCTCCGCCCACTTAACCTTCTGCCGCCCCCTGCAACACTTACATTCTCTTGCAATCCACTCCGTTACCCTAAAGGACGAGCAGTTATCTTGCTTTCGAATTACATGCCCTGCCAAAGCCCATTTCTTCCTCTTGATTCCAACTAGGATGTCATTAACCCGCAATTGTTCCCTCAGCCACTCAGCCGGCTTCCGGTCTCTTAACGTTACACCTATTATTTTTCTTTCCATGGCTCCCTGCGTTGCTCCTAACTTAAGGTGAATTTTTTCCGTTAGCCTCACGTTTCTGCCATGTAGGTGAGCACCGGTAAGATACAGCTATTGTACACTTTTCTTTTGAGAAAAATAGTAAAATGCCACTCATGATCTCAGAGAACATGCCATATGCGCTCCACCACATTCTTATCCTTCTATTTACTTCCACCTCCTGATACGGATCAGCTCTCACTACCTGCCATAAGTAGACGTATTTCTTTACACCTTCCAGGCTCCCGATTCCAATTGTGAACTGCAGTTCTCTTGCTAGACTGTTGAACACTACCTTGGTTTTCTGCTTGTTAATTTTTAGACCCAGCGTTCTGCTCTGACTGTCTAACTCATTGATCATGACTTGCTGTTCACCTCATAAGTGACTCAGCAAGGCAATACCATCAGCGTATCGCAGAATATTTAGCTATCCTCTCTTTACACTTATTCCCAACTGTTTCCAATTCATGCCTCGGAATACCTCCTGTACTTTGCTTTGCATCAATTTCTTTAATAAGAATCAGGCAATGGTCAACCTGCGTTCGAAGCTCTTCACGCTTTCGATGGACAAAGCCATTCCTTTAATGACGACCGTGGAACAGCATGTTGCCTTGAGTGTCCTGGATAAACAAGTGTGCGGCCCACCCCAATTAATCCTGATGTTCACTCTAGGTGACACTGATGGCACAAACATTGAAGCCCTTGTCGACGGGAAGTCGGTGTTGCTTCTAGAGCGAGGAATCTGCATCGCTAGAGGGACTTCACATTTATTAATAGACAAGCTGAAGTGCTGATCACGAACTTCAGCGAAAAATACCGGTACCTTCACAAAGAAACGATGATTGCTTTCCTCGATGAACTATCCGATGTTATCGAGGCCTTCGCCCTCTCTTATAGAGTCCCAGAATATTCAGCTAAGGGACATCGGGAAAACATTTCGACATAAACCCAGCCATGGCCTGCAACAGAGTAGACCAGATCCGCAATCTGCTTCAAAGCTACAGTGAGTGCTTCAGGTCATCGCCGAAGGTCCCACAAACGCTGATTGCCAAGCATCGCATTATCACCGACCAGCGCTCCCGACCTCTCCGCCAGAGCCTCTACTGTGCGTCGCCACGAGAAAGACAAGCTATTCCAGACCAAGTGGAAGAAATGCTTCACGACGACGGCATTAAGCCATCGAAGAGTCCCTTGGCGGCACCAGCTGTTCTAGTGAAGAAAGATGGCGTCGAGGTTACCGCCGCTTAAACACCATAACGAAGAAGGACATCTACCCCTTCCCCCGCATAAACGACACACTGAACCGGCTCCAACGACAAGTACTTCTCATCGATGGGCTTCAAAAGCGGCGACTGGTAAATTGAGGTGGATTAAAGAGACGACGAGAAGACAGCATTCATCCTCCTGAAGGACTCTTTGAGTTCAGTGTGATGTTTTTTGGTGTCTGTTTCACATCAGCAATGTTTCTGCAAGGAATCGTTATGGTGCTGGTAGACCTCAAGTGGCAAAATTGTCTAGTATTTTTAGACGACATCGTTGTCGTTGCCTCGAACATTGTAGAGAATCTTAAAAAGGCTATGCACAGTGCTAGATCCAATCACGTTGTGTCGCCTTACCTTCAAAGGGGCCCTGAAACACATAATATGTGCATTGTTTTGCCTCTTGTTTGCATATAATGAGTTATAGTGATGTATTAGCATCGGTCGTACCGCGGATACACCGGTTTTTAATATTTTAATTAGCTGGCAAAGGCAAATTTATGACGCTGACGGCGTCACCATGCAGTAGCGGTAATTAGGAGTGGATATGACATCACTTAATGGGAACTTTATGATTGCACAAACAGTAAATATACATCAAATTTGGTTAATAACTAGAGATAGGTTTGTCAAGTTTCTGTGTTTTATAATACATCAAAAAAACCAACTTGATTGCCTTAGATAAAAGCGCTGTAAAGCAAGTAAAACAAAAATACTCCATTAGAGGCTCTGGCTGCTTTTTTGCATCGATGCATTTCTCTGTAAAGATCCTACGGCCTAGCACACAACACTTATGGCTACTCTCTATGTATCTGAGAATGGCTTTGCGGAATCGATCTGATCGAGCCGCTGCACAACATTCGTTTAGGTACCAGGGAACGATGCAAAGAAAAAAGCCGTTCGTTTCACATTTGGCAGTGAGCATCGTAAGCTTGTGGAGGATCACTGGGCGGCGACGTCAGATAACGCCACGTTCCCGTCAACAGCGCGCGCTCCTTGCTCGCCGTGTCCAACCAACACGCTAGGAGCGACGGGAAATGGTAGGCGGCATAGAGGAGAAGAAGCTAGGAGGGAGCGTGACATCATAATCTGGAAGCTTAGTCATAAAAAATAAAATGGAAAGCATATTCGGAAATAGGTCATCACTTGACAAGGCAGCGGTAGCTATTAGCCGAATTTCTGTTTCGGTTTCTCTCTCTCGCTGTGTTGCGGAGCATGGAAGTTAACTAATATGCACTGCGATCAAAGCTGGTTGGCAGTCTGGTAACTGTGGCGGGCCTATTTCACAAGAGTCAGCAGCGGCCTCAGAGGAGGATGGCTTGCAGAGGCTGAGCGCGTGACGCCGTGCGCCCTCCTAGTTTTTTTGTTCCTCCACGATAGTCGGTAAGCAGTAGTGGTACGCGCTATGCTAAATGTGTCTGATATCTTGCACAGGCCGTCAGACCGTTTCAGTATCTCGCGCTCGATTTCGCATCCAGTTCGGATCGCGTTCAGATCCATTTGAGGCATCGTCACTTATCAGTGTTCCCTTCTGCGCCATAGGTGTGATGAGGAAGCATAGCTGGGCCAGCTGGGCATTCACATGGTTGTTGTAACCATGCAACCAGCGCTTCCAGCCTTGGCTAGAACAAGTTACAGAGAACAGATAGCCATGGAGTGCAAACTTCCGCCACATACTCAATTAGGATGTTTTGATTGGTCGCACTAAGTGTCGCCTTTGGGAGATCGAAATGGGAATGGGAAGCTACGCGAAAATCGAGTTGAGAGCAGCATTTTGTTTGCTTGTATTTTGAAATTTCTTCATTGAATATCTTCCGTTCCTATGCATCAATTCTTGTAATTCTTATTGATTCAGCATTCTTGTGACGTAAAGAATGCATGTGACGTGTAACCGGCCTCAGTTCAAGCAGTGTTTCGCAGTCTCTTTAAAGCAGTGAAGTGCCACTTTACCTAGGAAAAGCTACTGTTTGTAGGCCACATCGCTAGCATGGAGGAAGTACGCCGAGACCCTCACAAAAGAGGTGCTATCGCATTGTTTTTATCTCCAGCAGATAAAAAATCTGTGCGGAGATTGTTCAGACTATGCGCGCATTACCGACGATTTGTCAAGAAATTTTCGCGCATCGCCCAGCCTCTGACCGAACTGACAAAGGAAGGCGTTCAATTTATATGGGGAGTGCCGCAAGCAAAATCCTTAAAGGAACTTTCGTGTGGTTTAGAGTCCCCACCGATCGTCGCACATTTGAATGAAAACGCCGATACTGAAGTTCATACCGACGCAAGAACCGCGTTCCTGGGCGCCGTGCCTGTTCAGAAAAGCGACGGACTGGTGATATTAATTGCACACGCTAGCCGTTCCCTTTGCAAGGCCGAGGCTAACTTGTCGACAGCTGAGAAGGTGTGCCAATCACCATCTGGGATACGTCGACGTTCCGCTCCTATCTGTACGGACGACCGTCCAAGGTGGTCAGCGATCACCACACACTGTGCTGGCTTGTCAGTTTTAAGGACCCTTTTGGCTTCCTCCCTTCATGAAGCCTGCGCCGCCAGGAGTTTGACGTTGCCGTCATTTACTTGTCCGGTCTCCAAGCACTCTGACGCCGATTGCCTCTCACGAGCCCCTGCAGATGCACCGCCGCCGGACGAAGATATGGACGCCTTCCTGGGATCCTTCCCACTTGACAGCAGGATTTTTGCATCCTTTTAAACCCCCTTCAAGACCCTTCCAGGAAATCGGTATGGACCTGCAGTTCCCTTTCTCAAGGTCAACGTCTGCAAAGAAGTGGATCATCATAGCGACCGACTAACTGACGCGCTACGCCGAAGCAAAAGTCCTACTCAATGCAAGAGAGGCTGAAGTAGCAGTTTTTCGTGGCGTGCATTCTTGTGCTACACGGCGGCCCCGATGTACTCATCATGCACAGAGGAGCAGTGTTGACGGCGGAAATGACGCCAGACATCCTGCGCAAAAACCAAACAAGCCACCCGAAAAAAACTGCTTACCATCCACAGATCAAGGGACTGACGGAACACCTGAACAAAACAATCGTTGCAATCCTCGTCAATATGTCGATTCTGAACAGAGGACCAGGAACGTCATCCTGCCTTACCTAGTCTTCGCCTGCAACACCGCAGTACTAAAGACCACCCAGACGACGCCTTTTGGGCTCTGCCATGGCAGGGAGGCCACGACCATGCTAGACGCCATGCTGCACAACGCTACCGAAGATGATATACAAGCAGCACAGACAATCGGCCCAATATTGCAACAGGATGTTTCCATCCTGGTCCTCTCTAGGGCCAGCCTTTGCCAATAAGGTTCTAATAGTGGGCAAATTACCTGTGCTGCTGTGGATAACGTGGACTTCGCTGCCTACCTTCAGCACACAGAAGCGCGAAGACTTGCTCGATTACGGGTCGAAGACCAGCAGCGAACCGACGCCAGACGCTATAACCTACGAATACGCAACGTGGAATACAAGCCAAGAGACAGTTTGGGTTTGGAAGCCTATTGAAAAATTGAATTTTTGGGGAAATGAAATGATGCAGTATCTGCGAAATCTTGGCGGACAGCTGAACCGCGCCGTGAAGGAGGATATAAAGGAGAGAGTGAAAGAAGCAGACGAAGAAAGAGGTACCGTTGTGGAGGTCTCTGGAAAAATTTCTACCACGTGGGGATCATTAACGTGCACTGACATCGCAGAGCACATGGGCGCATTTACTTTTCGCCTCCATAGGAACGCTGCTGTCATGGTCGGGTTCTGACCAAGCGTCCCTGTAACCACGTACCCTGTAAGCTGTAACCAAGCGCCCTAACCACTAAGCCACCGCGGCGAGTGGGCGCCCATTCGCCGCCGCGAATTCAGTGAAAAGCTTTTGCGCCTCAATATCGGCCCCTACAAGGTTCTTAGTCGGCTAGGTGAACTGGACTATGAAGTCGTCCCTGACGAAATGACTGCATCCCAGCGAAGCCGCGTGCGACTAGAAGTTGTCCGTGCTACCCGTATAAAGCCTATTAAGTGCGCTAAACTACGGGGTGTTTCCATGCTGGGTGTTTGTTTTTGCACAATCGATTCATTTTTTTCTAGCAGCCTATTTGTCCTAAAGCATCGCGTTGATGCTTTTTTGAGAGGGGAGTAATACCAAGAGTTTTTGTAGCGTTTGTTTATTCATGAGAGCTGCTGCACGACGCTTTATCGCTTTGTCTGCAAGACGCGACCATACTTATTTTGATTGATCGCACCCTGGCGGAGCCGACTTCTTTGTTCCAGAATGTTGTAGTAACTATGCACGCCGCATCTCGAACGTTCGCTATGAGCGTTAAATTGATCATGGTCGATAGGGGCTGGCATTCTGTTCGACAACCGCCGATCATGCTTGTTGCTACACCACTGCCGAGTCCTTCAGTTCTTTGTGGACGTATATCCCTAACAAAAAGTTTCGTTTAGAAACCTTTCTAGCTCTCTCATGCGCGTCGGACTACGTGATAATATCGGACCCTGCCCAGGAGAAAGTATTTTTTCGCTTATCTACCTGCTAAAACACTATGCAGCGATGGCGTAAAGGTAGAACATCCGCCCCGCGTGCAACAGGACTGGGAATCAAATCCTGGTGCCGCGAAATTCTTCACCGGGTTTCAAAAAAAAATAAATCCGGGTGTCGATGGAATTGCATAACCAGGCCTGGAGTGCGGCCTTATCTCGGCGACAAGAACCGACAACGCACTCTCTCACCAGAGCAGGATTTGGCCACCCTGGTGTATTACTTGGCCACAACCTTCTATGATCAAACCAATTAAGCCTCGGCCTTCAGTCCCCAGCAGCGGCGGAGCAACTGACCACGGCGGTGGTCAGGCCTGTGACGCAGCGGCGGGTGCTAAGAATCTCTGGTTCCGGACAGGCCGCCATTGGAATCTGAACCTGGCAACGTATAAGGCTAGAACTTTATCTAGTGAGGCTAGCCTAGCTGTGCTGTTCGAGGAACCAGCGGGAATTAAATGGGATGTGGTAGGGCTTAGCGAAGATAGGAGGACAGGTGATGCGTATACAGTACTAAAGGATGGACACATACAGTGCTTTCGCGGATTAGAGGATAGACGAGAACTAGGTGTGGGATTCCTCATTAATAAGGATATAGCAGGCAACGTAGAGGAGCTCTATAGTATTAACGAGAGTGTAGCAGCTATAGTAATTAGGCTGAATAGGAGGTACAAGCTGAAAGTTGTGCAGGCCTACGCACCCACATCCAGCCATGATGACCAGACCGTTGAAAGTTGCTATGAAGACGTAGAATCGGCAATGAATAAAGTAAAATCGCAGTACACTGTACTGATGGGCGACTTCAACGCGAAGGTGGGCAAGAAGCAGGCTGACGACCACGCGGTAGGTGACTATTGGATAGGCTCTAGAAATAGCAGGGGGGAGTTATTAGTCGAATTCGCGGATAGAAATAATTTACGGATCATGAATACCTTCTTCCGCAAACGAGAAAACAGGAAGTGGACCTGGAAGAGCACCAATGTTGAAACTACAAATGAAATCGACTTCATACTATGCGCTAAACCTGGCATAATTCAGGATGTGGCCGTCCTCGGAAAGGTTCGTTGTAGCGACCACAGAATGGTAAGATGTAGAATTAGCTTAGACTTGAAGAGAGAACGGAAGAAGCTAGGAAGAAGAAGACCATTAACGAGTAAGCCGTAAGAGGAAAAGCATAGAAGTTTAGGATAGCGCTGCAAAACAGATACTCGGCTTTAACTGAGGAAGACGATCTTGATGTTCATTTATTGCACGATAATCTGACATCAACAATTACGGAGTGCGAGTAGAAGTAGGCAGTAGGACAGTTCGAAAGGATACCGGGAAGCTATCTCAGGTAACGAAAGATCTGATTAAGGAGCGCCAAAGCATGAGGGCATCTAATTCCACCGATAGGATAGAACTAACGGAGCTATGAAAGTTAATAAATAAGCGCGAGGTAGCCGACATAAGGAATTTTAATATGGAGAGAATCGAGCATGCTCTAAAGAACGGAGGTAGCCTAAAAGCAGTGAAGAGGAAACTAATCTTAGGTAAACACCAGTTGTATGCATTAAGAGACAAGAGGGCAATGTCATTAGCAATATGTATAAGATAGTTAACGTAGCCGAAGAGTTCTATACAGACCTGTACAGTAGCCAATATAATCAGAGCTCTAATGAGAAAGACAGCAGTGCACAGCAATGCGTCATCCTGCCAGTAACGAACGAAAAAGCTGTGGAGGATCAGGTAACAGCAGATCTGTTGAAGGATTGAGGGGACATCGTGCTAGAAAAACTAGCCACCCTGTATACGCAATGCGTTATGACCTCGACTGTACCAGATGCTTGGAAGAATGCAAACATCTTAATTCATAAGACGGGAGACGCCGAGGACTTGAAAAATTACAGGCCGATCAACTTACTATCCGTTGCCTACAAAGTATTTACTAAGGTAATCGTTAATAGAGTCAGGGCAACGTTAGACTTTAATCAACCAAATGATCAGGCAGGCTTTCGTTAAGGATATTCCACAAAAGATCACATTCACACTATCAATCAGGTGATAGAGATATGCGCAGAATATAACCAACCTCTATATATAGCTTTCATTGATTATGACAAAGCATTCGACTCAGTGGAAACCTTAGCAGTCATACAGGCATTGCGTAATCAGGGGGTAGAAGAGCCTTATGTCAAAATACTGGAAGATATATATAGCAACTGCACAGCTACTGTAGTCCTCCATAAAGTCAGCAATAAAATTCCAATAAGGAAGGGCGTCAGGCAAGGAGTCACTATCTCGCCAATGCTGTTCACCGTATGTTTACAGGAGATATTTCGAGGCCTGAATTGGGAACAGTTGGGAATAAGAATAAAGGGGAATACCTAAAAAATCTGCGATTTGCTGATGATATTGCCTTGCTGAGTCACTCAGGAGATGAACTGCAAATCATGATCAATGAGTTAGACAGGCAGAGCAGATCGATGGGTCTAAAAATTAACATGCAGCAAACAAAGGTAATGTCCAACAGCCTAGCAAGGGAACAACAGTTCACAATTGGCAGCGAGAGCCTAGAAGTTGTGACGGAATGCGTATACTTAGGGCAGGTAGTGACAGCTGATCCGGATCATGAGAGGGAGATAACAAGAAGTATAAGAATGGGGTGGAGCTCATGTGGCAAATTCTCGCAGATCATGAGTGGCAGTTTACCAATTTTCCTCAAGAGAAAAGTGTACAACCGCTTAATTTTACCGGTACTCACCTACGGGGCAGAAACGTTTAGGCTAACGAAAAGAGTTCAGCTTAAGTTAAGGACAACGCAGTGAGCAATGGAAAGAAAAATGATCGGTGTAACGTTAAGAGACCGGAAGCGGGCAGAGTGGGTGAGGGAACAAACATGGGTTAATGACATCCTAGTCGAAATCAAGAGATAGAAATGGGCTTGGAGAGGGCATGTAATGCGAAGGCAGGACAACCGATGGTCCTTAAGGGTAACGGAGTAGATTCCAAGAGAAAGTAAGCGTAGCAGGGGGCGGCAGAAGGTTAGGTGGGCGGATGAGATTAAGAAGTTTGCAGGCAAAGGGTGGATGCAGGTGGCAAAAGATAGGGTTAATTGTAGAGACATGGGAGAGGCCTTTGCACTGCAGTGGGTGTAGTAAGGCTGATAATGATGATGATGATGATGATGATTTGCTAAAAACTCCGCCCGTTTTAGCCTATTTCGATCGGTTTGCTCACACTGAAGTCCGCAACCCCCCCTCCTCGCATGCCTTATCGTTGTGATTTGTGAACCTGCCCACGGTGACGTCCACATAATTGTTTATGCAAGCCAACTTATTTCCGAAGCAGAGAATGGTTATTAACAATGCGCGACTTTTTCTCCTTTATCTGAGGAGTCGCCAAATTTCGTCCCTCTCTGTTTTGCAGTTGTTCCTCAGTAATCACGGACCACCACGACTTTTGTGGGCTTCCTTTATTAAAAGACCCCCCCCCCCCCCAGCAACTTTGGGCACTGGGCGCTACACCTCCACAAGTATTCGTACAAATTCGATTACAGTTCAATGCGTCTCGACCTAGACGATGATTTGTCTCGGTACCCTGTAGAGTTTCCTGATGTTCGTGAAAGTGATACCCTGCTTTGTCGGTTTGATATTTCTGATCTCAACATCGCCGACGAACAGCGCAAAGATTCCTCCTTAAAATCCCTCATTCATGGCCTGAACTCAGAATATACGAATCCGCCCTTGGAACCATACGTTCGTCAGAATAGCATTTCCTGCTATCGCAGCATACACCCTGATGGTCCTCCGCTATTGCTTAGAATACCTTTACAGCTACGCTCCTCTATCCTTGAGGGACTCCATGATCTGCCGACAGCAGTACACCTTGGTGTCTCCCGCAATTAAGCCCGGGTGCGGCACCGCTTATTTTCACATGGTTTGTACCGTACCGCCAAGCGTTATGTCGCCGCTTGTGACCTTTGTTAAAGTAGAAAGACGTGCCCCTCATTGCTTGCCGGTTTCCGGAAGCCCATTGATGTCTCTCTTGAACTACTTTACAGTGTTAGCCACGTCGTTCTCGGCCCTTAACCCGCATATTTATCCGGCAACAAGTGGATCGCTATCGCAATGGACTATGCGACTATGTGCGCCATCACGCATGTCCTGCCAACGAGCTTCGCTGCAGATGTCGCCGGGTTTCTTGTGCAAAATGTCATTCTGCACCATGGCGCTCCTCGCCAATTACTCACCTAGCGCGGCCGTAGTTTTTTTTCCGGAGTCGTTGACGACATCCTCCGTTCATGTTCCACGCAGCAAAAGCTCGTCACAGCACATCACCGAAAGACCACTCTGCTTATGGGCCGCCTCAACTGAACTGTGACCAACATGTTATCTTTTGTATGTCTCCCCCGAGCACTGAGACCGGGACAGACCATAGCATTATGTGATGTTCACATACGATTGTTCTGAGCATGACACCACACGCTATTCTCACTTCTACCTTTTGTTTGGTGGGTACCGTCGTTTGGCCTTGGACGCTCTCATGAACTGTTCTGCAGTATCCTGCACCACTTACGCCAGTGATGCCATCGCTTAAATCACCCAGGCGGGCAAGGCAGCACCCGTGGGATGCAGTCGCAGGTAAACCAGTTAGTCTTTTTTATGCAGGTCCTTGCTTCGCGCATCGACCCTGTCTCTGTTCAGCTCGGCGGCGGCGAATGTGCTGCTTCATGGAATGAACGATACCAGCATGTGCCAGTGACAGTGCTTTTCCCCGCCAACACCGGAATTTTCAACGACACCGACGGCCGCTGAGCTGAACTTTTTCGACGTCCGCAGTGGCTATCCCAAGGAACATCGGCATCATCGAATCTTTCGGGAACCGCCCCTAAGGTTTTCTTCACCAGTGGGCAAGGCAGCACCCGTGGTATGCAGTCGCAGCTAAACCCGTTCGTCTTTTTTATGCAGGTTAGTAGATATCGCTACTTCTATGAATTTAAAAGCGATTCTCTTTGTTTGGTTGTGCTGCCTTGCCCAGGCGTCTTGCTTGAAACATTTTCAGAGTGTTTTGATACATTTTGTTTACTTGCACTTTTGCTTAGCGGTGACGTTGAGCTTAATTCAGGCCCAGAGGTAGCAAAGAAACTCGATGAAATTATTGTGAATCAAAAGGTCTCTTCATGCCAACTTCAGTCTCTAGGGGCAAAACTTCACTTGCTTATATCAGAAACAAATCAGAGACTTGCTTCAATTGAAAGCAAACTGGAAGTACTATCGCAAACAGCCCAAAGCATGGAAGCTTGCGAGCACTCGTTGGCAGGATTGAACAGAGAAATAGTTTCGCTAAGAACAAAAGTGGACTACCTTGAAAACTACTCTCGTCGTAACAACCTGCTCATTTATGGCATTGAAGAGTCAGAAACTGAAACAGTAGATGACCTTAAGAAGCATGTTCTGACGGAAATAATTGAAAGCAAACTTGAAGTCAAAGTAGGGAGTTTGCGGAGGGTGCACCGCTTGGGGAAAAAGCTGAAGATAAAAAGCGTCCCGTGATTATGAGGTTTTTTGATTTCGCTGAAAATGAAGAGGTTCTCCGGAATGCTTCAAAATTGAAGGGTTCCCAAACGTCCATCTAACAGGACTTTTCACCTAGGCTACGGAAAACGAGAAAGCTACTTTGGGCTACTGTTAAGGATGTTAAGAAGCCCGAGGATAAAGTGTACCTCAAATATGACAAATTAGTTGTCAATAAAGAGGTGTACGCGTGGGACGAAAAGAAGAACCAAAGGTATAAAGTAAGTGGTGCAGTTTCAGGTGATATCGGTCAAAACGCCCCGAGTAATGACGCAACTTCCTCTGAATCAGTGAAAAATGCCGGGCGTCCGCGAAGGAAATGTGCTGCCGCTTCTTCTACTTGACAGGCCACAAGTTCAATTCGGTCTTCCTTCAACGCCTTTATTAATGATCATCAAATTAAACAGATACCGTCATCTGCAGTAAATATCGTTAGCAATTCTTTTGAAAGTCGGACGAAACCACCACCTGAGATTCGCCAACTACGTGTGATATCTTTGAATGCCAGAAGCATTGTTAATAAAACAGACAGCCTTGAGGTAGTGCTCTTCTCTTATGATCCCCATGTACTGGTGATAAGCGAGACATGGTTACACAGTGGTATTCTTGATGAAGAAATTGTGCCACCGGGCTACGTCATTTACAGACGTGGTCGCGGTTCACGTGGTGGTGGGGTTGCTGTGATTGCTAGGTGTGAAGTGAAGGTAACGCTCCTTGACCAAATTGATCAGCATGAAAGCTTGTTTTTGCGCCTAGTAACGCATGGCTTCACCCTTTACCTTTGCGCTGTGTATCGTCCACCTGATGCAACGGATTCTTTTATGTCTAGTCTTTTAGATCATTTAATACATTACCAGAATCGGAATCTTATCCTTACCGGTGACGTCAATCTTCCTGCCATCGACTGGGACAAACCATCGTATGGCCTATGTGCCTCATGTGATATTGTTTTAGATCTGATGTTTTCTTTAAACCTTAAGCAAGCTGTTCGTGAATACACCAGACAGTCATCTGTACTATACCTATTCTTTGTTAGCCGAACCTTTTTATGGAGTGCTTGACGTTGAACCGGGAATATCAGATCATTGTCTTTTATACTTTTGTTGTGTTTCGCCTGGTGCTTCGGGGGTGCGTCAGGCTAAAATGATAAGGGACTTCGTTCGTGCTAATGTTAATGCAGTCATCGACGGCTTACAGTCGCTGTTAAGCAGCTCGTCCTGGAAAGACGTTCATAGTTTGTGGTATCACTTTAAGAATGCAGTGCAGTACTGTACGGAACATTTTATTCCACTTAGAAAAGTTCATATCAACCGTCGCAATCCTTGGATAAGTCGAGAACTTCAACTGAAACGCAAAGTGAAGCGATTTAGGAAGAAAAAGATATCTTCATTACAACAGTTCCAACTACTCAAACAGAAACTTGCCTTAAAGTTAAAATCAGCAAAGTTTCATTAATTTTAAATGACGCTCCCCGAATTCATCAGATGCAATCCCCAAAAGTTTTGGAAATTTTTAGGTCGAAAGAATGAGCAGTTGAGTAAAGTCCGAATTAATGACGACATTGTGACCGACTGCACAGTGCTTGCAGAAGGTTTTAACTCTTACTTTAAAAGCGTATTTCTGACGGAGAGGGCAACCACAGCTAGAATTTGAGGTGATGATCTTGGTAACGTTCCGGCTATTTCTGTGAATGGTGTTCTGTCGATGCTGAGTAAACTTGATAAGAAATGTTCTGGTCCTGATGGGCTTGCAAATGCTTTTCTTAAACGTTTTGCAATGCAATTATCCGAGTTTTTAACACAGCTATTTCAAGTCTCTTTAAATGTTGGTGATATGCCAGAGGACTGGACATTGGCCCGCGTTGTACCAATCCATAAAAAAGGAGACAAGCTAAGTATTTCTAACTACAGACCGATTACAATTACTTCTTCTTGTCGTAAGTTGAGAGAAAACATAGTCTCTGGGTACCTTAATTCGTTTCTAGCTGAAAATAACATTTTATTCCCTTTGCAACACGGCTTCAGAAAGGGCATGTCCACCGTGACGCAGTTGGTTTCTACTGTGAATGAATTCGAAGTTGTTCTTGATGAATTCGGGCAGGTTGATGTTCTTTTTTTAGACTTCCGCAAGGCTTTTGACACTGTTTCTCATGGCAAACTCATTTCTAAATTAGATAGTATTGGCGTCATTACTTATCTTGTCAACTGGATTCATGCTTATCTTAAACATAGGAAACAATACGTAGACGTTAATGGCTGCAGATATAACGATCTTCCAATTACTTCAGGCGTACCTCCGGGCAGCGTCTTAGGGCCACCGCTGTTCCTAATCTATATAAATGATCTGTCTGCTTCCATCCCCGGAAATGTCTCTTTAAAGCTTTTTTCAGATAATTGCACACTTTTTAAGACCATAAATAACCAGAACGATCACTACTTCTTGCAAAATGCGCTTCTAGCTGTTCATCAGTGGTGTGTAAAATGGGATATGCAACTAAACCTTGATAAAACTATTCTGTTACGCATTTCGCGCAAAAAGCATCTTAGTCCTTTTTCTTACACCCTGCAAAATTATGTAATCCACGAGGTCACAAAATATAAATATTTAGGGGTAACGTTAACTCATGACTTAACATGGACTTCGCACATTGCGGACATTTGCTCCTCGTCCTTTTCTAAGCTTTGTTACTTAAGGCGGAAGCTTAAAGATGCCCCAAGTAAAGTTAAACTCCTTGCATACTCAACATTCATTAGGTCCAAATTAGAGTACGCTTCGGTAATATGGGATCCATTCATAAAGAAAGACATATACAAGATAGAGATGGTGCAAAGGAAAGCGGTTAGGTTTATTTATAACAAATGCAGGAGGTTACACTCACCTACAACACTAATGAAAACCAAGCATATTCCATTACTTGAAGTACGCAGAAAAATTTTCCGTCTGCAGTTTATGCATAACCTTTTAACACATAAACTAAACATACCCCGCCCTGAAATTCTGAAACAATTGTCGCGCCGAACACACCATTCACGAATTCATTTGTTGGAACCCATTTTTGCAAAGACTGACTCATTCAAGCACAGTTTTTTTCCACGGACTGTTTCCGACTGGAACTCTCTTCCCGAGGCCATTTTCCAGTCTTCAAATTTTAGTAAAGCTCTTGAGAAGCATTTTATCGAGTAATTGTGCGTTGTATTTCGTTATTCTGCTCATTGTTTGTAACCCCATGTATTTTCTTAGTATTTGTCATTTCCAATGCCTTGTATAGCCCCTCCTGCATGGGCCAATCTATTGGCCTGCAGTATTATGAAATAAAATAAATAAAAATAGGCCGAGTTTGCTCCCACACTCTCATGCGTGCCAGAACTCCTCCTACAACTGCCGACACCTTAAAGTCAACTGCGCACCAGAATCAGACTTCCTTCTGTGGTCGCCTTCGTGTCGCGTCGGCCACTCCGAGAAACATCTTTCCCACCACAGTGCTCCTTACCGTGTGGTGCGCAGAGTGACTGACCCGAAGAATGAAATCTCTGCCCATGCGTCTTAAACATCCTCCACGCGCCTCGTCACCGACGTAGTCCATGTTTAATGCTTTTAACCCTACCATGTCGCTCACAGGTTCGCACCCCAACATAGGGACGGCGCTCTTCGGCCTCCCCGCTCCATGTAGCGAGATGACGCGAACGAAGAGGTGCGCTATGTAACGAAACGACGACGGCCGAAGACGACGACCTCACGCTGTCCGCTATGCGATGCTCGCAGCTCTTCTTGCCGCCGGTATATACTTGCTTGTAAATATTTTTAAACAGATTCTTCCCAGATACAACATCGTATCCTCGCATTAAATGCTACGCCAAGGCAATTCTCTTCTGGGTTTAAAACGCATTTCATTAATCTGAAGCATTCAAAAAGGTTCTGAGTGTCCGCTTTGGAAGAACGCACCACGTTTGAGAACGAGTTGAAAATAGCAGTGCGCAGCGTATATAATTAAATAAAAGGATTTTTGTAGCGATAACTACACTACGCAAAATCTTTGAGTATTCACCATGGTAACGTGGTTGGTCACGTGGTGCGGACCAGCTGCTGCTGCCGGCAGCGCGGCGCGCTGGCGAAAGAGCGGCAACAGCTGGGCGCATGCGCCGTGTCAACTGGGACGAAGACGAAGAAGCCGAACGGAGCCGCGAAAGAGTGACTTTGCAATTCGACTGAACGAGTTCCAATTAGCCACATGCAGCTATCAGGTCACTTCACCTTTAACCAGACCTAAAGCACAGCTATTTCTTTGCTGGAAGTTTTGGTTAAGTTGGCACCACCTCTGCAGTTGCACATTGATATTAGTGATGACCTAGCAAACTGGGTTAACACATTCATAGTGACGTCGGCGTCACCCCCAAGCACTGATGCTCCTGTGAACAGGTACTGAGTTCAGTGATTTTTTCAGTTGGAGAATTTTGAAAATGTAATTATCTTCCACTTAACAGATGTCTTAAACTTGTTTGAATGCATCTTCTTTCGGCCATATGACAGCAACCTTGCCATTTTTTTGTGTACAGAATAGTGTCTGTACCCCTTTAAGTTGCCCTTCTCTCCTTGCAGATCCGGCTCACTTTCTGTCTCTTTATATTGAAGCAATATCTGCTGTAATAGTTAGCTAGATAATCCTCAATTCTAATTTTCATAGTTTCTGGTACCATTCAATATTCCGACCCTCAGGAAGGTAGCGTTCAGAAAAGGTTGACGTGCGCAGCGCTGGTTTACTTATACGTGCAAGACGCTGTTGGGACGCGGAAGGCAGCAGGCAGCTCAATAGATGAAGGCGAGGAAACATCTAGCGCCGAGATGGCTCAAGGCTTGTCAACTGCTAAGTAATACAGTTTAGCCGCGTATGGCGCCACTATGGGAGTTAGAAGTGTGGCATTACTCCCACTCTCTGAAAGACACCGACTCGGTGCGGCCGCAATTTGATGCAGGACAACAAGGGTAGTGGCATGCGTCTGGCGTGCGGTGTAGACATGCGCGACGAGCTAGCGGGCGTGGTACGGCTTCATCCGGGTGACGTGGACAACTTCGGAGGTCGGCCGTCTAGAAGTGCGAAGAACTTCATAGATGACTTCACTGACCTGGCAGAGCATTTTGTAGGGGTTAAAGTATCGGCGTAGAAGCTTTTCAGGGCGCCCTCACATGCGAGTTGGGCTCCACAGCGAGATTTGTTCGCCGGGCTGGTAACGCACATTCCTATGGAATATGTTTAGCGCCGAGCGTCGAAAACTTTCTTGTGCCGGATGCGCTCTCGAGAGAGTGGGTGGGCGGCCTCAGCGTAACTAACGAATTGGGCAGCACCCATAACGGAGGAGGTAGCGCTAGCTGGAAGCAGCACCGCATACAGCATGGTTGTGGCTTCGCGACCATGTACTAAACGAAATGAAGTGACGTGTGTCGTTTCCTGAACTGCAGTATTATAGGCAAATGTGACGTAAGGGAGCATGGCATCTCAGTTTCGGTGGTCCGTGTCAGTATACATAGAAATCATGTCGGCGATCGTCTTGTTGAGCCGTTCGGTGAGGCCGTTCGTTTGGGAGTGGTAGGCGGTTGTCTTGCGGTGACTGGTGCCACTTTGGCGCATAACCTCCTGCGCAAGGGCCCAGGTGAACGTTGTTCCCCTGTCAGTTACAACGATGACAGGTCACCGTAACGAAGCATAATGTTTTTATAAAAAATTCGCATTTTCCTAAGCGGTACCACGGGTAAGAGGTTTAGTCTCATAGTATCGGCTAAGGTAGTCGAGGTGTGGCGGCTACCCAGCGAGGACTCCAGAAATGGGCCGAGTAAGTTCATGCCGACTTCATGGAAGGAGACGGATCAATATGCTCCATTAGGATGGCTGGCTTAGTCTGCGGCGTCTTGCGACGCTGGCACTTGCGGCAAGTTGTTACGTAATGCTTCAAAACTGCAGCAACCCTGGGCCGGTAGTACGTTTGCCGTATTCGTGCCAATGTTCGAGAAAAAACCAGGTGATTAGAAGATGGGTCAACATGGCATGCCTGCAGGACTTCGTCGCGAAGAGCCGTAGACACGACGGGTAGATTAACAGCCTCCGTCGGGCTGTAGTTTTTCTTATATAAGATGCCGTCGCGTAAACACAACGACGACAGTCCGCGTGAGAAGGTTCGTGGGGGAGACTGAGCTCTTCCTTTCAGATACTCAATGAGGGGCCGTTATTCACTGTCGTTTCTGGTGTTGACTGAGAACGGACGTAGAGATGACGCCAAGAAAAAACTGAATCGTCGTCGGGGTCAGATTGGGAGTCCTCGATAGGAGCATGAGACAAAGTCGTCATCACTGTGTTTCCTACGAGACTTATGGACGATGGTGACATCGAATTCTTGAAATGGAATGCTCTAGCGCTCAAGCCGTTCCGAAGGTTCTTTGAGGTTCGCCAGCCAACACAGCGAGTGGTGGTCACTGACGACCCTGAAAAGGCGGCCATATAAGTACGGCCGAAATTTGGTCAGCGCCCACTCACTGGCCAGAGATTCTTTTTCGGTGCCGGAATTGTTTGCCTCAGATCATGACAAGGCGCGGCTCGCGTATGCGATTACGTGTTCGACACTATGCTGCAACTGCACAAGGACCGTACCGAGGCCGATATTGCTGGCGTCTGCGTGCAGTTCAGTGGCGACCGACCCGTCAAAGTGTCCAAGGATGGGCGTCGTTTGGAGAGGCGTTAGGTGGTCTTGAAAGGTCTTCTGTTGCTGCAGGCCGCACAAGAACGGTTCGGAATCTTTCGTGAGGCGGTTGAGGGGCTCAGCGATCTGGGAGAAGTTCTGCACAAAACGCCGATAATAGGCGCACAGACGCAGAAAGCGCCGCACATTTCGCTTATCGGAGGGCACAGGAAAAACAGCCACGGTGGCTGTCTTATCGGGATTGGGGCTAACCCCTTTAGCACTCACGGTGTGGCCCGGAAACTTCAACTCTTCGAAAGCGAAGTGACAATTTTCGGGCTTCCGGGAAAGACCGGCAGACCGAATTGCTTCGAACACAGCGCTCAGGAGTCTCAGGTGTTCTTCGAACGTATCAGAGAAGATGACATCATCCAAGTGCACGAGACAGGACTGCCATTTCAGATCAGCAAGAACGGTGTCCATCATCCGCTAGAATGTTGCAGGAGCCAAGCACAGGCCGAAAGGGAGCACCCAGAATTTGTACAGACCGTCTGGTGTAATAAAGGCGGTCTTTTCCAGGTCGCATTCGTCCACCTCGATTTGTCAATAGCCGCTGCGTAAATCTAGCGATAAGAAGTACTTGGGATGGCGCTGCCGATCCAGGGGGTCATCAATACGCGGCAGAGGATAAAGATCCTTTTTTGAGACCTTGTTTAAACGTCGGTAACCAACGCAGAACCGCATTGTTCCATCTTCTGTTGCTATTAGAACAACAGGCGATGCCCGCGCGCTCGTTGACGGCTGTATCACGTCGTCCTGGAGCATTTCTTCAGCTTGGCGGCGAATGGCATGACGCTCCTTTGAAGAGATCCGGTAAGGCGGCTCACATAACGGCCGCTGGTTGGCGTCGACATTAATTCGGCGCGTTGAGAGCGGTGTCTGCGAAACCCTAGAGGTCGAGGCAAAGCAGTCGCAGAAAGACTGGGTAACGCTTTCCAGGCAGCCTTTCTGATAAGACGTGAGGTTCGGGTTCACGTCGGTTTTTATGTGATTGGTCGGCGCCTCCACTGATACCGAGGCTTTGGACAAAACGTGCTGTCCCGCAATTCGCTGAATTCGAAATACGCAATAACTGTTCTGCCACGCAAACACTAAGGTTCACTGCCAAAATTCGTCACTAAGAGTTCTCTTCGGTCATTGTTCAGCTCAACAATTCCGCGAGCAACACAGACTTGCCGACCAAGGAGAAATGAAATGTTAATGTCAACGATGCCACGAGTTCCGGTTCAGCTGTCATATTTTACGGTAACAAAAATGCTAGCTCTTGACGGGATCAATACGTGGTCGCCAAAGAAACGTAACTTAGTCCCACGAGGCTCGGCATCGCCGTCAACAGGTGGGTGAGTGGAAATTAACCCGACCATCTCCAGAAGGTTGATGTCAGCACCGTACTCCAGAAGGAAACCCAAACCGAGTATCAGCCATTTGGAGGTCTCGGAAAGCACAGCAAAGCAACCAGGGAAAGTAGCACCGCGGATCTGTATTTGTGACGTGCAGACGCCAATCGGCGTACCACATGGCCGCCGGTAGTGCAGATTTGAGGTCCAGACCAAGGGGTCACAACCTTTCTAAGGGCCGTGGCTAACCGACTGCTCATTACAGAAGAATCAATGCCGGCATCCACAAGTGCGGTGAAATCGCGATTATCAGCGATTACTGGGATTTTGGCACACAACGGTCGGTCACAGCACGTCGTTTTCGTTGAGGTCGTTGAGTGAAGTCGTCATCATTTGGATCGTAGGAGTGAATTATCGATTTCGGTGGAAACCAGTCGGTATCAGCGCGTCGTCCAGGTCGTCGGGTCAGGTCGTCGTCGGTCGGAGCGTCGCAGCGAATTGGCGGGTGGAGCCTCTTTACTCGGTCCAGCCACGGTGGCCTTACCCCCGGAGGACGCCGTCTTCAGTTATCCTGACGTGGGTATGTACCTCTGAACTGGCCAGAAGAAGACGGGTTGCTTGGCAAATAAAACTGCCGTGGGGATGATGACCGCGACTGGCATCGCTGCGAGGTCGTTCCTGCACGTTATTGGACAGGTAATGCTCGATGTCCCGCAGCCGTTCTCTGTAGTGTGGCCGAGGGGCGTCAGATGAAAACCCCCTTAAGCCCATTCTGCGGTAGAGGCAGTGGCGGAGGTTGTGGCCGGGCTCCCCACAGAGATAGCAGAGCCGCCTATTGTTTGGCATATGCCAACGTGCGCTTTGCTCATGGAGAACCGGGACTCCTGTGGTACGAATGATACAGCTGCAGTTGGTGTCACATATATTAAGAAGCCTAAATTAAATTTTAAAGGAAAAGGGTGTGAAGAAGACGACGCGAATTAACCGAAGAATAAAGAAGAGGAAGAAGCATTCGTTGATCTTGAGAGAGATGATTGGTGGAGAAGCAGTCGGTGAGGTGGAGAGAGATGATTGGTAAAGAAGAGAAGAAGACGACAAGGCTTACGTGGACTAAAACCGAGGCTATAAAAGGGCCAGTGAGAGCGAGGCACTGGGGGGAACAGCAGAGAAGCGGAGGCTCCGGCGGGTCAGGGACACTATGGCTTGAAGAAAGCGACGCCGGCTACTGCTCTGGTGAGCTCGCGTTCTACGACACCGCATCGTGGACTTCCTGCCATGCCTGAGCCCGTTCCGGGGAGTCAACAGAGGACGCTACCACCTGCTACGGCCAGGGGTGTCTCCAGCGCTGTAGCAACCCATCCGGGTGGTGCTCGCATCGCCAACAACACCGGCATCACCTCCCCGGCCGCTTGGACCTGGAGCTTGTACGACGCAGCCAGCGACGCCAGCCCAAGCGCGTTGAACGCCGCCAGCGACGCCAGATCAAGCACGGCGAACGCCGCCTCGACGCCGCCTACTGGATCCATAAAACGCCGCAGCCCCACCGAACCTACCGTGAGCATGAACGTCGACCACGAAAAGTAGAACGCTAGTAGTAGACGCTGGTAGTAGTGCGCCCGGGTCGTGTATATTTATACCCTTTGTGTGTTGTGTTAGTTTGGTTAGTATTGTGTTCTGGTGTGTGTGTCGCGTAGGGTGAAATAAATGTGCGATTGTGAGGGTACACCCGTCGCCTAGTCCCTTCTTTCTGTCCGAGTGTTCTCCGGAGAGATCCGTGACAGAGGTAAGTGGCGAGTCTGTGCCAGGATACATTCCCTTTTTGTTTTTTGTTTTTGCTTTGTCTCAGATTTTTCCGATCTCTCGATGGCAGAAAGTACGGACCTGGCGAAAAACCTTAGAGCTGGCGGTCAAGCTAGGGTTACGCAAGGAAGAAGCGATGCGTCTCTGTGACGAGGTGAAAGAAGAGGCAAAAAGGCAGAGAGACAAAAAGGCGCAAGCACGCGCAGACGCTCGTGATGCTGAAGAGCGCGAGGCGAAAAGAGCTCGCGAGGCAGAAGAGCGAGAATCTAGAAGAGACCGCGAGGCAGAACAGGAGAAACGAAGGATAGAATGGGAGCAGTTTAATTTGTGGAAACAGGCGCATGTTGCGGGAGGATATGAGAAGATCACGGACAATGATCAGCGTTCCTTAGCGGGTACAAAATCTCCTAGACCAGCCAGAGTTTGCCAGACGAAGCTAATGGCTCCTTTTGATGACAAGAGAGATGATTGCACTGAATGTGTTTGGAAGGATGCCTGCTGCTGATTCCATGGACTACAAGAAATTCAAAAAGGCACTCCTCCAAAGATTCAGGCCTACGGCAGATAGTTTTCGTGAGAGATTTCGCACCGCAAAAGCTGCGGATTCGAAAACCGCTAAGCAGTTTTCCTGCAGGCTGATCAAATATTTAGATAGGTGGCTTGATATGTCTAACACAGAAAAGACTTTTGAAGGTGTGCGTGACAAGGTGGTCACAGAGCAATTTTTAGCGTGTTGCAGCTCAAAGGTGGCGCTATTCCTTTAGGAAAGAAAGTTGTGTTCATTAGAAGAGTTCGCCGACATTTCAGACCACTTCCTCGAGGCTCAAGGGCTAAGAAATTTGAGTAAGGCAAAGGAGGAAACCCAAAATGTCCTAAAGACAGATGCGGCAAATCCAAAAGCTTATGGCGGTGAGTCTAAGGCGCCAGTAAGGTGTTTTCTCTGCGGCAAGGTGGGACAACGTGCAGCTGACTGTCGGACTAGTAGCGCTGCGCAGAAAACACAGGTTGTGTGTCAAGGTTGTAAGAGGAGGGGTCATACTTTGGATGTGTGCCGATACAGAACGCAGGACCGAGATGCATGCGTTGTCGACTCAAGGGTAGAACTTGTCACGACATCAGAAGTTCCACAGCTTAAAGGAGAGCAAACGCCGCTGAAAAATGAGGCAGTGAGTGGAACACCCAAATCGAAAGCAGCAATGACAGTGGTAGTTGGGGAAATAGGGGACCGTCCTATATTGGTGCATAGAGACAGCGGAGCTAACACAGTCTTGGTTCGTAGAATCCTGGTGAAGGACGAGGATTTTACAGGGGAAGCTTCGGCCGTCACTCTCGTAGATAGCACAGTAAGGTACCTTCCTGAAGCCAGGATCCAAGTGTCCACGCCATTTTATACGGGGAAGGTAGTGGCAAAAGGCGTAGATCGACCCCTCTACGATCTCATCGTGGGGAACATTACGGGTGCAAGAGGTGTCGAAGACCCTGATCCCGAGTGGAGGATGCTCGACGGTGAAGAACATCCAAAAGAAGAAAGGCCTGCGGCAGCTCAGACGGGTGCAGTCAGTTTTTCGTCGGCAGTGGAGACAAGAGCTCAAGCGACTCCCCGAGCAACGCAGCGTCCGCTCTCTACTCCTAGTGCGATGTGCTTGAGCGTAACACCGGGAGAAATTATTAGGCAAAAAGAAGACCCGAGCTTGAAGACCTGCTTCGAAAGAGTCGCGGAAGAGTGAAAAGAAAGAAGTGTCGTTCGTTATTCGAATATCAATTACTAAATGGTCTTCTGCACAGGGAATGTATATATAGTTCAGGAAGGCGTGTCCAACAGCTGGTGTTACCGAGAGACATGCGAGAGACCGTGCTACGCTTAGGACATGACGCCATTATGGCCGGATCCCAGGGTGTTCAACAAACGGTGTCTAGGATCACCGAAGAGTTCTTTTGGCCGGGTGTTCAGAGTGACGTTAAGCGATTTGTTGGCTCATGTGATGTGTGCCAGCGCACAGTTCCGAAGGGAAGAGTTGGTCCCGTACCTCTGGGCAAGATGCCAGCCATCGACCTACCATTTCAGCGAGTTGCAATTGACATTGTGGGGCCAATCTCTCCAGTATCCGCCAAAGGCAATAGATATGTGCTTACTCTGTCGTGGCCACTCGTTATCCTGACGCTATTTCACTGAGAACTATTGAAAGTATCCAAGTGGCGGAGGGTCTTGTGGAAATGTTTTCGCGTTATGGGTTCCCGAGGGAAATTTTGAGTGACCGGGGCTCGAACTTCACATCGGAGAAAATGAATGAGGTTATCCGCCTTTTTTCAGTAAGAGAGTTACTAACGACGCCTTACCATCCCATGTGTAATGGGCTTGTAGAGCGGTTCAACGGCACCCTCAAAAATATGATCAAGAAAATGTGCCTGGAGGGACCTACTGATTGGAATAGATATCTCCGAGCTGTTTTGTTCGCTTACCACGAAGTACCGCAAACGAGTCTTGGTTGCTCGCCCTTTGAGATGTTGTATGGGAGAACCGTTAGAAGTCCATTTGCAATACTCAAGGAGCAGTGGGCTAATAATGAGATTGCATCAAATCTCAGGACCACATACACATACGTGTTTGAGTTGCGGGATAGGTTGAAGGAAACACGCAGGCTTGCACACGAAAGCCTGGAAAAGGCGCGTGAATGCCACCAAGTATGTTATGAAAAGAAAGCCATTAACAAAAATCTGAATCCGGACGACAGGGTTCTTGTGTTGCTAACCATAGATCATGATAAGTTAATGCAATGAAAGGGCCCGTACCTTCTGACGCGGAAGAAAAATGACGGATTATGAGGTAGTGATAGATGGTACTAAGAAAGTTTTCATGTTAATATGTTGAAGAAATATGAAGGAAGGGGTTCCGTACAGCGGTACGCCCCCAGGGCAACTTGTTCGGTAGTGGCCGAGGAGACAGGTGATGCTGCCGAGGTGTCCACGTTCAGTGGGAAGAAAAACGCAGAAGGGATGAGGTACTTGAGAAGCCCAATTTGAGTGCAGACAGAGGATTACAGCTCTACTCCAAATCAAGGGGGAGACGTTTTGGGACGGGCCAAGCCAAACTGAGGTCATATGTCACAAATTAGACTTGTATAGAGATAGAGCTAACTGGTCAGCTCTGGGTGTCTGGGATATATCATGTTCTTGCAGTGTTAATGTATCTCTGGGATTTATCTTGTTGTTGTTGCTCCTGTTGTTGGTGCTATGTGATCATGCAAGGGAGTGTGTTGTACATTCATTAATATACATTCATTTAGGACTCTGTACGAACAACGTCAGTGGTGTGTTAGTGTTCTGAAAACGCAATTTGGTGTGCTGTGTTAGTGGTGAGCGTTTGGTGTGTGCTGGACATCTGCGGTGTGTTGTGTGCTGGGTCCAGAATCGCCACACAAGGTAGTCGGCTGGCTGGATGGCTTGAAGATGTGGATGACGTGAGCAGTTTTTCATGGAAAAACGTTTGAGAGAGGGGGGCCTTGTCACATATATTAAGAAGCCTAAGTAAATTTTAAAGGAAAAAGTTGTGAAGAAGACGACGCGAATTAACCGAAGAATAAAGAAGAGGAAGAAGCATTCTTTGATGTGGATAGAGATGATTGGTGGTGAAGCAGTCGGTGAGGTGGAGAGAGATGATTGGTAGAGAAGTGAAGACAAGGCTTACGTGCACTAACACCGAGGCTATAAAAGGGCCAGTGAGAGCGAGGCACTGGGGGGAACAGCAGAGAAGCGTAGGCTCCGGCGGGTCAGGGACACTTTGGCTGGAAGAGAGCGACGCCGGCTACTGCTTCGGTGAGCTCGCGTTCTACGACATCGCATCGTAGACTCCCTGCCGTGCCTGAGCCCGTTCCGGGAGTTAACAGAGGACGCTACCACCTGCTACGGCCAGGGGTGTCTCCAGCGCTGTTGCGACCCATCCGGGTGGTGCTCGCATCGCCAACAACACCGGCATCACCTACCCGGGCGCTGGGACCTGGAGCTTGTACGACGCAGCCAGCGACGCCAGCCCAAGCGCGTCGAACGCCGGCAGCGACGCCAGCTCAAGCACGGCGAACGCCGCCTCGACGCCGCCTACAGGATCCATACAACGCCGCATCCCTACCGAACCTACCGTGAGCATGAACGCCGACTACGAATAGTAGAACGCTAGTAGTAGACGCTGGTAGTAGTGTGCCCGGGTCGTTTGTATTTTAGTCTTTGTGTGTTGTCTTAGTTTTGTTAGTTTTGTGTTCTAGTGTGTGTGTCGTGTAGGGTGTAATAAATGTGCGTTTGTGTGGGTACACCCGTCACCTAGTCCATTCTTTCGGTCTGAGTGTTCTCCGGAGAGATCCGTGACAGTTGGGTACCGCAGTGAAGGCACCGGTGTGACGGGGGAAAAGGTTTGCCTCACTGGCCCAGGACAGCTTTGTAGTCCTTAAGTGTATGTCATCGCGTAGGTTGCCGGCTGTGGGGTTGCGACTGGTTGCGACTGTGGACTGGTTGAACAGCACGACGGACTTCATCTCGGACCACGTCCAGTATGGCAGCGACGCTGGCCTGTGGAGATTCTAAGCAAAGTTTCTCGAATTCTTCGCGCACCAGGCTACTTACAAGCTCTCGATACTTCTCAGTGGGTAGCGACGTCGGCGTACAGGGCTGAGCGGCTGCTGCACTAGCCTGACGGCCGTAGTGCGCACCCCGTTCTTAAAGAGAACGCTCCATGCTTGTTGCATCCTTGGCAAAGTCGCCCACCGTTCTTGGCGGGTCACGTACCAGTCCGGCAAACAACTGCTCTTTTACGGCGCATATTAAGTGGCGTACCTTCTTGGCCTCGAGCATGGCAGGGTGAGCGCGATTGAAGAGTCGCGTCATGTCGTCGATAAACATAGCGACGCTGTGTCTTTTGTCTGTCTTCCTTGTGCGATAAAAGTGCACTGTCGGTTTTAAAACAAAACTTACTTCAATATTGAACCGTGCAATCTTCCTTTGTCAGCCTCAGAGATTCGCGGCTTCATGTAGGATGGAAAATTCCTCCAAGGTGGCGTCTATTGACCTATGACGTCATCACGCTTGTACTTACGAGATTGGCCTGTAGTGTATATACCAGTATTTTGGTTCTTGCATTTTTCTACCTTACAAGAGCTTTGTTTTTCAGTAAGAGTGGCGTTTTTGTGATCAGGAGCTGGTATTCTATCGATACAAGCTGTGGGGATACACACGAATCCCCTGTCCCTTGGTAACGGCCTCGCGTAATTATCACGCGATGTTATGCGCGCGCTGATCGGGAGGTTTACGAGGGAGGACACTCACGCCATGCCCGCTTCCATTCGTGTTCCCGCTAGGACGCCGCCGCGGAGACTTTCCCTCTTTCCCCTCTTTCGCGGAGAGACATCCTCTCCATATCCCTGGAGAAGGCGCGGTCGCGCAATTCTCCTGGGGCCAGGGGGTCTTCTAGCGGGAGGCGCGCACACGCGCTGACGCAGATCTCCCACGGAGACCGCTGCCGTTATCGCCCGGCCACCGTGTGTGAACTGACCGCCGCGGGCCGTGAGTGACGAGCCACGCGAGGTGAGCGGAACCTTCCTCCCCCACCATTTTGTGTGCGCTCCACCCTTTTTGTGGCTTTCACCCCCGTACGCGAGCGGAAGACTCCCTCGTTGCGGCGGTTGCTTTCTTGTTTGCTGCTGCTTGCATTGCTTGGGAGCAATAAACGCTCATTCGAGTAGCATACTCGTGTTTGTCCCCTCTGGCCCGAACCTGCCGTGGTTGCGACTTACCGCACCGCGGGTTGGGGGTCACAGCTATGACTGCTAGGGCTGGCACGCTGGTGCTAGAGAGCGACCACTGCTTCTAGCCCTTTCAACGTTATTACAAGAATAACCCCCATAAAGCCAACTTCAATTTCTCCTCAGTGTTGCTTTAATTGGCATCTCCAGGGGATTTTGAAGCACTCTGAGTTTACTATCACATTACACTTCTTGAACCTGGTCTCAGTAGCAAGAAATAATTCTGCAAAATAATGAAACGTCAACAACAAGAACAAAAACAAAAACTGGATTTCGACCGCAATGTCATCGCTAAGCAAAGCTTCTCTGAGCTGCCACAGGTTAAAATTGTGCCTAGGGCTGCTCTGCAGGCAATTTTTTTTTCTGCTTCATATTATTCGGAAGGAAAATTTGCCATTTCTGAGAGGTGCGCAGTGATGCTCATCCCCATGTTTCCAGTTTCGAGATTGTTTGCCTGCATTTATCATGGATGAGAGCTAAAAGCATTTCAAGCTTACAAAATTATTCTTGCAAGTCCGACAATTGGGCTTTGATGCCCCAGCGTCCAGTGCTGAAGAAGGAGCAAAACACAGACGGAAGACGAGGCTGACAAAATTCAGTTTGGGGCTCAGGAACGCTTGGCTACCGAGGTGCGCTTTACTAGCAAACATTTCGGCCGTCGACAGTTCGTGTTATCACGGCGCACCCAGCCCCTCCACAAAGTGTAAAGATGCAAATAAACAAGAAGTGTGGACGGCCAAAATCTTTGTTAGCACGGCGCACCCAAGTAGCTAAGCGTTCCTGAGCGCCAAACTGAACTTTGTCAGCCTCGTCTTCCGTCTGTGCTTTGCTTCTTCGTCAGCACTGGCCGATGGGGCATCAAAGCCCAACTGTCTGTCTTACATTCTAAATATGCGACACCTTCATACCTGGCTGCTGACCTCAGCAAGATATCCGGGTTCAGTGGTGCAGCAGGATCCTTGCTAGTGGAAGACTGCAAAGTATGAAAAGTGTTCACATTTGCTACAAAATACTAATGTACAAGATAAATTAAAGGCCAACTTCAGAGGATTTTCAAACATTTTGAGTTTACTATCACATTACACTTCTTGAGCGTGGTCAGAGTCCCGAGAAATAATTTTTCCAAGTAAGGACCAAAGAAATAATGAAACACCATTAAACTCAAAAAGACTTGATTTCAATCAATAGATGAAAATAAGATGTTAAAGGGTTTGATTGGTAACACTGGTCACTGGTGTCTGTCAGATTTTGTAATGCACCAACTAGTTTTAAGAGAGTATAAACCCATATCTTTTGGGTGTGTGTTTTTTTGCTTTCTAATGAGGCATCAGGCAATAATATATATGGATTGCCTTGTGGTATTCTCCTATTCTCAACAGTCTAGCAAAGGAACAGCAGTTCACAATTGTTAGCGAGGTGAGGGAAGTGGTAAAGGAATAAGTCTGTTTAAGGCAGGTGTCTATAGTGACAACTGATCCGGATCATGTGGGTATAACTAGAAGGATAAGATTGCGATGGAGCGCATATGGCAGGGTCTCACAGGTCATGAATGGCAGTTTACCAATATCCCTCAAGAGAAAAGTGTACAACTGCTGTATCTTACCGGTACTCACCTACATGGCAGAAACGTTGAGGCAACGAAAAAGGTTAGATTAAGCTAAGGACAACGCAGTGAGCCATTTCTTTTCTGCCGATGGTGTTTCGAAATGTGAATTCAAACCATGATTATGTGTTTTCCTGCTTCCGGTTCGTGGTTGATATGTCTTGGCTTATAAAAGAGGGTGTTTCCGCAATAAACTCAGTTGGTAGTAGGCGCTCTTTCTGTCATCCCCCTTTTTTCCTGTGTGTGTGTGTCTTTTGCGCCTTTCAGAACTTCAATCATGAACCAACTAGCCCCAAAGCAAGTTCTTCTGAAAGAAATATGATAGGCGTAACGTTAAAGGAATATAACACCTACTTTTTGGGTGCGTGTTTTCTTGTTTGTACTGATGCGTAAGGTATTATTATACATGGAGTACTACCTAGTATTCTCTTACGACCGCTAAATAATTTATAATCGCATTTCTTTTTCTTCCAGTCTCGGCTTCAACACTTGAACGAGGACCGTGACGTCAACGTGTGCTTCACGTCGCATGAGACATAAAAAACTGCAATATATTCGCTGCTTTCACATTAGTTGCCATTCCGGCAATTGCGGAAGGCTGATTTGAGCGCTGCAGTAGATTAGAACAATGAAGCAGCGATTCTATGGACATTTTTGCATGGCTCACGTGAAGGAAAATCCAGCCATCGTTCGGCTGTTGAAACCGAAACTGAAACAGCATGACAGGAAAAAACAACTATAAATTATTTAGCGGTTGTAGGCACACATCACATGGTGATTCATGCATAGTAGCGTCTTCTGCATTATTGAAGAAAAGAAAACATGCCACCAAAATTATGTGTCTATACTCCTTTAAGAGACCTGAAGCAGGAAGAGTGGTTGAGGGAACAAACGCGGGTTAAAGACATCCTAGACAAAATCAAGAGGAGGAAATTGGCTTGAGCGGGGCATGTAATGCGAAGGTTAGAGAGCTGCTGGTCCTTACGGGATCCCAAGAGAAAGAAAGCATAGCACTGGGCGGCAGAAGGTTATGTGGGGGCATGAAATTAAGAAGTTTGCAGGCATAAGGTGGGCGCAGCTGGCAAAACACATGGTTAATTGGAGAGACATGGGAGAGGCCTTCACTCTGCAGTGTGTGTAATCAGGTTGACGATGATGATAATATCATGACTGCTAAATAATTTGTAATCGAATTTCTCGTGCTGTTTCAGTTTCAAGAGCTGAACGGGGACTACAATGTCAAAGTGAGCTCATAGGTCACGCGAGGCATGAAAAACTGCAATATAATCGGTGCTGCTACATTTGTCATTCCGACTATTGAGGAAGGCTGGCTTCAGCACTGTAGTAAATTCAAACGATCAAGCAGGAATTATATCGCATTTTTTCTATACTTCACGTTACATATAACCTATCTGACGTCACAGTCTTCACTCGGCTGTTGAAACCGAGACAGCATGGCAGAAAAATTCAATTATAAAGTATTTATAGGTTGCAGGCAAACACCACTTGATGATTCATTTATAGTAGTGTCTTCTGCATCATTGTAGAGAAAACATGCTACCAAAATTAGGTGTCTATACATCTTAAATTTATCACGTGGCTTTTTCAAATTGCCGTGCTCGAGAGCCTGCTCGCTGACAGAAAAATCACTCCTGACAGGAAGATGCATCATACTCACATGGACTGGTCGCCGCCAGAACCAGCCCGCTGGCATTCATGGCGCCAAGGCTGTCCATGGATTACAAGAGGCGAGTGCCCTCTGCTGTTTTGCGTGCTGTTACATCTCATTGCTCGCATGCGTACGGTAAAAATCTGATCCTTGGGAGCAAAAGAAAGGGTGTTAGTTATTGAGGGCAGCCGCGTACTCCGGCGCTTAGATGCATACACGGCGGCGACAACACAAGTATATGTCTTTGAGTGCGTTGTGTGATGTAGTGAAGTCTGCATGTAAGCTTCGAGGTATCCTCAAAAGCATATATGACGGGCACTGTAAAGACTTGCACTTTACACCAGGTTGGAGGGTTAATTGGACAGGGATTATTGGAGACACATGGGGGAGGCTTTTCCCTGCAGTGGGTGCAGTCAGGCTGAAGATGATGAGGAGAGGGAGGAGGAGGGAAAACTGCGCATGCACTTCTAAAACAACATGCTGTAGTCTCAAAATATTGCATATTTGTTTACTACACACTAATTACTTGTGCCCCAGTGATCGACCCTGCCTATACTGACTCTCCTGTGCTAGTTGAAATCTCTGTTTGTGAACTAATTCCTGTGGGCTGTAAGCAGAAAACAATCAGGATATGTTCCGCTCAACTGTAGTCTGCCGCCATCCAGCTGTTAATATTGTTGCCAGCAAGTAGTGCACGCATAATTTGGACAAGCGTGCATATCAGCTGGTTGAACATTTTTCTGAAGTGAGTTTACTGTACAAATTTAGCTGCACGTCGTGTCTGTATGCTATCGCTTTTACTGCAGAGCTAGCACTCGAATGAAAGGCATTGAAATCTGGCCTTGCATGTCGGAACTGCACTGTGTGTGCAGGCATGATGATCCACACTGTGAAATTTTTCTTTGTAATGAGTCAAATGCAAGGCGAAGTATGTAAACGGTATTTCTAAGGTATTTTAAGCACTTGTGACAGAAGGCACGAGCACCAAGCTTTATGGCAACGACCGAATCGGCACACACAACGTCAAGCTTCAGCTTCAGCTGTCCAATGAAAATGACCTCCGCAGAGAATAACAATTTTGAACAAAATTGGCAGAGCACACATGCACGCCAGCCGGCAGCGACTACTTAACGGGCCCCGACCACCCTCTGGCTGAAAATGTCCTCTACCAAGGTTGTTGTGAGGCACCGTCCGCGGCACACACAACCGTAAACAATTCTTTAATAAAAGACTCATTATATTGGAGTTACATATATGGCAAACAAGCTAGTTTTCCATGCTCCTCTCCTTCCATTCCCTCTAAGAAATTTTTCTTCCTTCCGCTTGGTCTACTAGCTTTAGTCCTCAATCCCTGCTCGTTCTTTGTGGCTGCTCTTCTGTTTACAAGAGTAGACAGCACCCCTTTTGTTTGAAAGTCAAGTGGGAAGCTTCGGTTGCGTCCGCGTTGGGCATGTTATGAACCGAATGCACACCAGCCGAAGAGGATTAAGGTGCAGATCACAGCAACAACAACAACAGCCACAACAGTGGCAATTTCGACAATGTCATGTGGCCGACGACTCCACAAAAAAAGGTTGACTGGCTGAGAAGGAGCCTGTAGGATTCTTCCCACACTTGGCTCGATGCAAATGACTGTGGAGTTCGCTGACCTTTCCGCGAACTCGTTGGTCTTGTGTTCGTAAGGGAGGCCGCTTCAGTGGGGTCGGAAGTCGCCAACAAAGGGACCCGTCCCTTCCAAGCATCCCCTGCTTGCGCCGGACGTCCTTATCTCCTCCGCGCGGTCACGGGCGTAGCCCGTTTAAAGAAGCCTAACCATGTACAGGTGTCGACATGTGTGTGCTGTCAAGGGGTTGCTGAGGCTTCGGGAATGCACGAGATACGGCTGAGTGTTAGCCGAGTGACCGGAAACCAACTGTTCCCGTAAAGACTGTCTTCACTTTCAGCGTTTTCTCAAGATGAATTATTACCAACTGGCCCAAACTTCGGTGCTTTTGCAGTGTGTTCTGTAAACAACTTTAGTGATCGTCTCGTCGGCATATGTTTGTCGCCTATGCGAAAGAGAAAACAAATGTTAGTAATGTGGTAACCGCTGTGCCGTGGGTGCCGTGGGAGCGGGTGGTCGCGTTTGTGCTGTTTGTGTATTTGATTGAAACCTCTCCTTTCCCAAATGTTTAATCAGCACTCTTTTTTCCTATCTCTCCTTTCCCAAATGTTTAATCAGCACTCTTTTTTTCTATCTGTTATTAGTTGGCGGAAAGCTTATTTTCCTTTCCCTAACCATTGATTGGTGAGGTGTGTCACTTGTATTCTTATTGGTGGCTGTCCCCGCTAAGGACAGAGACAGAGGGTTTAAAAACAAGTGCTCTGTGTTGAACGAGGGCTGAATTCGTCTGATCAACGGATTAGTCATGTTGTAAACAGTTTTTCTTTGCTTTGTTTCTTCTCGTTTTATTTATGTTTTAAATAAATAGTTAACCTTCTCCTTTCTTCAGGTAACGTGAATGTTTGCGAGTTAGAACCACCGGGTCATAAAAAAACCCGGATTTCATCATCAACAAGGTGTTTCCTCTCATCACCACCTGAAGGGGGAAACTCAACTGGCGCGGTCGACAGGATTGCGACTTCTCGCAACTATGACCTTCCCCCTTTGACTGGTTCCCTGCAAGAAGTGACCGACGATGGACAGACGACGGGAAGAGGGGAACGGTGCCTTGCAGTAATTAATCATGTCTGACAAGCGCCGCCCCGACCGTAGAGAGCCCACCGCAGTTGTAGCCCACAGCGCAGCACCTGTGCTTTCGATAGACACGTGTCGCTTGCAATACGGTTGCTCCACGGTGCGATAGAGCTGCGGACCTGTGAATCCTCCTCACCCATTCCCACGAGTGCTTCCACTTGCTAAGTGCTATGAGCAAATTTTCTCATCGAAAAGAAATGTGCCACATATTGTATTGACCTCCGCCTGGTGAAGGGGCGGAACCTAAGGGTATTTAACAAGCATCCTGAGTGAACAAGAACGTTCTGGGTGCTGGCGACAAGCATCATGTAGTTGGCTCAACGCTATTACCTTTTAATTTTTGGCTCTTTGCTCTTTTTTAAATTATGTAAAATTTCACAAAGTGCCAGTAAACCCACTTTTTTGTGTTTTTCCCAAATGTCAAGCTTCCATCGTTCCTCATCCACTCTCCGGCCTAACCACGCCACCCTGCATCGTAATAAGTGCTGGCAGCGGTGCGATGCTGCTACCCGACCCATAACTGGCCCATTGCCTATTGTCTGACCTGAATGGATATCCGATGCAGGGACCCGAAATCCCTCTAGATTATATTGGAAAGCAAACCTACAAATGTGTGCATGTCTTCTGCGTGTTTGTCTTTTCTTTGTTTTTGGGTGCGTGACGCTCAACTGCGCTGAGAGAAAGAGTAAAAGCGCAATAAGTGCGAGATGAATGAACACGAGCAGTGTATAGGGTCGTTCAGAATATGTGCGAAAAACAACTCAGTGTGGCTGCGCTCTGCGGAGCGCATCCGGCGCGGGCGCGCATCGAAATTAAGCGGCGCTGGCGCACAGGGGCCCGGAGGCGATGCTTCAAGTCGTCTGCTACAGTGCAGAAGCGCACAGATACTGTGCTCGCATTGCAGTGAAGCGCACGAGACTGTGGCGATAGCGTCCGAGCCCACCGATACGGTGTTTCGGGAAAGCGCACTTCTCTCATTGCAGCGTGTTGCCTTTGCTTCGGTTTGCAACTCAGTGGCCTGTTTTCTCAGTGCCACGATGCCGGTTAAATATATGTAATGTTGGAAATTTATAAGCCCTGCTATTGTTCGGTTATGCAGCTTAACAAAACGAGCCTGCCTTCTTGGGACTCAATACGGCCCCGAACGATGACGACCATGGGGAGGGGGGTAACTCGCACTGACTTCGCGCATTAAACAGCTGCTTCGCGTTTTACTTCCACTCAAACGGGGTCTCCGCAGCTGAGATCCATCTCGGGTGTCCCGACACTGCAGTCGAGAGGTCTGCATTGAGCCAGCGCTGCAAGGCTTCCTCAGAGCTTTACCGCACTATGCAAATGCGTGGATAACGGAAATTTTCATTTTATGTGCGTGCTGTGTAAGGCGGATGAGATACTTTACAGAAGCTGCTAATCTCTGTGCAGATCGATGAAATCAATGTCATTTTTCTTGGCCACAGTTCCCTCATATTAAGCCTCGTGCGAAAGTGTTCGCAGACTGCACCGCTCTACATCGAATTTTATTAAAGAACTGATAAACATCATCAACTCTTGTAATGAGTTTGAAAGAAATCAGAATGCGTTTAACTCATCACAAAATTTTTGTTTTATGGATGTCATTCGTTCCAACATTAAGCAGGCTGTGCGACAATGCAATTGGAAGCTCAAGCGATCACTCAAAGGACCCTATTCGTAGTGCGTTGTAATAGCCTGCCACGCTGGTTGCTTTTTCTGGATCCACTCTGATTCCCGATAATATAAAAAAGCGAATCCAGAAGTCACCGAAACTGAGGTTGCGGATCGGCGCGTCGTTACCGCATTTCAATGGATGATGAAATGCAAGTATGCTAAGGGCTGTGCAATGTGCGTGCACGTTAAAGACCCCTCATCAAAAATAATTATCATAGGCCCTATCCGCGTCTCACGTGGCACGATTCCCTTTGGTAAGCCGCATAACAGAAGAATAGCAGGGCTTATAAATTTCCAGCAATACATACATTTAACCAGCATCATGGCACTGAGAAAACAGGCCACGGAGTTGCAAGCCGAAGCTAAGACAACGTGCTGCAATTAAAAAGTGCGCTGTCCCGCAACGCCTTATCGGTGGGCTCGCTACAAGGCTCTGTATTGCTGAAGGCAGCTTGGCTGCTCCCCAAAACCATAAATATTTTAGACAACAAAGCGAGGAGGCAACACAAAAATAAAACTTTGACCTGACATCAAGCACACAATACATGAGAGAACAAAGAACAGCACGATGCTTCCATTCCAGATGCGGTTCTCTAGTTTCGTACGCAATCTTTCACAATGGTGGCATTTAAGCAATATGTCTATACTACAATTAAAAGATCCGTTACAAGGCTCTCTGTTGCTGAAGGGAGCCTGGCTGCTTCCCGCAACTATAAATATTTTAGACAGAGAGAGAGAGAGAGACCTGTCAAGCTCTGAAGTGTGCTCCTATGTAATGTACATATTGCGACTGGTAAGCGTGCAAGTGGCACTAGCAGAGGCATCCACAGTAAAACTTCGCTCAGTACATACATGTATCTGTGCAACTGTTGTGGCTGGCTCAGACTTTTCAAACACCCTCGCAGTGATTTTTCTCTTCGACATCCTCTGAATAAGCTCCGCTTTTGTTACCGGAACACAAGAAATGAGAGATAAAATAATGAAAGCGACAGCAAACACAGGGCAATTTCATTTCATATCATTTATTGGTTTTGTTTGGCCAGTACAGAGACTGCAAACAAGGGAGAGCAAGCTAAAGGCGCCTAGTAGCGCCTGACAGGGGCCTGCCCTCCCCATGTAAAAAAAAACAAAACAAAGTGGCACTTGGCAGTGGTACAAAATTTCCATAAGTAACAGAAACTAGAAAAGCAGCGGATATATTGACAACGAAACAGAAATCAGTCATGCACAGAGCTAAGCACAACAAACCTAAGAGCAAAACATAACAAAGACAAAAACTGATTAGGTAAAAACACACCACAACTAGCTATAACAAAAATATTCCTGAACAGATTTCCTAAATCTGACCTCGGACATATTTTGTACTGACAATTCTGTTATGGATAGGTGTTTAATGTATGAGGAATTATGTGAGTTAGTTTTTGGAACCCATAGTTTGTACGGGATTTTGATGCATGGTATTGAGGGTGCCTTAGACTGTAAGCTGTTTGGGCAATTAAATATGTGCTCTCGAAAGTCTGCCAGTTTCCTTTCATAAGGTTTCTGATATAAACAGCAAGCTTCTTGTGGTAAGCGGCCGTGATGGTTAGCAGTCTATGGTTGAGGAAGGAAGGACCCGTACTCTCACTGTAATGCAAATTATCAATCGCTCGTACAGCTCTTTTTTGTAAAGTAAGTACTTTCACAAGATTGGTTGAGGTAGTCGTTCCCCAGATCAACAAACAATATTGTACATGCGAAAAGACTAGTGAGAAATAAAGTTGTAGTTTGAATTTTTGAGGCAGTATTGTGCGAAATTTATTTAGGATACCAACAGAGCGAACCATTTTAGTGCAAACGTAGTTTACATGATCTGTCCAGAGTAAGTGTTCTTCGAAAATGACTCCAAGGAACATTGTAGAGCTGACACGAGTTATGGGAGCTTGTTCGAAGTGAATTTGGAAGTTGTTCGGAACTTGATTATTTTTGGCTCTAAACAGTATGTACTTTGTTTTCCTGACATTAAGTTCTAACCTATTTGATTTTAACCAAACAGACAATTGGGATAACCAACTATTGGAGGCTGCTTGCAAAATATTACTATCTTGCCCTGAAAAAAATACGTTAGTATCGTCTGCATAGATTATAATGTTGTCTGCTGGACGAAGGTTGACGATATTATTAATATATAATAAGAACAACGTTGGTCCTAGAACGGAGCCCTGTGGCACACCAGACACAATCTGACCAATCCCAGATGAAATACCGTTAATGATAGTTTTTTGAGATTGGTTGTCAAGGTAGCTAGCAAATAAGGTTAAAGGAACGCCTCGTATTCCTTAACACTGCATTTTTTCAAGCAATATCTTATGGTTAACCGAGTCAAACGCTTTCCTCATATCAAGGAATATGCCAACTGTTAGCAGTTTATATTCTATGTTTCCAATTAGCTTTTCTTTGATTTCCAGTAAGGCGGCCTCAGTTGTTTTGTTTTTTTGAAATCCGTACTGTTGCTTGGAGATAACATGGTTTTTGTCGAGCTATTGAGAAAGACGTGTGTTGATTGCAAGTTCCGCAATCTTAGAGAAAACTGAAAGAATGGAGATCGGCCGATAATTATTTAAATCATTAATGTCACCCCCTTTATGAATGGCAGTGACACGAGCTATTTTCAACTGATGTGGAAATGTGCCTGTCGTGAACATTAGGTTGACTATATGTGCTAATGGTATCGCAATGACATCTGCTACTCTCTTGATCGGGACTGGAGCTATGCCATCTACACCTGGAGCACTATTACTGCGTAAGGTGTGAATAATGGTAATTATATCTGAGTCAGTGCATGGTAACAAAAACATGGAATTACTTTGTTTACTGGTTATATAGACTGAGGCATCTTGATGTGGACCATCAGTTGATTTTCGTGGAAAAACAGATAAGAAATGCCCATTAAATTTATTCGCTAGGTCAGCGCCATCATAGTTCGCACCATGAATGTGGAGTGAGACGGGTGCGTTGGTTCTGTTTTTACCAAGAAGATCGTTAAGTGTATTCCATGTTCCCTTCGAGCCATCAGACATGGAGAACTTTCTCGCGTAATAATCACTTCTTGCTTTCTTAATGTCAGCGCCTAACTTATTGCGGAACGTTTTGAATTGACGGAGAATGTCAGTGTCTTTTGTTCTCACAAAACGGGGAAAAAGTCTGTTCTTTTCCTGTATCCGGTCATATAGTTGTTTTGAAATCCACGGCTTTCTTGATTTTCTATGAGTTCTGTGCGTTGCTTGCGGAAATGCAGTATTATAGTGTTCTTGAATAGTAGATATAAAATTTGTGTACGATTGACATGCATCCTCCTGTCTTAAAATATTACTCCAATCTGTGCTAGCACAAAGACGTCGAAACTCTGATAAGCTGTTTTCATCAATTCTTCTAAATGTAGAAGTTTCCGGTTTACTCCTGTGTTGTTTTGGTTGACTCGGAAATATACAGAATATAGGCATATGGTCACTAATGCTTAATGTCAAAACGCCAGCCGGGACATCACTAGTGCAAATATTCGTAAAGCACACATCAATAAGCGTTTCAGAGTTATCAGTAACTCGTGTTGGTGAGGAAATTAAGTTCACAAATCCATAGCTGTTGTACAAATCTAGCAGATTTCTCGTAACGGGCGTTTGACCCAGAATATCAACATTTATATCACCAAGAAAAACCACTTCATAATTATTAAGAGAGACATATTCCAAAGTTTTTTCAACAAAGTTACAAAACGCAGATACCGAACCTGAAGGCGGTCTGTATATACCAATAACAACAATTTTTCCGCAGCACAAAGACAAAGCTTCTTCATCTTCATTCATTTCACAGCATTCAAGTAAACAGTGATAGACGATTTCATTCCTCAAATAAATTGATAAGCCCCCTCCTGTTTTCTGTTGTCGAGCCAAAGATACGCATTTATAATTATCAATGTTAGGAGCATCATTATCATTGCTAAACCAGGTTTCAGAAAATACTAATACATCCCACTTTAACCTCAAAGTGGACAGCAACACAACCATTTCATCTATTTTGTTTTGCAGACTTCGTGCGTTTAAATGAAAAAAAACTGAGAGAATTGTTGAGAGACTTTCCAGAATTCAGCATGTACTTATTGAAAGAATCAATATCAAAATAGGTCATGATAGGTTTCTTTTTTCCCACAGAAGATCAGCGCGCATGAAAACCGAAGGCTACCGAACGTTTACCAAGTCGTCTTCGCAAGCAATGCTACGAAAACGGATAAGTTAGTGTGTCGCGTTCATTGCCTTCCAAAAACCATATGAAGCGAAGAATTAGCAGATCTGAAAACAGCCGGTTTCTCCCTGCCTCATGCAATTACTTGAATTCATGAAAAAAAATCACGAAATATTATTTCGCTCAGAGTGACGCTTACGTCGTGACCTGCTACAACGCGCCCACACAGTTTTTTCCTTCCTTGGGAAGCGTGCGTTGGGCTGCTGTGTGCACGGATCGCAAGCACAGAGGAAGTGCTATCGTAAGCGTTCTGGAAGTGCTCGCAACAATCAGAAAAGCATGTGCATCGACTTTATGTAAAACGCCACGAAGCTTTGTTAAAATCGTTAGGCTAACTGCAGACATATAACACGTTTTGCATTTCTGAAATCTTACCACGTAGCGAAGTAACTGCAAAACTCACCTCCGAGCTCCATTACTTGGGCGGAATAGAATGCCTTCTCATCTTTTCCGTCGCGCCAGTAGACGTCCTTTTTTTCGCCAGGTCGCTAACGCCAGTCGGTGAGGCATCACGAAAAGGTGTAGCGCAAAGGAAACAAGGACGACATAGAGACGTGTACGATAGCTTTTGCGCCGTCGGTCGAAATATTTTACGTACGCATAGTTCGCCGCAGCTGACGACCTCATAGAGGAAGTGCCGCATGTGGCTGCAAAACACACAATTTAATAACTGTAACAACCACACACAACGACACAGTGCTGAGTGACGACGCAAACGTTGGTATATTAACGAAATAGAGGATTAAGGCCTTTAAACTGTTCGAACAAAATTGTAATAGCAAATGCGACGAAATGGAGAAGAGCATGAATCTCCCCCAGACGTGGAACATTCTTAGGCATCTCATAGACCCACAAAAATCCAAAACGCAAGCGAAAGTTACTATGACTAAAGTTAGACACTCGTGTGGGGAATACGATGACGAAAGCTTCATGCGCAAACTAGCTGAAACCTACATAGGAGACACAGACAAAAGTCGGCTTCCCGATTATGAAGGAGCCCCGAACGAGGCCCTGGACGCGCCCATTACGGTAGCTGAGGTAAGGGCGGAAATAGTCAGACTGAAAACCAGATCGGTTCCTGGCCCAGACCGGATTACGAACACAATGTTAAGGAACCTCGACGACAACTCCATAAAGGCCCTCACAGATTACATGCAGGAGTGCTGGGAGAAGGGCGAGATTCCCCCGCAATGGAAAACGGCCACCGTGGTCCTAATACCTAAGCCCGGAAAGCAGCCGCAGAAAGGGATCCTTCGACCTATATCCCTCGCATCGTGTGTAGGGAAGCTAATGAAGCATGTCGTCCAGACCAGACTATCGAACTACATGGAAAATAATAAGAAGTGGCCAGATGAGATTTATGGGTTCCGACCCCATCTCAGCACACAAGACGTCATGCTGCGACTAAAACAGGATATCATTGACTCCAGAACCAGGGACGCAAAGGTTATCCCATGTCTCGATCTCAAAAAGGCATTTCATAATGTTAAACATGACGCAATACTGAAAGGACTCAGCCACGCCGGAGTAGCCTACAAAACCTATCGCTACATAAGAGACTTCCTCACAGATAGAACTGCGAAGATAAGCTTCCAGGAGAATAAATCCGGGGAAATAAAGCTAGGAAGCAAGCGAACCCCTCAAGGGTCGGTGCTATCACCTATTCTCTTTAACATGGCCATGAGAGAACTCCCGGGCGAACTTGAAAAAGTTGGCAACCCAAACTTAGAATATAGCCTGTATGCGGACGACATTAATCTATGGATCAACCGAGGAAGTGATGCAGAGATTAATCAAACCCTACAGGCAACAGCCAATATAATTTAAACGTATTCAGAAGAACGAGGCTTAGAATGCTCGCCCGAAAAATCTGAAATATTCATATATAACGATAAGGCTGTGAGGAAAAAACCACCGTCGGAAATTCAGATTTCTGTAGGAGGAAAGGAGGTATCCAAAGTGGACACAATCAGAATCCTAGGCCTTCATATGCAGTCGAATGGGAGAAACACGATAACCATCAAAAATCTTGAGAGCCACGTGATGCAGACCCTCAATCTCATCAAACGTGTCTCGAGCAAAAGAGGCGGTCTTAAAGAAAAAAATCTACTTAGGCTCATACACGCTTTCATAATAAGTAGAATCAGCTACGCCGCGCCGTACCTAAATCTCAAAGCAGCAGAGAGGAACAAAATCGACGCTCTCATAAAGAAGTGCGTCAAGGAAGCTCTAGGCCTGCCCATGTGCACGCCCTCAGAAAAACTCCTAGCACTGGGCATACACAACACGCTTACAGAGCTCGCAGAAGCAGTCCAGACATCAAAGCTAGAGAGACTAAGCACAACACATGCAGGCAGAGCCACATTAGCCAAAGTGGGACTCCAAACAGACAGGGGAGCTAGACAGAGGGAGGATATCGCCATGGAGATTAGGACCAATCTCAGGATTCCCCCCTTACACAAGAACATGCACCAGAAATAAACAAGGAAAGAAGACAAAAGCGGGCAGAGGTGATAGAACGCCATGCTCAATGTGCGCGGCCTTATTCACCGGGGAGACAAAAAGCTTTGATCAGAGAATCGGGCTGCACAAGAATGACGTCCGCTCAATAAATACGGAAGGCAACAGCCTCACCGAGCACACTTAACGCATCGACCACAGAATTGCCTTTGGAGATGAGAGTCTTGGCCGTGTAGCAATATGCTGTCATAAGGAGCCACGGGGTATCAAGGAATATATGGCTCATAAAGCAGACTTTGTTTTACGTTTTAATTATATGGAGGTTTAACATCCCAAAGCGAATCAGGCTATGAGAGACACCGTAGAGAAGGGCTCCGGAAATTTCGACTACATGGGGTTCTTTAACGTGCACTCACATCGCCCAGAACGCGGGCATCTAGAATTTCGCCTTCATCGAAATTCGACCGCTGCTGCCGGGATCGAACCCGCGTCTTTGGGGCCAGCAGCCGAGCGTCATAACTACTTAGCCACCGCGGCGGTTCGAAGGCGACTTTGTATAGTGCTCTGGGAAAGCAGCGCTTGCCGCACGATATTGCACTTTGCCATTTGTTAACAGAATGAAAGCGATGGCCGTTGCCTGCTGCTACTGGCTCGAATTTCAATCACCGCTCAAGAAGGGATCGAGTTGTTCTCTAAATGTTCGGTTGGAAGTAAATTAGTGTTTATGTCAGTATTTTCCAAGTTTTGTGTACTTTCAAAACTCTACTTCGACTATACGACTATTGCACAAAATCTCTGCTCAAGACATACTCTGCTCCGTTGATGCCAATTTTACAGTATTGGGCCGAAGACATCGAGTTCACAAATTACTTGCAGCGTCCACAGGTGTGCACTGACCTATTGCTGTGGTGCCACTAAACAAAATTTCGTGCAAAGTCAGCGATTGAGTATAGGGATGAGAAATTCAACTTTACGGGGTGTTTTTCTTATTTACCTGGAATTTTTTAAAACTGGCTTTTGTGTTATAACAGCGCCTTTTACGGCATAGCATTTACAGTTGTGTTATGTATTAAATAATAGTTAAGACGTGCTAATTGGCAAGCTCGTTGACTAATATTCAGTAGTTAAGTTTAACTTTTACCGTTAAGCTTCATAATCACTGAAAGTCGTGTAGGCCACAATACGTAACATCCATATTAGTTTCTAGAATTTTGAGCAGGCGGTTCCCCTCCGTGTAAAGCAACTTCTCCAGCCAAAATAGCACAACATAGCCTAAAGTTGTAGAACCTCAGCGCCGATGGTTACCATGCTTCCGAGACTCTAATAACTGACAGATTCCACGGTGGGTTACGGCACTTATAAATAATTAAAGAGCCTGATAGTAATAGGTAAAAGATAATTATTCGGTACCAGTTAACCAGCATTCTAGTGAGCACATCTTAGCTGTGTTGTGATGTACTACATCACTGACAGTGCTATGCCGGAAAAAGCGGTCTTGAAAAATAAGGCAGCCAAAAGACAAGAAATGAGAAGAGACAAGGCACACTCACCAGCATGTGTGTTGGCCTCTAACTAACCGAGATTTCAACTCTCCAGCAAAGCGCTGATGCGGCTCAGAGTTTATTTTAATAATTGCTGAAAGTGTTCCGTGAGCAAACTCATAACGGTGTGTATTCTGCAGATTGCGGGTAGCAAGTAGTATGTACATGCGAAGCCATACCTGATATGACTGACGCCAGATATTCACGACCAACAAAGAACGGTTAGTCAACAACACGCAGGAATATATAGGCCTGAGAGGCGTGATACTGCAGCACGGAATCATTATTCCTCCATGACCGTGATGACGTCTCAACACAGCGTCCCGCTATCACATTTTCTTCACCCCCACAGGCTCTACTTCATGTTCTCGTGTATGAACCAGTCCGGTTGCTTGCGGAAACGAGTGCTTCTACGTAGGATTGGTTCTTCCCCCATATGTGGCGTTGGCTGTGACGCTTGCAGCTGCCCTTGACTTTGCTGGTGTACAAGTTCTGCACTAGCAGAGGTAGGCACTACGTCATCCGAGGTTGAAGAATGGTCGGACGGTGTTCTTGAAGCAACTGCTTTACCTCAGCATACGTTAGTTCGGCGGGTGTTTTCAGGACAGTCAGAGTTTTCAGCACCTGATAAGCTTCTGCGCCAAAACAGTAAAAAATACAGATAGTTTGTTTCCCTCAGCGATTTCGTTCGTGCCGACAAACAGTTCGAAACCTTCCACGTATGATTCGAAGTTCTGAGTTTTAGCATCACACTCTGTTATCTTCCCGTAACATGGCATTTTGACAGTACTCCTCACACAATGCGTCCGTAGTAGTCACATCCATCTGTCAGCACTCTCGCTGAACTTCAGTCGACGTCTCCGTTCGCTGTCGTGCTCCTTGAACATGTACAGCTTAGTCAACGGTTGACGAACATGCCGGCTGCTCTGGTTGGTCTTTCCGCGTAGTACGTTGCTTCCGCAGTGCCTCGTCGCCTGTTGATATGACTGACGCCAGACGTGGACCACGAGCGAAGAACGTTTATTCAACAGCACGCAGGAATATATAGGCCTGAGAGGCGTGATAACGCAGCACGGAATCATTGTTCCTCCATGACCGCGATGACGTCTCAACACAGCGTCGCGCTATCACATTCTCTTCACCCCCACAGGCTCTACTTCAAGTTTTCGTGTATGAACCTGTCCGGTTGCTTGCGGAAACGAGTGCTTCTACGTAGGATTGGTTCTTCCCCAATATGTGGCGTTGGCTATGACGCTTGCAGCTGCTCTTGGCTTTGCTGGAGTACAAGTTCTGCACTAGCAGAGGTAGGCACTAGGTCATCCGAGGTTGAAGAATGGTCGGACTGTGTTCTTGAAGCAACTGCTTTACCTCAGCATACGTTAGTTCGGCGGGTGTTTTCGGGACAAAAAGTATGGTGGGGCAGCCAGAAAAAGAATGTAAACCAATATGCCCCTGCCTGTGCCACTAATTATAACAGGCTAGAGTCAGATTTTTCAGCACCTGAAAAGCTTCTGCGCCAAAACAGTAAAAAATACAGATAGTTTGTTTCCCTCAGCGATTTCGTTCGTGCCGACAAACAGTTCGAAATGTTCCACGTATGATTCGAAGTTCTGAGGTTTAGCATCACACTCCGTTATCTTCCCGTAACATGGCATTTTGACAGTCCTCCTCACACAATGCGTCCGTAGTAGTCACGTCCCTCTGTCTGCACTCCCGCTGAACTTCAGTCGACGTCTCCGTTCGCTGTCGTGCTCCTTGAACATGTACAGCTTAGTCGACGGTTGACAACATGCCGGCTGCTCTGGCTGGTCTTTCCGCGTAGTACGTTGCTTCCGCAGTGCCTCGTCGCCAGATGATATGACTGACGCCAAACGTGGACCACGAGCGAAGAACGTTTATTCAACCGCACGCAAGAATATACAGGCCTGAGAGGCGTGATAACGCCGCACGGAATAATGGTTCTGTCAAGACCGCGATGACGTCACATCACAGCGTCGCGCAACCAAAATACCTACAACTGTTAAATGAATATACAATAAATATACTCACATATGCACCAGATGGGCCCAAATGGTTGGCGACACCTACGAAAAAATGATCAACTTGCAGAAGGCGAAAACCAGGTGAGAAGGGTCCTGTGCTCCTTGAGCCAACCGAAGCAGAGGTTGCAGGAGGTCGCAGAAAGCCGTGAGAAACAAGCACACTGTGCGCACATCACACAAGCCTCGAAAACTACACCATACGATTCTCAACAGTACAAAGTTATTTTCCTTTGCTTAGGGCCCAGACTTTTACAAAATTTGGTTATCTTCAGCCGAAACACTTTCATATAGTTTGCCCACGGCTTAAAAAATTTCTATACATAAGACATTTCTGGCGGACGAGAAGTAATGGGAATCCTATGCTCATCTGCTTTCCAAACCTCGCAGTAAACACGATGTGATGCTGAGGGGATACAAAGGCGCATTTGTCATGAAGCGTGCCAGGGACACGTGAAGATGGCTTGCGAACTTAAACGGATGAGAGTATATGGGCAATCACTGCAAGAATAGGCGTACAAAATGCGTCAGTGGTCGTATCCAAGACAATCTTGTGTGTTGTGTATAGCGCATGACGAGGTAGACTGAAAACTATACCTTTTGACAGATATGCCCGTCTGGTTGGGTTTGAAGACTTATAATAAACTGCACATCTCCAACCAAAAAATTTAACTTTAACCCAAAGTTTCGAGGCCGACTCGGCTCCTTCATCAGGAGTGACTGAGGCCAGAAGCTAGCGTCTTTTACTTGTGGTGGGAAGGGGGGTCAAAGGAACGACAGGTGTGATGCGAAAGGCGCGGGGAAGGGGAGGGGAGGTTTAGGCTGTTAGTCACGCTGGCGCACTGCAGGGAGGTGGCGAATGGCGAGTTTTTTTCGTTGAGTTGAAGGGCGAAGTCCCTGGGCATATACTGGGGGCAGTTTTCCTTTTGTGCGGTTGATGTTGTTCGGGGTCGTTTGGATATGCCAGGATTCCATAAGGTGCCTTTTGTGGCAATTTGTTTCGGTTCCGAGGTTGCGGGTTTCATCGAAATTGATAATAAGGTCGGAATCCTCGAAAGGTTCGGCTACTGGATTGCGCTCTTTTGCAAATTTGCGAACGTTGTTTTTATCTTGCCGAATTTTTTGTTTAAAATTTTTGGTTTCGAAGAAGTAGCTTGCGTTGCAGTCGGCGCACGGAATTTTGTAGACAATGCCTTGGGCTTTTTCTCTCTGCTGGCAGTCTTTGGGAACAGGTAGGCAAAGCGCAACAGTGTTTGTGTGCTTGGGCGCAACCTTGAGACCCGATTTCTTCAGGATTCGGACGATTGTTTCGCTGACACCTCCGACATAAGGTAAAGTGACGTATTTTGTTGATGGCGTTGATCTTTGTGCGTTGATTTCTTGGCGAATGTTGTGATTTTGACGTCGAATTGATTTTGAATAAAGTTTCTTGGGTAGCCGTTCATGATGAGTTCTTTGAATACCGTGCGTTATTCTTTTTTCTGTCAAGTTCTGTGTTGCAATGTGTCTCATCACTTCTGAACAGCGTCTTCACCACTGATGCTTTATGGACTGTCGGGTGGTTTGAAGAGAAATGGAGATATCGGCCTGAGTGAGTTGGTTTGCGATATACATAAAATTGAAGGCATTGTGGTTTCGGGACACGTGGAGCGTGAACTGAAAGTCAGGTTCTACGGAGAATATATGACGAAGGAAATTTTGAGTCTCAGATCTTTTATTGACGGCGAAGCAGCCGCCGACATACCTGAGGAAATCTTTTGTTTCGGGTGGAATGAGCGGAGGGCTCGTTTTTCGATGTGTTCTATGGTTAAATTGGCCATGACGATAGAGATCGATGCTATGCTCGCATTGGTGTTCCATTCATTGTCGATAAAATTCCCCGTTTGACGAGAAGTATGTGTTTGATAGGAACAACTCCAGAAGGCAGCACACATCATTTACACTCAGCGGGGGTCGTGCGCTGAGTGTGTCGGCGCGTAGTAGGGCGTCTCGGATAGCGGTCATCGCAAGCTTCACGGGGATGTTTGTGAAAAGGGACACCACGTCGAAGGAGACAAGGCATTCGTCAGCCTCAAGGGTGGCTTGGAACCCCATTTCGATGAAGTCACTGGAATGGCGGATATGGGTCGCTGATTTTCCTGCGATTGGGGATATGAGTTTGTGAAGGTACTCTGACAACGAGCGAAGAGGGGAACAAAGGAAGTCCACAGTCGGGTGTAAAGGGATCCCCGTTTTGTGGACTTTTGGAAGGCCGGAGAGTACTCGAGCATATCCGTTGGTGCTCAATAACTGAAGGTACTTGGTTTCGGAAGTTTCGGTGTTTAGCAATACTTCTTTCAATGTTTTGTTTAGCCTTCCTTGGGTAGTTGTTGTGGGGTCCTTCTTCAATTTTTCATAATCTTGACTGCTGAGTAAGGTGGATATTTTCTCTTCGTAGTCCCGTCTGCCCAGAACGACTGTTGTGTTGCCCTTCTCAGCTGGGAGGATCACTATGTTGGTGTCTGTCTTGAGGTCTTTCAGGGCTTGCATTTCATCCGGTGGTAGGCTTGATTCTTTTCGGTGTGCTTGCTCTGAATTAAGTACACCTATTGGTTTGATCCTGACCTCTTCTCGTACACCAGGTCCCAGTTGTCGTATACTGACTTCAAGCGCAGATATGATTGCTGGAAGGGGGGGTCTGTTCACCTGGAGGTTGAATTTGTGTCTCTTGGCTAGGATTGACGTTTTGGCGCTTGTGAGCTTCCTGGCGGAGAAGTTGGCGACCAAGTCAGAATGGTCCGGTGGGGATCTTTCCGGCCGGCGTTGAAGTTTCGACAACATTCCTCTCCGCTTGGTGCGGTGTTTGTCGGCTTCTGATGATTCGGTTTCTTTGGCAAATGCCTCGATAGACATCACTAGGTTGGGCATCTTGTGCTCGAGTTGTCGGCGGGCTAAGAAGGCGTCGATTTATTTCTTCCTAACCACGCTACGGCACTCATGCATCCGTGCCTTCACTAGGTGCTGTTCTGCCTTGTTGATGAAGCTTCGCCCTTCCGGCGTGGGGACCAGGCGTCGTAGACGTAGGCTCTGGGGTACAACCTTGGTTTCCTTGCATTTCTTGGCAAATTCCAGGTGAGTCTTAAACACCGAGATGCCTTGCATAGTCTTGTTGTACTTCTTGGCAAGCTGCATAGCTTCTAGCCCGAGGTTCATATTTAAACCACGCCGAACAACATCAACCGCACATAAGGAAACGTGCCCCCAGTATATTCCCTGGGATTTTGCTCTTCAGCTCAGTGAAAAAAAGTCGCCATTCGCCACCTCCCTGCAGTGCGCCAGCGTGACTAACAGCCTCAACCCCCTTCCTCCTCCCCCGCGCCATTCGCTTCAGAGCTGTCGTTCCTTTGACCCCCCTCCCCTCCATACTTAAATAACGCTAGCTTCTGCCCTGAGTCACCCCTGATGTAGGAGCCGAGTCGGCTTCGAAACGTTGGGTTACTGTTAAAATTTTTGGTTGGATATGTGCAGGTAGAGCAAGGTACGACAAGGTAAAGCAAAATGATGTCGGTAATATATAGTAGATTGAAAAGTTTAAAAGGAGTAAATAAAAACTCACAGGACAGTTTTGCGTGTGCGTAATGTGATCGAACGTTCAGGCGTTCGCTGCAGTGCGAGCAAACAATTTTTTAAACTTCTTCTCTTTTGAGAGCCCGAATTTTTTACTTAGCGACGACGACCTTAATATTGCTAAGTGAGTTGTTGCATCTTGAATATCGTGAATCATATCATACGTTTTAATCTTATCGCCAAAAGCACCAGGAAGCTAAGGATATGTACTTGTCAAACTGCCTCACATGGAAGATATCGGGAGTGCTCACTGAAATCAAGGTCATGCTCTCAGTTATTGATCGGCTTGAGCCCATGAGCGAAGAATCACAAAGGCACTCGAGTCGAAATTATTATGACAAAATTGAGTTCATTTGCTAGGAGATCGCACAGATAACAAAAAATGCTGCAGAAACCCGCCAGAAGAAAAATGCCGCTTCTGAGGGGAAAGGATGCGGGCGGCCAAAGTCACAGAATTTATGTGGCAGCGCATTTTAATGAACCTTGAAGCGGAAAGTGGTCTTTCTGAACACGGGCACCCGTGGAGCTGCTCTCTGCCTTCTGTCGTGCATACGTCGAGAGCGACTCCTTGTTGGCTTACCTCTCCAGGGGATCCCAACAATCAGCGGGCCATTCGTAGCTTCCGCAGATGCTTACTTCGCACTGATAAAGCAACGGCCCCGCAACTTTCACGAAACTCAGTGGTGTTGCGCCGAGTTCACTCCGCCATCAATCGTACCGCGTTTCAGGATACCGGGGAGACCACGGTTCTCTCTGCGTCATGTAGAGTGGCTAGGCAGCGTGCACGTGCACCCGCGCACACGGCGCTCGTGAGTCTCTACGGGTGGATCTCACTAAGGCCTTTGGTAGCGTTACATACTTCGCTATCCACCAAAACATTACGACCCTGGGAGTGAGCACCGTGATGTACAACTACATCCGAGGCTTCCCCAGCCTGCGCATAGCCACGCTTACTTTCGGCGACCACCGCGTCGCTAGGAGCACGAGGCACGCCCTAGGGAGCCGTTCTGTCTCCTATTTTCTTCAACATAGCACTCCTTCACCTACGTAGTCAATTCTCAGATTACTAACATCGTTTCAAGCCTATTTGCCGAAGACATCACTTTCTGGCCAAACCTCAGCAGTGATGCAGAAATAGAAGAACACGTACAATTGGCCCTAACCATCATCGACACCAATGTACGGGAGCGTGGCCTCACCTACTCCCCTTCAAAATCCGAGCTCTTTCTCTACCGTCTGAAACAACTCCTTAAGCCAATCCACCCATCTCGCTCACCCTTGGTACCACCCCATCCCGCTAGTAGACGAAATCTGCGTCCTTGGGGTTGTTATTTACTCCAATGGCCCGCAAGGAGAAGTCATAATGACACTCCGACCACACGGTCAACAGACCGCCCGACCAATTCGCCGCAAAGCGAACGGCCGTGCTGGCCTCCGTGAGTGACACACGACTCGCTTCACCCACGTTTACGTCATAAGCCGCACCACATATGCCCTTCCATATCTAGCCATCAAAGAGAAGGAGAGGGACCGAGTATCACTCCTGCGAAGTTGCACGCAAACGGCTCTTCGTCTTTAGCCCAGCAAAATCCGAGCTCATTCCCTACCGGCCGAAACAAAACGTTCATCCAATCCACCCATCAAACACCATCAAACGACAAACTCTTAAAACTCAGCGTCCACAACACCTTAGAGGAACTCACAGAAGCTACCTTTACGGCACAAATATCCCGTCTATCTAATTCAGAGGCTGGCCGCACTTTTTTATCAGAATAAAACCTCACCCCAACTACTCACCCTACCGAAGGGGTCCCGCTTTCTCCTATTCTCCGCTCAAACCACAACGTACCCCGCGTCGTTTCTAACATGCACCCTGAGCTGGATAGGGACCGCAGAGTAGATAGGGCTCGGGCTCTCCGCAAACAGTATGGCTAAATACCATGAGGTAGCCTGCGTGGACGAAGCGCAGTACATGTCAGGCTCCCGTATGGCCCTGGCGGTAGCCGACAATGAAGCAAAGCTTCTGACCTCCAGCTCGTCACCAAATATACCACCGAGGCAGAAGAGGCAGCCATCGCTTTTGCTCTCATTTCTACACCGGCCACAAAAATCACCTCTGACTCTAAATCTGCCATTCTCAACTATGCCAATGGCTACATATCCCGCACTGCTGCTGGTTTGTTACGCTTCTGGCAGCCCCGCTGCCCTGTAACCCTCATCTGTACGCCAGCACATGCCGGCCTCCTTGGCAACGAGGAGGCTCATTCCTTAGCCCGAGGTCTCACATTCAGGGTGAGAGTCGATCCCCTTGTACGCCTGCTCTCCTTCCGTGATAATCTCTCATACAACCGGGAACAACGAAGAGAGTACGCACCCCCAGCCCCATCCCTCACTAAAGCGCAGGCCATACACCGGCGACGGCAAACTTCTCGGACTGCTCCATATCCCATACTACTACATGCCCGATACACAGACCGATTCCCCTCGTCATGCAAACATTGCGTCAAACCAGGAGACTTTCTACACACCCCGCTTACATGCCCCACCTCCCCTCATCCCCCACCACCGACTCTGGCGGAGTCTTACTGAGATAGACACATGACGCAAACTTCTCAAGACCAGCGCCGGCTCATCTCCTGCGCTCTGAGAAGGATTGCTCTTCAAGAGCTATTCTTCGCTTTGTAGGGGTGCCTCCTCACAATGAGGGAGCATCCAAGTGCCATGTAGGGGGCTTTGCCCCCACCATTTATATTTTTTGCAATAAATGTTTCCAGCACCACGGCGCTCGTTATGCGAGAGCTTGGTGGCGGCTGAAACAGAAATAACCCAGCGCACGCCAATCGAGAGACAGAATGGAGGATTGTGTGCTGCGGATGGCGGTGCGGCCACTGCCGACGACGATGACGCAAGACTGTCAGACTGAGGAACGAAGAGGAGCGCACGCGCTAAAAATTTGATAATCAAAGACCCGAGCACATACACATAACGCGACTGGCTCTCAAACACCTCTGAATGTGTTCGGCCGTGCTCGGCGCTGTTCACATCTTGAGCTCGCACTGCGCATGCCTCTTAAAGCTATATCGACTAAACTCGAAGGTTCATTTTGAGCTGTTTTTTTTTCAGGCGCGGCGGGCTAAGCAAACTCTAGTGGGCACGGTTTATGAAGTAGAATATTACAATACATGGCTCGCGGGACATCACACGTAGAAGCAAAGTAGAGTCATGATCAATGTCGACGAGCCATAAAAATTGAAGGGGCAACACTAACCAAAGTATGCCGGGATATATGCATTTTTGTGGCCCAACGCAACAAGCAGCACAATGTTGAACATCATGCAAGCATATCCACATTTCCTGTAGGTGATCGTCCCTGGAGGGAAAATATTCACCAGCGAATCCCAAGATGCGTGTTACACTGGCTACCAATCGCAACCAATGGGACAATATTGGGCAGCCAGGTCCATTGCATATGCATTGATGGGAAGCCATCCCAACGACTAGGACAATATTGACAGATTGATATCAAGTTATCTCGTCTCTTCGCATACCGTAAAAATTCGCATGACATCATTGACCAACGTACGCCATGATGTATGCCACTCTGGATAGCCATCGTATCCTTCCGGACAATATTTGGCAGCGTCTCCCAGGCTGTATGCAATGTTCGCGGGACATACTGTCTGGCTGTGAATCGTTGAATGTTGTTCATCGGTGAATGCTAATGTTGGGCAATAAAGGGCACAACCGAGCAATTAATAGACCTACTCTCGAATCGTATTGCTATTATTGGGAAGGAACTCGAAAGAAGGGGCCACCTTACGACCACGGATTGCCAACGTGCCTATGATGTGCCTATGACGTGCTGCTTCGGTGTGGACAGCAGATAGGGGCAAATTAGCAATTACCGGTTAAGAAAAAGTTAAAGAAACAGCGAGAGTTCTTTGCAAAACAGGGATGCTGAAAAAATCGGCAAGGGTTTCGTTAAGCAGAAAATTGCCACTAAAAATCTAAGATAACTGTCTCAAGCAGCACGCCGATTATGGCCAGAAACTTGTGGAATACTGGGAAAAATTGACTCCAATAAAAACTTATAAATGCATCTGGCTGGGGTGCTACCTGAAGAGAGTTTTAGCTAGTGCACCCCACTGGCTTTCCAATCAGCAGCCAGTAATGGCATACAAGGTTATTGATTAGCATGAATGGCATTCCTTGGCTATTCAGTATTATCCATGCAAGATTCCTCATTGGCGTATCTAGCGTAGGCAGCCGGCCCAACTCAGCGGCTATCCAATATTTCTCTCCCAAGCTTATCCACTGGTTTTTCATCACAGGCATACAGCGACACTCGCTAGCTAATGCACTGGTTTCCGCCAAAGGCATCCGGTCAGTCACTGGCTACTGAATATTTGCTACCCATGTTCACCCGCTGGCTGTTCTCGGCATGCATCCAGACACGCTCACTAGCAGCCCCATTAGTCGTTCCACAGCATTGCTTAGCATGTATTATGTGCTTCGCACTGCCAAATGCATATATGACGAATGTTTCATTGGCAACCATTGTCTGTGCTTTCAGTTTGTAAATCCCAGTTTATATTTCTACACGCATTGAAAATGAGCATACCAGCAATGAACTTTAATGTTTGAACATTTATTAAAAACACAACAAAGAGCCGCAGGTGTAGGCGGGAAGTGAAGGCTTCGCGCACAATCGAAAAAAAAAACACCAGCCCGTTTCTGGTGTTCACGCCTATCCAGATTTCCACACACGGGTTCAGATGTGACCCGGTGCAGTGCTTTCCGGTGTGACTGTGTCTGGTGTTCTGACCAGACCGGTTTTTCAGACGCGGGTCCTGATGTAGTATAGTGTGGTGTGTTCTAGTGTGTTCCGGTTTGGTGTTGTGTGCCACGACCTGGTCGTCTGATACCGGCTCTGGTGTGCTTTGGTTTGGTGTTTCCTGGTGTGGTCAGTGTACCATTAGACTTGGTGTGGTTGGTGTACCGTACAATGTCTATATAGAGATAGTGTGAGTTTGGACTTACTATCGTGAGCAAAATGTAGAGATCCCTGTGAGCGTAAGCGAAATGGTGTAAAACTGCAAGCACTCCTGATGTCGAGACAGGTGCACTAACATCCACGAATCTCGCTGTGCCGGTCTTGACGGCACGAGCATTTCATAAGGGGCACCTGTAGGCAGTTAGACATAGTTGGCACGCGCTCGGAGCGTCGTAATTTTTCAAAATTGTACACTGGAGCGTGCACATAACCACATCATTTGTGTTCTTGTCGAAGATGAAGAGCAAGCACGTATAGAAAGAAGAAATGCTCATATTTGCTCAAAAGCATCCTTAGTTTGGTAGACAAAACTGGCAGTACAGTCAAGCTAGAGGCTCCTACCATCGTAGCATGCATCTTTTCTGAAAAAGTTGAAAATCTTGCATTTCCCTGAAAGCAGCTGACTCCAGGTGTGTAGCCTCAATGTCTGAAGAATAACAGAACAAGACCACAAATTTGTGTGAAGTAGACTATACTAATCACTGCGCAAAGGCAACTAGCAAATGCTGTCATTAAATGTAGCTCAGTGGTGCCAACATGTACTACTCATTCAATACGACTCGCAATGCCTCTGCAGTAAACCAAGCGACTCCTCTGCTTTATATTAAATCAATGCTACTCACATAAAGCACCCCACTTGCATTATGTTGCTTGAAATAAGTTGTTGGATGAGCTAGTATTTCATACTTTCATTCGCACAGTGTGGAGATGCATGCAAGGAAAGACGCCAAAAAACGCGTTGTTTTGCATCCCTGTTGCCCCTGTTCGTCATCATGCAGTGCGAATGAAAGTGTGAATTATTGCATTATGTGTTTTTTTCGCAACAAGAGCTAATTACGTATATTTACACCACAGCTGGGTATGCCTGTTTCTTAATCTGAATTCCTACCATATTTTGGCGCTGCAGCTGATACATGAATATGGAAGTCCTTCTAATACAAAATCATGCTTTCTTGGACAATGATCAGCACTCTAGCAACTCGGGTAATTTCATTCATTACCTGCCTCAGAGGTTTGAATACTTCGTAACCTAGAGAAATAAAATACCATGGAAATTCTACCACTGCAGAAAAAAAAACGTTAAGTGTAATTAATGAATTAGAGAATTGATTAGAAGATGCTAGAAAAGATGGGCACAAAAACGAGGTAAGCTGTAGTTCCAGTAGAAAAAAAAAGATTTGATGCGAGTGCAATTCAGAGTGTCAACTCCATATATTAAGACATTTTATGCCTACAGGGTGCAGACTAGTAAAGCACAGGCTTGCTGTATCTATTTAGAAGACTTCTTCGTTCATTCGTATTTCGGCCGTAAAGCATAAAAAGCAGTCTGTTGAAATTTAATTTAAGCTCAATGCCACATACAAAACGACAAGGCTGGAACGTTAACGATTGGAAAGGAATCCTCGCTCCCACTCAATCTCAATGAAAATAAACAAGATGCTCTGAACCCTGGCACTGGTAAAACCGCAACAGATGGGAAAAAAATCTGCTAAATTTTTTTTGCTGAATGTGTGAACCAAAGCTGCCTGAGCACACATGAGTTTTGTTTAGTTATTACCTTGATATACACATCCTGAGCCTCTGATGATTTCACTGTACAGTACATGCAGACACTTGCAGACATACAAAACCCACAGCAGATTATGAGTACTGTGCACTACCCTCTATGGTTCCTAGCACTACCTGTCTTCCAGTGAGATGCACTTCTTTTGGTACACCCATGCGTTAGGGTTCCAGTTACCAATGTCCAAGTTGATTACGAGTTAAGTGAATAAGCTCCACCGGTTGATTGGTTCTAAGAAGGTGGATGACTTGCAAGAGGAGCTTCTCACAGCAAGGCAGATAACAATAAAGGCTTCAGGACACTGTAGTGCAGCAAGGCTGAATGGTGGGCTAGTTGGTAAGACATGTCGAAGAATAAATATTTTACAAGCCGAAAAAAAGAGAGGGACAAGAGGAGAACCCACAGGAACCTGTGTAGGTTCCTCTCTTGTTTCTCTTCGTATTGCCGCTGGTAAAAATGGATCTTAGGCTGTACTGGAGGGCTCCTAAATAATTTACACCAAGTGGGGTTGTTTAAGCTTCGCTAACATTGCATGGCAGACTGGCGCCTTTTCCAAAGTACCAATAATTACTGCCATACAAATTCCAAACACAAAAAAAGCATGATCCCTGCCAACTTGTATGCAACAAAGTATTGCAACCGCCTCGAGCCATCTCTACAAGGCCCCACTGGGCCTTGTAGAGATGTATGTTTAAACAGAAAGTTTTGTGTGGCTTACGACAAAAAGGAAGCACCTATAAAGTCTGGGCCTAGCAGGTAGACGACGCTAGAACATTTTCAGTTTCGGTTTCCAAATAAAAAAGCTCATGTAGCGCGGCTCTTGATCATAAATAACGCTGGGCCCTTCCCTTTTCTCTGCGCTGTAAACAGCAACTTCTGTGTTATCTACGATAAAATAAGCACTTCTTTTAGAACGCTCCTAAATGCAGTAAGTACTAGAATATCTGTAATTGCCGCGAGAGAAGTATTTTCTGTCATGGTGCGTGGTATATATCTTAAGTTCTATATTGCCACTGACCTGAAATCAGCAACTTAGGACCAGCAGAGGGGGAATATAGATTGCTGAATAGGTAATCTGATGCCCGAGAGAATATATGTTAAGAAAACAGAAGAGTGCAAGGTACGAGGAGGAAGAGGCACTCAAAAATAAAGTGCTAGTGTGCGGTAGAACACGGAACTGGGTAGCACAACCCGCGCCCTAGATCGAGATGATCGAAGAGTTCTATACGTTTAGTTTTGCAGTGTTCTCTGGCGCACCGCTGTCGCGTCCGGGTCATAATGGCAGCGGGTGAAGGTTTGGGCTATGCTTGGGACAATTAATAGTATAGCCAGGGACACTGGAACTTTTTTTTTAGTGGGAGGGCAGGACATCGAGCTTATTTTATTTATTTATTTAGAGCTCATTTACGAAATAAATGTTTTATTTTTTTAAATGTTCAAAGCTTGATGCAAAGTATCACGTTCCGGTGACGACACTCCAGCTGTCAGGAAGCGAACGAAAAGGCTTCCAAAATTAACTGTTTAAGGGTCTGACTCACGCCATTTTTACTGCGAAGTGTGCATGTCTTCCCTCCAGGCCAGCAAAGACAGTAAGAAGCTAGCTGGCAAAGTATGCAGAACACAACGAGAAGTGTGCATTATTAAGAAAAGATGCTGTTTTTTGTGATAGTGAACCTCAGGGACCAGCTTTGCCTTCTCACGGATAAAGAATTTTCTGCTGAACACCACTTTGTTGCTCTTTCAAGAAGCGCACCTGACATAACACGTTTTCTAAGGAGTACTTGTAGCTAGGCTTATTGCTGCATTTCAGAAAAGGCGCAGGAGCACAAAGTATGGTCAAAGGTGAAGTGGTTTTGACATGCCAGCATATTTACCCTTATGCAGAGGGAAAGACAGCTAGCATTCACGCATTTGTGAACAACAGCTATACTCGGGTACAAATTAAGAACACATGGCTTTTCCCGCCAAAGGACCCTCTTCCAGCCGGTGGCGTCAGCCGATTCTCATGACCCTTCTGATGCGGCCAAGCTGGAAGTGGCAGACGGAAGGGGTAATCCCTTCCCACTGTGTCCAGAGATAGAAACCTCTCTTCATTGCGAACTGCCTGCAAGGTAGAGGAATACGATATTCTTAACTTAGCACCGGTGCTGTGTGATGAGCATGTGATGCTTCGTGCTCCTCAGGGCATCCACATTAAAGCACAGTGCATGTCGCATGTCCAGCTTTTGTCGTTCTCTGCAGCGAATAATGGACCACACAAATCTGATGCTTACACTTGTAGAGTAACAATCATGCTTGTAGCATTGTGTGCCTAAGCCAAGTATTGGGCTACTTTTACTGCATATCACAGCAATTTACTTAGAACTTGTAGTTGATAGCATGGTAGCGGATAAGCCATTCCAATATGAATCAGGATGGCAGATGCAAACAGCCACCCTGAAACATCCAATCAGAGATACTACCGGGGTACTGTGCAAACCTGAAGAAAGAAATGAGAGATAGGAGGTGACGGGAATTTGTTTTGGCATCTGCTCGTGGTTCCCTGCCTTCTGGTGGCACTGTGTAGTTGTGGTAGCTATGGCTACCCTTTTGTGGTCATTAGCACTGCCGGCAGTCAGGTTGAGCTTGTCGAGGCCCATTCCGTACAGATTACTAATCTCCAGGAGAGTTGTCAGCATACTCTCCACAGCATTTTGAACTTGTTGCAGCCCATGTTGCTCATTGTTCCTGTCCATAAAAAAATATGCAGAGGCTGACATACTCCAAAATTTTCTTATAAAAGCTTTCCAGCGCAGTTTGTAAGGCCCTATTTTTATAGCTAAGCAAAATCTTGTTCACAATATATGAGGCACTGACAGATACTGTCTTTTTGTGTGTACAGTTTCGATACCCATGTAAGAACGGTGGCATGCAAAATACAAATGAAAGGCGAGAAGCTCCAAAAATGCCCTCATCATAAATATAGCACTTTGCTTTAAAGGCAAGTTCATCATTGTTTCGTGCTATTGTTTTTTCGAATGAAACAACCAACTCATCTAGCTCTCCTTGTTATCGTGATTGATGCTTTTACACTTGCAGGTACTGAGCAAATATGTTGAACAATGATCGTTATGTTAGCATAAAGTTAAAAAAACATGCCAAAATGTAACATGTGTGCACAGGCCCCTTCCTCTCTTCTACACATTTTGTGCTGCAGAGTTCTGGCTATAATCTGCCGTACTGATATCATTTTGATGGGACTGTAATATAGAAACCTTAATTGTACGCAGGTCAACGTATTTGTTGTAACCCGCAGCTGAATGAAATGCCAGTAAACATCCCTCACAAACCTGGTATGAATTGTACATGTGTTGCATTAAAAGTTATCTTAAAAGTTTTCTTATCCTTAACCAAGGCATTTTTGGTGTAAACTGTCTTTGCAACCTCTGTTTTACATGACGAACCAATTCAGTTCATGACAGCTCATCACTAACTTTTTTTGTCAGTGTGTGAACGCCAAAGGTGCAGTGTTAGGTAGCATGTTTAAATGGTCACTAAAGACAATTCGAGTTGCTATGTATCAACAGATTTCTGCATACCAATTACGAATTGGTTACATTCATTAAAAATTTTTTAAGCTGGTAAAGGTAAAAAATTGAATACAGGTATCACCACCAGCAGCCCTTTTATGAAGGAAATTGTGGTGGAGCCAAGACTGGTTTCCCACCATTCACGTTCTAGAAGAGATGACAGAGCATTTCTAAGTCTAGATATTAATTTGAATGAAGTAGCGAGAAAAAAAGTCATTCTGAAATCCAGTTTTCCCAAGAATAAATTCATATATTCCTGCTGAAGAATTAACAGAACGGCTAGAAAAGGTCGTACAACATATTTTTACCAAACAGAAAATACGTGGACATGTCCTTAGTGTTCCTTTGAGAAGCAGTACGTATTTTATTTTGTGTTGTGTAAACTATAGTTGAATACAACTCGAGAATGAAGTGAAAAATGCTTCTCTATAATTCACATCGCAAGTTGTTTGCATGGAAGTTGCGACAACCTGAGCCAATCAGGATGGCGCACACTATTTAATTGGGTTGCGGCGTGCCTACCACACCCATTGCTTTGTTTTGTGACAGGTAGCTCTATTTCTGTGAATGAAGGTGTACTAGTGTTTAGGCTGTTTATTTCTTCAGCAGGTGACACTTGATGTCTTTGTAGTTTTTTTTCAGATGGGTGGACATGTTCACACAGTGAAGAGGGCATATATGGCCCACTTTTCTTTTTGTCATTACCTGTCCATATTCATTTCTTTTGTTGTCACGTCGCAGTTGTTTGGATGGACATTTATTCACACCATTGTTGTCTATTCCGCAGTAAACTGAGTCAAATCCAGGCGAGGGAAGCCACATGTTGATAGAGTTCAAGTGGAAAACACGCCTCTTTCCTGTGCTTTGTCAGCGCATATGCTGTTTAAATTTATCAGGAGCCCTACACCGTGGGCGTCTACATTAGATCACCAGAGACATTGTCATTCTCATTTTTGCTAATCTCATTGTGGCAGTGCTCGATGTGCTCGGCTTGTATACGCAGACGTTTAATGGTGCACATCGGCCTGTTAACGGGCTCACATCTCATCGTTATCATCAAAAGTCGCCTGTACACTGCTGGTTATGTCCTCCTCCTCCATGCTCATTACAATTCCTGGTCCTTTGAGAGGCATCTGCCATTTCATTCTTAAGTTGCATTCGAGTGTAGTAAATATGAAGAAATGTAACTAATATTGTATGTCACTTGCTTCTGTGTTGTTCATGTGGTCGGTGTACAAAACTCTTACTGTTGTGCTGTGATATATTATGTAGTGTTTGTGTATTATGAAGGGTTGTTTTATTAAACAGATGGCATTGATGCATTCTGTTTATACGAGGGTGATCAGTATATTTTTTACCTCCTGGTCTCTAACACATTTATTACCTCGTGAAAGGGAAAGACGTTACAATGAAAAGAAAGTTTGATCTTCCCACCTTTCATAATATTTTCATTTTGCACATGGCACCACCGATATTGAAGTAGTCACAAAGAAAATGTTAGTATACATCAGTGTTCGGTTATAACAGTTTTTCGAAACCAAATTTTGGATGTCAGAAGGTGTTCTCCTTATCAATATGCACCGTCGAATGAGTTCAATTTATGGTAATGTGCTGCTATGTTTCCAGTCAGAAGGTGGGTACAAACTCTACGTACATGCAAGATCCAGCTGTGTTGAGTGTGAAAGACGAGCGCAGTGGATGCCCGCTGTCTGCATCTCACATCTGAGCTCGTGGTACATTTGGATGAACTCATTTGTGATGATTGTCGCATTAAGCAGACGGTTATTGCGGGCATTCTTAAAGTTGAGAAAGCTGAAGGACCGTGCGCTTTTGCTTCAAGTTTGTCCTAAAAATCCATCATTTAACGTGACAATGCTTGGCATGACAACAAGTTAGATGGAAATGCCGCCGTGTTGAATAGGCTGTAGTTTCGGGATGTTCTGCCTTACCCACCCATAGTTCTGGCCTAGTGCATTGTAGCTGCTGGTAATTTCGTAGCTAAAGAAACATTTGAAGACCTTTAGTGGACAGTTGGGGCCATCAGCCTCATTGTTCTCTAAGGGCATGAAAACAATGGAGCATCGATGACGCAAGGGCATCAGTGTAAGTGGGGGACAATATCAAAATATGAATTACACCGCTGAAAAAAGACATCTAAAGCTTTATTTTTATAATATCTTTCACTTTCAGTAATTAGCATCTTATAGGCAAGGAGGCAGATTATTCAACACAGCTCCCAAGCTTGGGATAAATGTATGGGAAGTTTTTGCATCTGTATAGTCACTTAATTATTATTGTAGGCTACTTGAGTCATTTATCCCATGAACCAATGTTTTGTGGCCTCATTCTCTATTATGTTTTATATGGTGTCCTTGGCTTAATTATACTTCTTTTCCTGATGGTTTTCGAAAAGTTTTTTTTGAATGTGTGTGCTTAAGCTGAGATGTAGCTTTGAAACAGCACAGTATTGAAAATGCATATGCTTGTTCATACATGTGCTAAGCTGATACAGCGTGGAATGGTACTATACTTGGGATTTAACATCCAACCACGTTAGAGTGATCTTGTTTGGTCACCTGTGTTTTTTTTAATTTGAGCTCAAGTGTGCCGCGTGAAATACAAGTGAAATGTAATCCATCTAATTTCATATGAGCTATATAAAAGCCACACATATTGTTACGTGACGGCAAGCAGGTGAAGAGAGTACTACATAACAGATGGCGATGAAATGATTTATAGCCTGAGGGCCTAGCGCGAGCGCTCCGTGCCGCGCCACTGCCCACTTTGTCGTCTTCGAGTCCATGACACTACCCGGGGCTGCCGAGCGATCGTCCCGATAGCGCGAACTGAAAGACCGGCAGTGAAGACGAAACGCAGGGCGTGATGATGAGCGTGACAAGACCGATGATAACAGAAGAGAAGAATATGCAAAGCTTGCCGTCACGATGAAAGAGATGAACAGATGATGATCAGATGAGCGCTAGTCCGGGAAGCTTCCAAGCCGTAGCTAGGTCCCCTTGAGCCGACGGCCGAGGCCCATGAACACACCGAACGGCATGGGCAGGGGCTGTGTTCGAATATGTTGGCAGCTTCTAGGTCGGTGGGGTCATAGGTCCGAGTAGCGGCGGCGTCGTCAAGTTGTCGTGACTTCTAGTCGGGGCAGGGGACAGGGCTGAGGTGAATAGCATGGTCGGTTCTGGTCTGGCGGGCTGGGGCACAACCGAGCGGTGCGGGCAGGAACACATGACCGACAACCACGGCACACGCAGGACGCCGAAGCTCCAGGACCAGGATGGGGATGAACTCCGCACCTCACGCCAAATGTTACGTGACGGCAAGCAGGTGAAGACAGTACTACATAAAAGATGGCGATGGAATGATTTAACGGCGGTGGGCTTAGCGCGAGGGCTCTAAGCCCCTCGAATACCAACTTTGTCGTCTTCGAGTCCGTGACAATATTAGCTGGCAGAGAGACGCAGTTCATCCTAATGAGTGATACGAGAGCTGCATATTGGCTGAAATGAGTGATATGAAAGACACATATCGGCCCATTCGGGTGATACGAGATCCATATTTCGGCTCAAACTGATAAGATACACATGTATCAGCACATACGAGGCATATGAGGAACACGTATTGCCCATACGAGGCATACAAAGGACACATATCAGCCCATACGAAGGATACGAGGGGCACAGATCAGGCCTCCGAGACACATTTCCTTATACGAGACACATATTGGACACGTATAATCTCGTATGACCACATAGTAGACACAAATTCGTACGAGACACATATGCACCCATATAAGATTTTTCGATAGGAATATGACTCAACCAAGCTAATCTACTGGTTGTTCGGCGAAGGCATCCACCCAATCACTGGCTAACGAACATTTCTCACCCAAACTTACCTGATATCTTTTACTGCATGCATCCACTCACACTCACTAGCAGTGCCGTTAGTCGTTCCCCCAACATCGCTTATTCTACATTCTTTGCGTTTCACTGCCAAATCTATCTGTGACGAAGGTTTGATTTTGGCAACCATTTGTCTAGGCAATTAGTTTGTAAATGCCAGAATATATTGTCAAGCGCACTGACATGAGTAAATAAGCAAGTTTAATGCTTCAACTTTTACGAAAAACATAACAAAGAGCCGCAGGTCGAGGCTGGCGCGTGGAAGTTGCGCGTAAGCGAGTAATTAGTGCTGTAGAGTCTCATCAGGGCCCGGTTGCTTCGTCGAAGACTACGCTGCAGGTGCAGGCTCCAGGTTCATGGAGCGGCTGCATTGAGGGCATGTCCAGGTGCCATGCCAGCCAGCTAGCAACTGAGCAAAGCGTTTTTAACGGCCGCCTTCCCCGATCACAAGCTGCGGGCTCTCACCTGCCAATGCAGTTGGAACAACGTGCAGAGCTGTCTTCTTTTCGGTGATGGCATCTGCACACGCAAAAAAAAACAAAATTAAACGTTATTTGTAAAAAGCGTTTTGGACAATAGCAGCTAAGATAGCTAATACGTGCAGGAAGGATTAGAAATAAAAATAATTCCTGTAGCCCCTCTGCAGAATTTTGTCAAAGTAAAGCATTCTTGATGAACTTCTACTGGATGGGAAGACCCAAATAGTCATCAGCACACTGGCAGCTGCATTTGGCAGCTTGCGGTTCCCTAGCTGCACGACCTGCCGGTGCTGAAAATAAGTCAATAATTGTGAATGGCAATTTTAAATCACAGAAATAGAATGTCTTCTGCGACAAAACACACTTCTGGGCTACTTGGCCATGCATGTTAGGTCTTACAGTGCTAAAAGAAAAACGTTTGCCGCGCCGTTCCTGTCGTGTTCTTCTTTCTTTGTTCCTCGTCTACGCGCTGTTGTTCCCAGCAGTATGTACCAACTCGCTCAACTCTCCGTTTTAATGAAGTTGATGGGAGTCTTACGTCCCAAAGTGACTGAGGCTATGAGAGACGCCGTAGTGAAGGGCTCCGAAAATGTGCTGGCTGCTGTTGAGAATTCCTCCGACGAAATAGGCGCCGAAGATAGCGAGAGCGAGCCCGATCAAGTCCGAAGCTATTGATTGGCGGCCTCGACTACAAGACGACTGAAGAGAGGCTTAAGGGCCACTTCGAGCAATGGGGCGAGGTCGTTGACAGCGTGGTGATGCGCGATCCCAGCACCAAGAAGAGCCGCGGGTTCGGCTTCATCACCTTCCGACGCGCGAACATGGTCGACGATGCGCAGGCTGTGCGGCCCCACAAGGTTGACGGACGTGAGGTGGAACCCATGTGGGCGGTTGAGCGCGAAGAAGCTGGTCGGCCTGAGGCGGAGGGCACCGTAAACAAGTCTTCGTTGGTGGCTTGAAGGACGACGTTGACGAGCATGACCTCCGAGACTACTTCTCCCAGTTTGGAAACATATTTTCTGTCAACTTGGTCACTGAAAAGGACAACGGCCACAAGCGTGGCTTTGCCTCCGTTGAGTACGGCTATTACGATCCTGTGGACAAGATTGTCCTGAAGCGCCACCACATGCTGAAAAGAAAGGACCGAGGCAAAGAAGGCCCTCTCCAAGCAGGAGATGAAGAATCTCAAGAAGGACAAGCGGCCTGCGTTCAGGAGCGGTCGTGGAGGCCGCGGTGATGGCTGGGAAGTTGGCTACGGAGGTGGTGGCTATGGCGGCGGCGGTTACGGAGGTGGCGGCTACAGCTCTGGCGGTGCTGGCTATGGAGGCGGTGGCGGCGGCTATTATGTTGGTGGATGCAACCAAGGTGGCGGAGGCGGCTTCAGCGATGGCTACAACCAGGGTGGATGGGGTGGCGGTGGCGGAGACTTCGGCTCCGGCTATGGCAACAGCTAAGGTGGTGAACCAATGCGCGGAGGCCCTGGAGGCTACTAGCAGCGCGGCTCTGGCCCACACGGCAACGGCAGTGCGGGAGTCTATCGGAGATAAACAGAGTGGCAGTGCGATTTAAATATCCGGTTCGATCCCATGGGTTTGATCCTGGCTGTGGCGATCAAATTTCGATGGAGGCGATATTCTAGAGCCCCGTGTACTGTGCGCTCAGTACACGTTAAAAGGAAAACGAACAAGCTTGAAGAAGCGCGGAAATCCTTGTCGTTTTTTTGGGGGGGAAAACATATCTGTGTGTCAAACCTGTTCCAACGAGCGGATGCTTTCTACAGCGACCCAGAGACGGCATCCCCGCAGAAAAACACTCGGGTTTTATTTTTTGTTACAAAATGCCAAGCTCGATGTGCGCGGCCTTATTCACCGGGGGATAAAAAGCTTTGATCAGAGAATCGGGCTGCACAAGAATGATGTCCGCTCAATAAATACGGAAGGCAACAGCCTCACCGAGCCCACGTAACGCATCGACCACAGAATTGCCTTTGGAGATGAGCGTCTTGGCCGTGTACCAATATGCTGTCATGCGGAGCCACGTGGTATCAAGGAATATCTGGCTCATAAAGCAGACTTTGTTTTACGTTTTAATTATATGGCGGTTTAACGTCCCAAAGCGAATCAGGCTATGAGAGACACCGTATTGAAGGGCCCTGGAAATTTCGACTACCTGGGGTTCTTTAACGTGCACTCACATCGCCCAGAACGCGGGCATCTAAAATTTCGCCTTCATCGAAATTCAACCGCTGCTGCCGGGATCGAACCCGCGCCTTTGGGGCCAGCAGCCGAGCGTCATAACTACTTAGCCACCGCGGCGGTTCGAAGGCGACTTTGAATAGTGCTCTGGGAAAGCAGCGCTCGCCGCACGATATTGCACTTTGCCATGTGTTAACATAATGAAAGCGATGGCCGTTGCCTGCTGCTACTGGCTCGCATTTCAATCACCGCTCAAGAAGGGACCGAGTTGTTCTCTAAATGTTCGGTTGGAAGTAAATTAGTGTTTGTGTCAGTATTTTCCAAGTTTTGTGTACTTTGAAAACTCTACTTCGACTATACGACTATTGCACAAAATCTCTGCTCAAGACATACTCTGCTCCGTTGATGCCACTTTGACAGTATTGGGCCGAAGACATAGAGCTCACAAATTACTTGCAGCGACCACAGGTGTGCACTGACCTCTTTCTGTGCTGCCACTAAACAAAATTTTGTGCAAAGTCAGCGATTGAGTATAGGGATGAGAAATTCAACTTTACGGGGTATTTTTCTTATTTACCTGCAATTTTTTAAAACTGGCTTTTGTGTTATAACAGCGCCTTTTACGGCATAGCATTTACAGTTGTGTTATGTATTAAATAATAGTTAAGACGTGCTAATTGGCAAGCTCGTTGACTAATGTTCAGTAGTTAAGTTTAACTTTTACTGTTAAGCTTCATAATCACTGAAAGTCGTGTAGGCCACTGTACGTAACATCCATATTAGTTTCTAGAATTTTGAGCAGGCGGTTTCCCTCCGTGTAAAGCAACTTCTCCAGCCAAAATAGCACAACATAGCCTAAAGTTGTAGAACCTCAGCGCCGATGGTTACCATGCTTCCGAGACTCTAATAATTGATTTAGATTCCACGGTGGGTTACGGCACTTATATATAATAAAAGAGCCTGATAGTAATAGGCAAAAGATAATTATTCGGTACCAGTTAACCAGCATTCTAGTTAGCACATCTTAGCTGTGTTTTGATGTACTACTTCACTGACAGTGCTATGCCGGAAAAAGCGGTCTTGAAAAATAAGGCAGCCAAAAGACAAGAAATGCGAAGAGACGAGGCACACTCACCAGCTTGGGTGTTGGCCTCTAACTAACCGAGATTTCAACTCTCCTGCAAAGCGCTGATGCGGCCCAGAGTTTATTTTAATAATTGCTGAAAGTGTTCCGTCAGCAAACTCATAACGGTGTGTATTCTGCAGATTGCGGGTAGCAAGTAGTATGTACATGCGAAGCCATACCTGATATGACTGACGCCAGATATGCACGACCAACAAAGAACGGTTATTCAACAACACGCAGGAATATATAGGCCTGAGAGGCGTGATACTGCAGCACGGAATCATTGTTCCTCCATGACCGCGATGATATCTCAACACAGCGTCGCGCTATCACATTTTCTTCACCCCCACAGGCTCTACTTCAAGTTCTCGTGTATGAACCAGTCCGGTTGCTTGCGGAAACGAGTGCTTCTACGTAGGATTGGTTCTTCCCCCATATGTGGCGTTGGCTCTGACGCTTCCAGCTGCCCTTGACTTTGCTGGAGTACAAGTTCTGCACTAGCAGAGGTAGGCACTACGTCATCCGAGGTTAAAGAATGGTCGGACTGTGTTCTTGAAGCAACTGCTTTACCTCAGCATACGTTAGTTCGGCGGGAGTTTTCGGGACAGTCAGATTTTTCAGCACCTGATAAGCTTCTGCGCCAAAACAGTACAAAATACAGATAGTTTGTTTCCCTCAACGATTTCGTTCGTGCCGACAAACAGTTCGAAACGTTTTACGTATGATTCGAAGTTCTGAGTTTTAGCATCACACTCCGTTATCTTCCCGTAACATGGCATTTTGACAGTACTCCTCACACAATGCGTCCCTAGTAGTCACTTCCCTCTCTCAGCACTCCCGCTGAACTTCAGTCGACGTCTCCGTTCGCTGTCGTGCTCCTTGAACATGTACAGCTTAGTCGACGGTTGACGAACATGCCGGCTGCTCTGGCTGGTCTTTCCGCGTAGTATGTTGTTTCCGCAGTGCCTCGTCGCCAGATGATATGACTGACGCCAAACGTAGACCACGAACTAAGAACGTTTATTCAACAGCACGTAGCAATATATAGGCCTGAGAGGCGTGATAACGCAGCTCGGAATAATTGTTCTGTCAAGACCACGATGACGCCACATCACAGCGTCGCGCAACCAAAATACCTACAACTGTTAAATGAATATACAATAAATATACTCAAATATGCACCAGATGGGCCCAAAAGGTTGGCGACACCTACGAAAAAATTATCAACTTGCAGAAGGCGAAAACCAGGTGAGAAGGGTCCTGTGCTCCTTGAGCCAACCGAGGCAGAGGTTGCAGGAGATCGCAGAAAGCCGTGAGAAACAAGCACACTGTGCACACATCACACAAGCCTCGAAAACTACGCCATAAGATTCCCAACAGTACAAAGTTATTTTCCTTTGCTTAGGGCCCAGACTTTTAAAAAATTTGGTTATCGTTAGCCGAAACACTTTCATATAGTTTGCCCACGGCTTAAAAAATTTCTATACATAAGACATTTCTGGTGGACGAGAAGTAATGGGAATCCTATGCTCATCTGCTTTCCAAACCTCGCAGTAAACACGATGTGATGCTGAGGGGATACAAAGGCGCATTTGTCATGAAGCGTGCCGGGGACGCGTGAAGATGGCTTGCGAACTTAAACGGATGAGATTATATGAGCAATCACTGCAAGAATAGGCGTACAAAATGCGTCAGTGGTCGTATCCAAGACAATCTTGTGTGTAGTGTATAGCGCATGACGAGGTAGACTGAAAACTATATATCTTGACAGATTTGCCTGTCTTGTTGGGTTTGAAGACTTATAATAAACTGCACATCTCCAAACAAAAAATTTAACTTTAACCCAAAGTTTCGAGGACGACTCGGCTCCTTCATCAGGGGTGACTGATGCCAGAAGCTAGCGTCTTTAAAGTGTGGAGGGAAGGGGGTCAAAGGAACGACGGGTGTGATGCGAAAGGCGCGGGGAAGGGGGAGGGGAGGTGTAGGCTGTTATTCACGCTGGCGCACTGCAGGGAGGGGGCAAATAGCGAGTTTTTTTCGTTGAGTTGAAGGGCGAAGTCCCTGGGCATATGCTGGGGGCAGTTTTCCTTTTGTGCGGTTGATGTTGTTCGGGGTCGTTTGGATATGCCAGGATTCCATAAGGTGCCTTTTGTGGCAATTTGTTTCGGTGCCGAGGATGCGGGTTTCATTGAAATTGATTCTATGGTCGGAATCCTCGGAATGTTCGGCTACTGGATTGCGCTCTTTTGCAAATTTGCGAACGTCGTTTTTATCTTGCCGAATTTTTTCTTTAAAATTTTTGGTTTCGATGAAGTAGCTTGCGTTGCAGTCGGCACATAGAATTTTGTAGACAATGCCTTGGGCTCTTTCTCCAAGCTGGCAGTCTTTATGAACAGGTAGGCAAATCGCAACAGTGTTTGTGGGCTTGGGCGCAACCTTGAGACTCGATTTCTTCAGGATTCGGACGATTTTTTCGCTGACACCTCCGACATAAGGTAAAGTGACGTATTTTGTTGGTGGCGTTGATCTTTGTGCGTTGATTTCTTGGCGAATGTTGTGATTTTGACGTCGAATTGATTTTGAATAAAGTTTCCTGGTTAGCCGTTCATGATGAGTTCTTTGAATACCGTGCGTTATTCTTTTTTCTGTCAAGTTCTGCGTTGCAATGTGTCTCATCACTTCTGCACAGCGTCTTCACCACTGAAGCTTTATGGACTGTCGGGTGGTTTGAAGAGAAATGAAGATATCGGCCTGAGTGCGTTGGGTTGCGATATACATAAAATTGAAGGCATTGTGCTTTCAGGACACGAGGAGCATGAACTGAAAGTCAGGTTCTACGGAGAATAAATGACGAAGGAAATTTTGAGTCTCAGATCTTTTAATGACGGCGAAGCAGCAGCCGACATACCTGAGGAAATCTTTGGTTTCGGGTGGAATGAGCAGAGGTCTCGTTTTTCGATGTGTTCTATGGTTAAATTGGCCATGACGATAGAGATGGATGCTATGCTCCTATTGGTGTTCCATTCATTGTCGATAAAATTCCCCGTTTGACGAGAAGTATGTGTTTGATAGTAACAACTCCAGAAGGCAGCACACATCATTTACACTCAGCGGGGCTCGTGCGCTGAGTGTGTCGTCGCGTAATAGGGCGTCTCGGATAGCGGTCATCGCAAAGTTCACGGGGATGTTTGTGAAAAGGGACACCACGTCGAAGGAGACAAGGCATTCGTCAGCCTCAAGGGCGGCTTGGAACCCCATTTCGATGAAGTCACTGGAATGGCGGATATGGGTCGCTGATTTTCCTGCGATTGGGGATATGAGTTTGTGAAGGTACTCTGACAACGAGCGAAGAGCGGAAAAAAGGAAGTCCACAGTCGGGTGTATAGGGATCCCCGGTTTGTGGACTTTTGGCAGGCCGGAGAGTGCTCGAGCCTATCCTTTGGTGCTCAGTAACTGAAGGTACTTGGTTTCGGATGTTGGGGTGTTTTGCAATACTTCTTTCAATGTTTTGTTTAGTCTTCCTTGGGTCGTTGTTGTGGGGTCCTTCAATTTTTCATATTCTTGACTGCTGAGTAAGGTGGATATTTTCTCTTCGTAGTCCCGTCTGCCCAGAACGACTGTTGTGTTGCCCTTCTCAGCTGGGAGGATCACTATGTTGGTGTCTGTCTTGAGTTCTTTCAGGGCTTGCATTTCATCCGGTGGTAGGCTTGATTCTATTCGGTGTGCTTGCTCTGAATTAAGTACACCTATTGGTTTGAGCCTGACCTCTTCTCGTACACCAGGTCCCAGTTGTCGTATACTGACTTCAAGCGCAGATATGACTGCTGGAAGGGGGTCTGTTCACGTGGAGGTTGAATTTGTGTCTCTTGGCTAGGTTGAATTTGTGTCTCTTGGACGTTTCGGCGCGTGTGAGCTGCCTGGAGGAGAAGTTGGCGACCAAGTCAGAATGGTCCGGTGGGGATCTTTTCGGCCGGTGTTGAAGTTTCGACAACTCTCCTCTCCGCTTGGTGCGGTGTTTGTCGGCTTCTGATGATTCGGTTTCTTTGGCAACTGCCTCGATAGACATCAATAGGTTGGGCATCTTGTGCTCGAGTTGTCGGCGGGCTAAGGCGTCGATTTCTTTCTTCCTAATTACGCTACGGCACTCATGCATCTGTGCCGTCACTAGGTGTTGTTCTGCCTTGTTGATTAAGCTTCGCCCTTCCGGCGTGGGGACCAGGCGTCGTAGACGTAGGCTCTGGGGTACAACCTTGGTTTCCTTGCATTTTTTAGAAAATTCCAGGTGAGTCTTAAACACCGCGATCCCTTGCATAGTCTTGATCAAGCTGCATAGCTTCTAGCCCGAGGTTCATATTTAAACCACGCCGAACAACATCAACCGCACATAAGGAAACGTGCCCCCAGTATATGCCCAGGGACTTCGCTCTTCAACTCAACGAAAAAAGTCGCCATTCGCCACCTCCCTGCAGTGCGCCAGCGTGACTAACAGCCTCAACCCCCTTCCCCCTCCCCCGCGCCTTTCGCTTCAGAGCTGTCGTTCCTTTGACCCCCTCCCCTCCATACTTAAATAACGCTAGCTTCTGCCCTGAGTCACCCCTGATGTATGAGCCGAGTCGGCTTCGAAACGTTGGGTTAATGTAAAAATTTTTGGTTGGATATGTGCAGGTAGAGCAAGGTACGACAAGGTAGAGCAAAATGATGTCGGTATTATACAGTAGATTGAAAAGTTCAATAGGAGTAAATAAAAACTCACAGGACAGTTTTGCGTGTGCGTAATGTGATCGAACGTTCAGGCGTTCGCTGCAGTGCGAGCAAACAATTTTTTAAACTTCTTCTCTTTTGAGAGCCCGAATTTTTTACTTAGCGACGACGACCTTAATATTACTAAGTGAGTTGTTGCATCTTGAATATCGTGAATCATATCATACGTTTTAATCTTATCGCCAAAAGCACCAGGAAGCTAAGATTATGTACTTGTCAAACTGCCTCAAATGGAAGATATCGAAGTGCTAGCTGAAATCAAGATCATGCTCTGAGTTATTGATCGGCTTGAGCCCATGAGCGAAGAATCACAAAGGCACTCGAGTCGAAATTATTATGACAAAATTAAGTTCATTTGCTAGGAGACCGCACAGATTACAGAAAATGCTGCAGAAACCCGCCAGAAGGAAAATGCCGCTTCTGAGGGGACAGGATGCGGGCGGCCAAAGTCACAGAATTTATGTGGCAGCGCAGTTTAATGAACCTTGAAGCGGAAAGTGGTCTTTCTGAGCACGGGCATCCGTGGAGCTGCTCTCTGCCTTCTGTCGTGCATACGTCGAGAGCGACTCCTTGTTGGCTTACCTCTCCAGGGGATCCCAACAATCAGCGGGCCATTCGTAGCTTCCGCAGATGCTTACTTCGCACTGATAAAGCAACGGCCCCGCAACTTTCACGAAACTCAGTGGTGTTGCGCCGAGTTCACTCCGCCATCAATCGTACCGCGTTTCAGGATACCGGGGAGACCACGGTTCCCTCTGCGTCATGTAGAGTGGCTAGGCAGCGTGCACGTGCACCCGCGCACACGGCGCTCGTGAATCTCTACGGGTGGATCTCACTAAGGCCTTTGGTAGCGTTACATACTTCGCTATCCTCCAAAACCTTACGACCCTGGGAGTGAGCACCGTGATGTACAACCACATCCGAGATTTCCCTTGCCTGCGCATAGCCACGCTTACTTTCGGCGACCATCGCGTCGCTAGGAGCACGAGGCACGCCCCAGGGAGCCGTTCTCTCTCCTATTCTCTTCAACATAGCACTCCTTCACCTACGTAGTCAACTCTCAGATTACTAACATCGTTTTGAGCATATTTGCCGAAGACATCACTTTCTGGGCAAACCTCAGCTGTGATGCAGAAATAGAAGAACACCTACAATTGACCCTAACCATCATCGACACCTATGTACGGGAGCGTGGCCTCACCTACTCCCCTTCAAAATTCGAGCTCTTTCTCTACAGGCTGAAACAACTCCTTAAGCCAATCCACCCATCTCGCTCACCCTAGGTACCCGCCCCATCCCGCTAGTAGACGAAATCTGCGTCATTGGGGTTGTTATTTACTCCAATGGCGCGCAAGGAGAAGTCATAATGACACTCCAACCACACGGTCAACAGACCGCCCGACCAATTCGCCGCATAGCGAACGGCCAGGCTGGCCTCCGCGAGTGACACACGACTCGCTTCACCCACGTTTACGTCATAAGCCGCACCACATTTGCCCTTCCATATCTAGCCATCAAACAGAAGGAGAGAGACCGAGTATCACTCCTGCGAAGTTGCACGAGAAATGCTCTTCGTCTTTAGCATAGCAAAATCCGAGCTCTTTCCCTACCGGCCGAAACAAAACGTTCATCCAATCCACCCATCAAACACCATCAAACGACAAACTCTTATAACTCAGCGTCCACAACACATTAGAGGAACTCACAGAAGCTACCTTTACGGCACAAATATCCCGTCTATCTAATTCAGAGGCTGGCCGCACTTTTTTATCAGAATAAAACCTCACCCCAACTACTCACCCTACCGAGGGGGTCCCCCTTTCTCCTATCCTCCGCTCAAACCACAACGTACCCCGCGTCGTTTCAACCATGCATCCTGAGCGGGATAGGGACTGCAGAGTAGATAGGGCTCGGGCTCTCCGCAAACAGTATGGCGATTACCTTGAGGTAGCCTGCGTGGACGAAGCGCAGTACATGTCAGGCTCCCGTATGGCTCTGGGGGTAGCCGACAATGAAGCAAAGCTTCTGACCTCCAGCTCGTCACCAAATATACCACCGAGGCAGAAGAGGCAGCCATCGCGCTTGCTCTCATTTCTACACCTGCCCCAAAAATTATCTCTGACTCTAAATCTGCCATTCTCAACTATTCCAATGGCTACATATCCCGCACTGCTGCTGGTTTATTACGCTTCTGGCAGCCCCGGTGCCCTGTAACCCTCATCTGGACGCCAGCACATGCCGGCCTCCTTGGCAACGAGGAGGCTCATTCCTTAGCCCGAGGTCTCACATTCAGGGTGAGAGTCGACCCCCTTGTACGCCTGCTCTCCTTCCGTGATAATCTCTCATACAACCGGGAACAACGAAGAGAGTAGGCACCCCCAGCCCCATCCCTCAAAAAAGCGCAGGCCATACACCGCCGACGGCAAATTTCTCGGACTGCTCCATATCCCATACTACTACATTCCCGATACACAGACCGATTCCCCTCGTCATGCAAACATTGCATCAAACCAGGAGACTTTCTACACACCCCGCTTACATGCCCCACCTTCCCTCATCCCCCACCACCGACCCTGGCGGAGTCTTACTGAGAGAGACATATGACGCAAACTTCTGAAGACCAGCGCCGGCTCATCTCCTGCGCTCTGAGAAGGATTGCTCTTCAAGAGCTATTCTTCGCTTTGTAGGGGTGCCTCCTCACAATGAGGGAGCATCCAAGAGGTATGTAGGGGGCTTCGCCCCCGCCATTTATATTTTTTGCAATAAATGTTTCCACCACCACCACCACCACGGTGCTCGTTATGCCCGAGCTTGGGGGCAGCTGAAACAGAAATAACCCAGCGCACGCCAATCGAGAGAGACAGAATGGAGGATTGTGTGCTGCGGATGGCGGTGCGGCCACTGCCGACGACGATGACGCAAGACTCAGACTGAGGAACGAACAGGAGCGCACGCGCTAAAAAAGTTGATAATCAAAGACCCGAGCACATACACATAACACGACTGACTCTCAAACACCTCTGAACGTGTTCAGCCGTGCTCGGCGCTGTTCACATCTTGAGCTCGCACTGCGCATGCCTCTTAAAGCTATATCGACTAAACTCAAAGGTTCATTTTGAGCTGTTTTTTTTTCAGGCACGGCGGGCTAAGCAAAATCTAGTGGGCACGGTTCATGAAGTAGAATATTACAATACATAGCTCGCGGGACATCACACGTAGAAGCAAAGTAGAGTCATAATCAATGTCGACGAGCCATCAAAAATGAAGGGACAACACTAACCAAAGTATGCCGGGATATATGCATTTTTGTGGCCTAACGCAACAAGCAGCACAATGTTGAACATCATGCAAGCATATCCACATTTCCTGTAGGTGATCGTCACAGGAGGGAAAATATTCACCAGCGCATCCCAAGATGCGTGTTACACTGGCTACCAATCGCAACCAATGGGACAATATTGTGCAGCCAAGTCCATTGTCTATGAATTGATGGGAAGCCATCCCAACGACTAGGACAATATTGACAGACTGATATCAAGATATCTCTGCTGTTCGCGTACCGTTAAAATTCGCATGACATCATTGACCAATGTACGCCATGATGTATGCCACTCTGGATAGCCATCGTATCCTTCCGGACAATATTTGACAGCGTCTCCCAAGCCGAATGCAATGTTCGCGGGACATACTGTCTGGCTGTGAATCGTTGAATGTTGTTCACCGGTGAATGCTAATGTTCGGCAATAAAGGGCACAACCAAGCAATTAATAGAGCGATTCTCGAATCGTATCGCTATTATTAGGAAGGAACTCGAAAGAAGGGGCCACCTTACGACCACGGATTGCCAACGTGCCTATGATGTGCCTATGACGTGCTGCTTCGGTGTGGACAGCAGATAGGGGCAGATTAGCAATTACCGGTTAAGAAAAAAGTTAAAGAAACAGCGAGAGCTCTTTGCAAAACAGGGATGCTGAAAAAATCGGCAATGGTTTCGTTAAGCAGAAAATTGCCACTAAAAATCTAACATAACTGTCTCAAGCAGCACGCCGATTATGGCCAGAAACTTGTGGAATACTGGGAAAAATTGACTCCAATAAAGGCTTATAATTGCATCTGGCTGGGGTGCTACCTGAAGAGAGTTTTAGCTAGTGCACCCCACTGGCTTTCCAATCAGCAGCCAGTAATGGCATACAAGGTTATTGATTAGCCTGAATGGCATTCCTTGGCTATTCAGTATTATCCATGCAAGATTCCTCATTGGCGTATCTAGTGTAGGCAGCCGGCCCAACTCAGCGGCTATCCAATATTTCTCTCCCAAGCTCATCCACTGGTTTTTCATCACAGGCATACAGGGACACTCGCTAGCTAATGCACTGGTTTCCGCCAAAGGCATCCGGTCAGTCACTGGCTACTGGATATTTACTACCCATGTTCACCCGCTGGCTGTTCTCGGCATGCATCCAGACACGCTCACTAGCAGTCCCATTAGTGGTTCCACAACATTGCTTAGCATGTATTATGTGCTTCGCACTGCCAAATGCATATATGACGAATGTTTCATTGGCAACCATTGTCTGTGCTTTCTGTTTGTAAATCCCAGTTTATATTTCTACACGCATTGAAAATGAGCATACCAGCAATGAACTTTAATGTTTGAACATTTATTAAAAACACAACAAAGAGCCGCAGGTCTAGGCGGGAAGTGAAGGCTTCGCGCCCAATCGAAAAAAAAAACACCAGCCCGTTTCTGGTGTTCACACCTATCCAGATTTTCAAACACGGGTTCAGATGTGACACGGTGCAGTGCTTTCTGGTGTGACTGTGTATGGGGTTCTGACCAGACCGGTTTTTCAGACGCGGGTCCTGATGTAGTATAGTGTGGTGTGTTCTAGTGTGTTCCGGTTTGGTGTTGTGTGCCACGACCTGGTCGTCTGATACCGGCTCTGGTGTGCTTTGGTTTGGTGTTTCCTGGTGTGGTCAGTGTACCATTAGATTTGGTGTGGTTGGTGTACCGTACAATACCGTACCGTACCGTACAGAGATAGTGTGAGTTTGGACTTACTATCGTGAGCAAAATGTAGAGATCCCTGTGAGCGTAAGCGAAATGGTGTAAAACTGCAAGCACTCCTGATGTCGAGACAGGTGCACTAACATCCACTAATCTCGCTGTGCCGGTCTTGACGGCACGAGCATTTCATAAGGGGCATCTGTACGCAGTTAGGCATAGTTGGCACGCGCTCGCAGCGTCGTAATTTTTCAAAATTGTACACTGGAGCGTGCACATAAACACATCATTTGTGTTCTTGCCGAAGATGAAGAGCAAGCACGTATGGAAAGAAGAAATGCTCATATTTGCTCAAAGGCATCCTTAGCTTGGTAGACAAAACTGGCAGTACAGTCAAGTTAGAGGCTCCTACGTCGTAGCATGCATCTTTTCTGAAAAAGTTGAAAATCTTGCATTTCCCTGAAAGCAGCTGACTCCAGCTGTGTAGCCTTAATGTCTGAAGAATAACAGAACAAGATCACAAATTTCTGTGAAGTAGACTATACTAATCACTGCGCAAAGGCAACAAGCAAATACTGCCATTAAATTTAGCTCAGTGGTGCCAACATGTACTACTCATTCAATACGACTCGCAATGCATCTGCAGTAAACCAAGTGACTCTTCTGCTTTATAGTAAATCAATGCTACTCACATAAAGCACCCCACTTGCATTATGTTGCTCGAAATAAGTTGCTGGATGAGCGAGTATTTCATACTTTCATTCGCACAGTCACAGTGTGGAGATGCATGCACGGAAAAACGCCAAAAAACGCGTTGTGATGCATCCCTGTTGCCCCTGCTCGTCATCATGCAGTGAGAATGAAAGTGTGAATTATTGCATTATGTGTTTTTTTCGCAACAAGATCTAATTACGTATATTTACACCACAGCTGGGTATGCCTGTTTCTTAATCTGAATTCCTACCATATTTTGGCGTTGCAGCTGATACATGAATATCGAAGTGCCTTCTAAACAAAATCAAGCTTTCTTGGACAATGATCAGCACTCTAGCATCTCGGGTAATTTCATTCCTTACCTGCCTCAGAGGTTTGAATACTTCGTAACCTAGAGAAATATTATACCATGGAAATTCTACCACTGCAGAAAAGAAAAACGTTAAGTGTAATAATGAACGGGAGAATTGATTAGAAGATGCTATAAAAGATGGGCACAAAAACGAGATAAGCTGTAGTTCCAGTAGAAACAAAAGATTTGATGCGAGTGCAATTCAGAGTGACAACTCCATGTATTCAGACATTTTATGCCTACAGGGTGCAGAATAGTAAAGCACAGGCTTGCTGTATCTATTTAGAAGACTTCTTCATTTATTCGTATTTCGGCCGTAAAGCATAAAAAGCAGTCTGTTGAAATATTTAATTTAAGCTCAATGCCACATACAAAATGACAAGGCTGGATTGTTAACGATTGGAAAGAAATCCTCGCTCCCACTCAATTTCAATGAAAATAAACAAGATGCTCTGAACCATGGCACTGGTAAAACCGCAACAGATGTGCAAAAAAATCTGCTAAATTATTTTTGCTGAATGTGTGAACCAAAGCTGCCTGAGCACACATGAGTTTTGTTTAGTTGTTACATTGATATACACATCCTGAGTCTGATGATTTTACAGTACATGCAGACACTTGCAGACATACAAAACCCACAGCAGATTATGAGTACTGTGCACTACCCTCTATGGTGCCTAGCACTACCTGTCTTCAAGTGAGATTCACTTCTTTTGGTACACCCACGCGTTAGGGTTCCAGTTACCGATGTCCAAGTTGATTACGAGTTAAGTGAATAAGCTTAACCGGTTGATTGGTTCTAAGAAGGTGGATAACTTGCAAGAGCAGCTTCTCACAGCAAGGCAGATAACAAAAACGGCTTCAGGACACTGTAGTGCAGCAAGGCTAAATGGTGGGCTAGTTGGTAAGACATGTCGAAGAATAAATATTTTACAAGCCGAAAAAAGAAGAGGGACAAGAGGAGAACCTACACAGGAACCTGTGTAGGTTCCTCTCTTGTTTCTCCTCTTATTGCGGCTGGTAAAAATGAATCTTAGGCTGTACTGGAGGGCTCCTAATTAATTTACACCAAGTGGGGTTGTTTAAGCTTCGCTAACATTGCATGGCAGACTGGCGCGTTTTCCAAAGTAGCAATGTTTACTGCCATACAAATTCCAAACACAAAATAAGCATGATCCCTGCCAACTTGTATGCAACAAAGTATTGCAACCGCTTCGAGCCATCTCTACAAGGCCTACTGGGCCTTGTAGAGATGTAGGTTTAAACAGAAAGTTTTGTGTGGCTTACGACAAACAGGAAGCACATATAAAGTCTGGGCCTAGCCGGCAGACGACGCTACAACATTTTCAGTTTCGGTTTCGAAATATAAAAGCTCCTGTAGCGCGGCTCTTGATCATAAATAACGCTGGGCCCTTCCCTTTTCTCTGCGCTGTAAACAGCAACTTCTGTGTTATCTACGATAAAATAAACACTTCTTTTAGAACGCTCCTAAATGCAGCAAGTACTAGAATATCTCTAATTGCCGCAAGAAAAGTATTTTCTGGCATGGTGCGTGGTATATATCTTAAGTACTATATTGCCACTGACCTGAAATCAGCGACATAGGACCAGCAGAGGGGGAAATATAGATTGCTGAATAGGTAATCTGATGCACCGAGAGAATATATGTTAAGAAAACAGAAGAGTGCAAGGTACGAGGAGGAAGAGGCACTCAAAAATAAAGTGCTAGTGTGCGGTAAAACACGGAACTGGGTAGCACAACCCGCGCCCTAGATCGAGATGAATGAAGAGTTCTATACGTTTAGTTTTGCAGTGTTCTCTGGCACACCGCTGTCGCGTCCGGGTCATAATGGCAGTGGGTGAACGTTTGGGCTATGCTTGGGACAATTAATAGTATAGCCAGGGACACCGGAACTTTTTTGTTTAGTTGGAGGGCAGGACATCGAGCTTATTTTGTTATTTATTTATTTAAAGCTCATTTACGAAATAAATTTTTTATTTTTTTAAATGTTTAAAGCTTGATGCAAAGTATCATGTTGCGGTGATGACACTCCAGCTGTCAGGAAGAGAACGAAAAGGCTTCCAAAATTAACTGTTTAAGGGTCTGACTCACGCCATTTTTACTGCGAAGTGTCCATGTCTCCCCTCCAGGCCAGCAAAGACAGTAAGAAGCTAGCTGGCAAAGTATGCAGAACACAACGAGAAGTGTGCATTTTTAAGAAGAGATGCTGTTTTTTGTGATAGTGAACCTCAGGGACCAGCTTTGCCTTCTCACGTATAAAGAAATTTCTGCTGAACACCACTTTCTTGCTCCTTCAAGAAGCGCACCTGACATAACACGTTTTATAAGGAGTACTTGTGGCTAGGCTTATTGCTGCATATTCAGGAAAAGCGCAGGAGCACAAAGTATGGTCAAAGGTGAAGTGGTTTTGACATGCCAGCATATTTACCCTTATGCAGAGGGAAAGACCGCTAACAATCACGCATTTGTGAGCAACAGCTATACTCGGGTACAAATTAAGAACACATGGCTTTTCCCCGCCAAAGGACCCTCTTCCAACCGGTGGCGTCGGCCGATTCTCATGGCCCTTCTGATGTGGCCAAGCTGGAAGTGGCAGACGGAAGGGGTAATCCCTTCCCACTGTGTCCAGGGATAGAAACCTCTCTTCATTGCGAACTGCCTGCAAGGTAGAGGACTACGATATTCTTAACTTAGCACCGGTGCTGTGTGATGAGCATGTGATGCTTCGTGCTCCTCAGGGCATCCACATTCCAGCACAGTGCATGTCGCAGGTCCAGCTTTTGTCATTCTGTTCAGCGAATAATTGACTACACAAATCTGATGCTTACACTTGTAGAATAACAATCATGCTGGTAGCATTGTGTGCCTAAGCCATGTATTGAGCTACTTTTACTGCATATCACAGAAATTTACTTAGAACTTGTAGTTGATAGCATGGCAGCGGATAAGCCATTCCAATATGAATCAGGCTGATAGATGCAAACAGCCACCCTGAAATATCCAATCAGAGATACTACCGGGGTACTGTGCAAACCTGAAGAAAGAAATGAGAGATAGGAGGTGGCGAGAATTTCTTTTGGAATCTGCTCGTGGTTCTCTGCCTTCTGGTGGCACTGTGTTGTTGTGGTAGCTATGGCTACCCTTTTGTGGTCATTAGCATTGCCGGCAGTCAGGTTCAGCTTGTCGAGACCCACTCTGTACAGATTACTAATCCCCAGGAGAGTTGTCAGCATACTCTCCACAGCATTTTGAACTTGTTGCAGCCCATGTTGCTCATTGTTCCAGTCCATAAAAAAATAGGCAGAGGCTGACATACTCCAAAATTTTTTTATAAAAGCTTTCCAGCGCAGTTTGTAAGGCCCTATTTTTATAGCTAAGAAAAATCTTGTTCACAATATGTGAGACACTGACAGATACTGTCTTTTTGTGTGTACAGTTTCGATACCCATGTAAGAACGGTGGCATGCAAAATACAAATGAAAGGCGAGAAGCTCCAAAAATGCCCTCATCAGAAATATAGCACTTGGCTTTAAAGGCAAGTTCTCATTGTTTCGTGCTAGTGTTTTTTAGAATGAAACAACCAACTCATCTAGCTCTCCTTGTTATCGTGATTGATGCCTTTGACACTTGCAGGTACTGAGCAAATATGTTGGACAATGATCGTTATGTTAGCATAAAGTTAAAAAACATGCCAAAATGTAACATGTGTGCACAGGCCCCTTCCTCTCTTCTGCACATTTTGTGCTGCAGAGTTCTGGCTGTAATCTGCCGTACTGATATCATTTTGATGGGACTGTTATATAGAAACCATAATTGTACACAGGTCAATGTATTTGTTGTAACCCACAGCTGAATGAAATGCCAGTAAACAACCCTCACAAACCTGGTTTGAATTGTACATGTGTTGCATTAAAAGTTATCTTAAAAGTGTTGTTATCCTTAACCAAGGCATGTTTGGTGTAAACTGTCTTTGCAACATCTGTTTTACATGACCAACCAATTCAGTTCATGACAGCTCATCACTAACTTTTTTTGTCAACGTGTGAACGCCAAAGGTGCAGTGTTAATTAGCATGTTTAAATGGTCACTAAAGGCAATTCGAGTTGCTATGTATCAACAGATTTCTGCATACCAATTATGAATTGGTGACTTTCATTAAAATGTTTTTAAGCAGGTAAAGGTAAAAAATGAATACAGGTATCACCACCAGCAGCCCTTTTCTGAAGGGAATTGTGGTGGTGCCAAGACTGGTTTCCCACCATTCACTTTCTAGCAGAGATGACAGAGCATTTCTCAGTCTAGATATTAATTTGAATGAAGTAGCGAGAAAAAAAGTCATTCTGAAATTCAGTTTTCCCAAGAATAAATACATATATTCCTGCTGAAGAAGTAACAGAACGGCTAGAAAAGGTCGTACAACATATTTTTACTAAACAGAAAATACGTGGACATGTCCTTAGTGCTCCTTTGAGAAGCAGTACGTATTTTATTTTGTGTTGTGTAAACTATAGGTGAATACAACTCGAGAATGAAGTGAAAAATGCTTCTCTATAATTCACCTCGCAAGTTGTTTGCATGGAAGGTGCGACAACCTGAGCCAATCAGGATGGCGCACACTATGTAATTGGGTTGCGGCGTGCCTACCACACCCATTGCTTTGTTTTGTGACAGGTAGCTCTATTTCTGTGAATGAAGGTGTACTAGTGTTTAGGCTGTTTATTTCTTCAGCAGGTGACACTTTGTCTTTTTAGTTTTTTTTTCAGATGGGTGGACATGTTCACACAGTGAAGAGGGCATATATGGCCCACTTTTCTTTTTGTCATTACCTGTCCATATTCATTTCTTTTGTTGTCACGTCACAGTTGTTTGGATGGACATTTATTCACACCATTGTGGTCTATTCTGCAGTAAACTGAGTCAAATCCAGGCGAGGGAAGCCACATGTTAATAGAGGTCAAGTGGAAAACACGCCTCTTTCCTGTGCTTTGTCAGCGCATATGCGGTTTAAATTTATCAGGAGCCCTACACCGTAGCGTCTACATTAGCTCACCAGTGACATTGTCATTCTCATTTTTGCTAATCTCATTGTGGCAGTGCTCGATGTGCTCGGCTTGTATACGCAGACGTTTAATGGTGCACATCGGCCTGTTAACAGGCTCACATCTCATCGTCATCATCAAACGTCGCATGTACACTGCCGGTTGTGTCCTCCTCCTCCATGCTCATTACAATTCCTGGTCCTTTGAGAGGCATCTGCCATTTCATTCTTAAGTTGAATTCGAGTGTAGTAAATATGAAGAAATGTAACTAATATTGTATGTCACTTGCTTCTGTGTTGTTCATGTGGTCTGTGTACAAAACTCTTACTGTTGTGCTATGATATATTATGTAGTGTTTGTGTATTATGTAGGGTTGTTTTATTTAACAGATGGCATTGATGCATTCTGTTTGTACGAGGGTGATCAGTATATTTTTTACCTCCTGGTCTCTAATACATTTATTACCTCGTGAAAGGGAAAGACGTTACAATGAAAAGAAAGTTTGATCTTCCCACCTTTCATAATATTTTCATTTTGCACATGGCACCACCGATATTGAAGTAGTCACAAAGAAAATGTTAGTATACATCAGTGTTCGGTTATAACAGTTTTTCGAAACCAAATTTTGGATGTCAGAAGGTGTTCTCCTTATCAATATCCACCGTCGAATGAGTTCGATTTACGGTAATGTGTTGCTATGTTTCCAGTCAGAAGGTGGGTACAAACTCTACCTACATGCAAGATCCAGCTGTGTTGAGTGTGAAAGACGAGCGCAGTGGATGCCCGCTGTCTGCATCTCACATCTGAGCTCGTGGTACATTTGGATGAGTTTATTTGTGATGATTGTCACATTAAGCAGACGGTTATTGCGGGCATTCTTAAAGTTGAGAAAGCTGAAGGACCGTGCGCTTTTGCTTCAAGTTTGTCCTAAAAATCCATCATTTAACGTGACAAAGCTTGGCATGACAACAAGTTAGATGGAAATGCCGCCGTGTTGAATAAGCTGTAGTTTCGGGATGTTCTGCCTTACCCACCCATAGTTCTGGCCTAGTGCATTGTAGCTGCTGGTAATTTCTAGCTAAGGAAACATTTGAAGACCTTTCGTGGACAGTTGGGGCCATCAGCCTCATTGTTCTCTGAGGGCATGTAAACAATAGTGCATCGATGACGCAAGGGCATCAGTGTAAGTGGGGGACTATATCAAAACATGAATTACACCTCTGAAAAAAGACATCTAAAGCTTTATTTTTATAATATCTTTCACTTTCAGTAATTAGCATCTTATAGGCAAGGAGGCAGATTATTCAACACACCTCCCAAGCTTGGGTTAAATGTATGGGAAGTTTTTGCATCTGTATAGTCACTTAATTATTATTGAAGGCTACTTGAGTCATTTATCCCATGAACCAATGTTTTGTGGCCTCATTCTCTATTATGTTTTATATGGTGTCCTTGGCTTAATTATACTTCTTTTCCTGATGGTTTTCAAAAACTTTTTTTCGAATGTGTGTGCTTAAGCTGAGATGTAGCTTTGAAACAGCACAGTATTGGAATGCATATGCTTGTTCATACATGTGCTAAGCTGATACATTGTGTAATGGTACTATACTTGGGATTTCACATCCAACCACGTTAGAGTGATCTAGTTTGGTCACCTGTGTTTTTTAATTATGAGCTCAAGTGTGCCGCGTGAAATACAAGTGAAATGTAATCCATCTAATTTCATATGAGCTATATAAAAGGCACACATATTGTTACGTGTGACGGCAAGCAGCTGAAGAGAGTACTACATAACAGATGGCGATGAAATGATTTATAGCCTGAGGGCCTAGCGCGAGTGCTCCGTGCCGCGCCACTGCCCACTTTGTCGTCTTCGAGTCCGTGACACTACCCGGGGCTGCCGAGCGATCGTCCCGATAGCGCGAACTGAAAGACCGGCAGTGAAGACGAAACGCAGGGCGTGATGATGAGCGTGACAGGACGGATGATAACAGAAGAGAAGAATATGGAAGGCTTGCCGTCACGATGAAAGATATGAACAAATGATGATCAGATGAGCGCTAGTCCGGGAAGCTTCCAGGCCGTAGCTAGGTCCCCTTGAGCTGACGGCCGAGGCCCATGAACACACCGAACGGCATGGGCAGGGGCTGTGTTCGAATATGTTGGCGGCTTCTAGGTCGGTGGGGTCATAGGTCCGAGTAGCGGTGGCGTCGTCAAGTTGTCGTGTGTTCTGGTCGGGGCAGGGGACAGGGCTGAGGTGAACAGCATGATCGGTTCTGGTCTGGCGGGCTGGGGCATAACCGGGCGGTGCGGGCAGGAACACATGACCGTCAACCACGGCACACGCAGGACGCCGAAGCTTCAGGACCAGGATGGGGATGAACTCCGCACCTCACGCCAAATGTTACGTGACGGCAAGGAGGTGAAGACAGTACTACATAAAACATGGCGATGGAATGATTTAACGGTGGTGGGCTTAGCGCGAGGGCGCTAAGCCCGCGAATGCCAACTTTGTCGTCTTCGACTCCGTGACAATATTAGCTGGCAGAGAGACGCAGTTCATCCTATTGAGTGATACGAGAGCTGCATATTGGCTGAAATGAGTGATATGAAAGACACATTCGGCCCATTCGGGTGATACGAGATCTATATTTCGGCTCAAACGGATACGATACACATGTATCAGCACATACGAGGCATATGAGGAACACGTATTGCCCATACAAGGTATACAAAGGACACATATCAGCCCATACGAGGGATACGAGGGACACAGAGGAGGCCTCCGAGACACATTTCTTATACGATACACATATTGGACACGTATAATCTCGTATGACCACATACTAGACACAAATTCATACGAGACACATATGCATCCATTAAGATTTTTCGATAGGAATATGACTCATCCAAGCTAATCTACTGGTTGTTCGGCGAAGGCATCCACCCAATCACTGGCTAGCGAATTTTTCTCCACAAACTTACCTGATATCATTTACTGCATGCATTCACTCACACTCACTAGCAGTGCCGTTAGTCGTTCCCCCAACATCGCTTATTCTACATTCTTTGTGTTTCACTCCCAAATCTATCTGTGACGAAGGTTTGATTTTGGCAACCATTTGTCTAGGCAATGAGTTTGAAAATGCCTGAATATATTGTCAAGCGCACTGAAATGAGTAAATAAGCAAGTTCAATGTTTCAACATTTACGAAAAACATAACAAAGAGCCGCAGGTCGAGGCTGGCACGTGGAAGTTGCGCGTAAGCGAGTAATTAGTGCTGTAGAGTCTCATCAGGGCCCGGTTGCTTCGTCGAAGGCTACGGTGCAGGAGCAGGCTCCAGGTTCATGGAGCGGCTGCATTGAGGGCATGTCCAGGTGCCATGCCAGCCAGCTAGCAACTGAGCAAAGCGTTTTTAACGGCCGCCTTCCCCGATCACAAGCTGCGGGCTCTCACCTGCCAATGCCGTTGGAACAACGTGCAGAGCTGTCTTCTTTTCGGTGATGGCATCTGCACATGCAAAAAAAAAATTAAACGTTATTGTAAAAAGCGTTTTGGACAATAGCAGCTAAGATAGCTAATACGTGCAGGAAGGATTAGAAATAAAAATAATTCCTGTAGCCCCTCTGCAGAATTTTGTCAAAGTAAAGCTTTCTTGATGAACTTCTGCTGGATGGGAAGACCCAAATAGTCATCAGCACACTGGCAGCTGCATTTGGCAGCTTGCGGTTCCCTAGCTGCACGACCTGCCGGTGCTGAAAATAAGTCAATAATTCTGAATGGCAATTTTAAATCACAGAAATAGAATGTCTTCTGCGACAAACCGCACTTCTGGGCTACTTGGCCATGCATTTTAGGTCTTACAGTGCTAAAAGGAAAACGTTTTCAGCGCCGGTCCTGTCGCCTTCTTCTTTCTTTGTTCCTCGTCTCCGCGCTGTTATTCCCAGCAGTATGTACCAACTCGCTCAACTCTCCGTTTTAATGAAGTTTATGGGAGTTTTACGTCCCAAAGTGACTGAGGCTATGAGAGACGCCGTAGTGAAGGGCTCCGGAAATGTTCTGGCTGCTGTTGAGAATTCCTTCGACGAAATAGGCGCCGAAGATAGCGAGAGCGAGCCCGAGCAGGTCCGAAGCTATTGATTGGCGGCCTGGACTACAAGACGACTGAAGAGAGGCTTAAGGGCCACTTCGAGCAATGGGGCGAGGTCGTTGACTGCGTGGTGATGCGCGATCCCAGCACCAAGAAGAGCCGCGGGTTCGGCTTCATCACCTTCCGGCTTCATCACCTTCATCATGGTCGACGATGCGCAGGCTGTGCGGCCCCGCAAGGTTGACGGCCGTGAGGTGGAACCCAAGCGGGCGGATCAGCACGAAGAAGCTGGTCGGCCTGAGGCAGAGGGCACCGTAAAGAAGTCTTCGTTGGTGACTTGAAGGACGACGTTGATGAGCATGACCTCCGAGACTACTTCTCCCAGTTTGGAAACATTTTTTCTGTCAACTTGGTCACTGAAAAGGACACCGGCCACAAGCGTGGCTTTGCCTTCGTTGAGTACGACGATTACGATCCTGTGGACAAGATTGTCCTGAAGCGCCACCACATGCTGAAAAGAAAGGACCGAGGCAAAGAAGGCCCTCTCCAAGCAGGAGATGAAGAATCTCAAGAAGGACAAGCGGCCTGCGTTCAGGAGCGGTCGTGGAGGCCGCGGTGATGGCTGGGAAGTTGGCTACGGAGGTGGTGGCTATGGCGGCGGCGGTTACGGAGGTGGCGGCTACAGCTCTGGCGGTGCTGGCTATGGAGGCGGTGGCGGCGGCTATTATGTTGGTGGATGCAACCAAGGTGGCGGAGGCGGCTTCAGCGATGGCTACAACCAGGGTGGATGGGGTGGCGGTGGCGGAGACTTCGGCTCCGGCTATGGGAACAGCTAAGGTGGTGAACCAATGCGCGGAGGCCCTGGAGGCTACTAGCAGCGCGGCTCTGGCCCACACGGCAACGGCAGTGCGGGAGTCTATCGGAGATAAACAGAGTGGCAGTGCGATTTTAATATCCGGTTCGATCCCGTGGGTCTGATCCTGGCCGTGGCGATCGAATTTCGATGGAGGCGATATTATAGAGCCCCGTGTGCTGTGCGCTCAGTACACGTTAAAAGAAAAACGAACAAGCTTGAAGAAGCACAGAAATCCTTGTCGTTTTTTTGGGAAAACATATCTGTGTGTCAAACCTGTTCCAACGAGCGGATGCTTTCTACAGCGACCCAGACACGGCATCCCCTCAGAAAAACACTCGGGTGTTATTTTTTGTTGCAAAATGCCATGCTCGATGTGCGCGGCCTTATTCACCGGGGAGACAAAAAACTTTGATCAGAGAATCGGGCTGCACAAGAATGACGCCCGCTCAATAAATACGGAAGGCAACAGCCTCACCGAGGCCACTTAACGCATCGACCACAGAATTGCCTTTTGAGATGAGCGTCTTGGCCGTGTAGCAATATGCTGTCATGAGGAGCCACGGGGTATCAAGGAATATCTGGCTCATAAAGCAGACTTTGTTTTACGTTTCAATTATATGGAGGTTTAACGTCCAAAAGCGAATCAGGCTATGAGAGACACCGTAGTCAAGGGCCCCGGAAATTTCGACTACCTAGGGTTATTTAACGTGCACTCACATCGCCCAGAACGCGGGCATCTAGAATTTCGCCTTCATCGAAATTCGACCTCTGCTGCCGGGATCGAACCCACGTCTTTGGGGCCAGCAGCCGAGCGTCATAACTACCTAGCCACCGCGGCGGTTCGAAGGCGACTTTGAATAGTGCTCTGGGAAAGCAGCGCTCGCCGCACGATATTGCACTTTGCAATGTGTTAACAGAATGAAAGCGATGGCCGTTGCCTGCTGCTACTGGCTCGCATTTCAATCACCACTCAAGAAGGGACCGAGTTGTTCTCTAAATGTTCGGTTGGAAGTAAATTAGTGTTTGTGTAAGTATTTTTCAAGTTTTGTGTACTTTGAAAACTCTACTTCGACTATACGACTATTGCACAAAATCTCTGCTCAAGACATACTCTGCTCCGTTGATGCCACTTTCACAGTATTGGGCCGAATACATAGAGCTCAAATATTACTTGCAGCGTCCACAGGTGTGCACTGACCTATTGCTGTGCTGCCATTAAACAAAATTTTGTGCAAAGTCAGCAATTGAGTATAGGGATGAGAAATTCAACTTTACGGGGTATTTTTCTTATTTACCTGCAATTTTTTAAAACTGGCTTTTGTGTTATAACAGCGCCTTTTACGGCATAGCATTTACAGTTGTGTTATGTAATAAATAATAGTTAAGACGTGCTAATTGGCAAGCTCGTTGACTAATATTCAGTAGTTAAGTTTAACTTTTACCGTTAAGCTTCATAATCACTGAAAGTCGCGTAGGCCACTGTACGTAACATCCATATTAGTTTCTAGAATTTTGAGCAGGCGGTTCCCCTCCGTGTAAAGCAACTTCTCCAGCCAAAATAGCACAACATAGCCTAAAGTTGCAGAACCTCAGTGCCGATGGTTACCATGCTTCCGAGACTCTAATAACTGATTTAGATTCCACGGTGGGTTACGGCACTTATAAATAATTACAGAGCCTGAAGTAATAGGTAAAAGATAATTATTCGGTACCAGTTAACCAGCATTCTTGTTAGCACATCTTAGCTGTGATGTGATGTACTACATCACTGACAGTGCTATGCTGGAGAAAGCGGTCTTGAAAAATAAGGCAGCCAAAAGACAAGAAATAAGAAGAGACGAGGCACACTCACCAGCTTGTGTGTTGGCCTCTAACTAACCAAGATTTCAACTCTCCTGCAAAGCGCTGATGCGGCCCAGAGTTTATTTTATTAATTGCTGAAAGTGTTCCGTGAGCAAATTCATAACGGTGTGTATTCTGCAGATTGCGGTTAGCAAGTAGTATGTACATGCGAAGCCATACCTGATATGACTGACGCCAGATATGCACGACCAACAAAGAACGGTTATTCAACAACACGCAGGAATATATAGGCCTGAGAGGCGTGATACTGCAGCACGAAATCATTGTTCCTCCATGACCGCGATGACGTCTCAACAAAGCGTCGCGCTATCACATTTTCTTCACCCCCACAGGCTCTACTTCAAGTTCTCGTGTATGAACCAGTCCGGTTGCTTGCTGAAACGAGTGCTTCTACGTAGGATTCGTTCTTCCCCCATATGAGGCGTTCGCTCTGACGCTTGCAGCTGCCCTTGACTTTGCTGGAGTACAAGTTCTGCACTAGCAGAGGTAGGCACTACGTCATCCGAGCTTGAAGAATGGTCGGACTGTGTTCTTGAAGCAACTGCTTTACCTCAGCTTACGTTAGTTCGGCGGGTGTTTTCGGGACAGTCAGATTTTTCAGCACCTGATAAGCTTCTGCGCCAAAACAGTAAAAATTACAGATAGTTTGTTTCCCTCAGCGGTTTCGTTCGTGCCGACAAACAGTTCGAAACGTTCCACGTATGATTCGAAGTTCTGAGTTTTAGCATCACACTCCGTTATCTTCCCGTAACATGGCATTTTGACAGTACTCCTCACACAATGCGTCCGTAGTAGTCACTTCCCTCTGTCAGCACTCCCGCTGAACTTCAGTCGACGTCTCCGTTCGCTGTCGTGCTCCTTGAACATGTACAGCTTAGTCGACGGTTGACGAACATGCCGGCTGCTCTGGCTGGTCTTTCCGCGTAGTACGTTGCTTCCGCAGTGCCTCGTCGCCAGATGATATGACTGACGCCAGACGTGAACCACGAGCGAAGAACGTGTATTCAACAGCACGCAGGAATATATAGGCCTGAGAGGCGTGATAACGCAACAAGGAATAATGGTTCTGTCAAGACCGCGATGACGTCACATCACAGCGTCGCGCAACCAAAATATCTACAACTGTTAAATGAATATACAATAAATATACTCACATATGCACCAGATGGGCCCAAATGGTTGGCGACACCTTCGCAAAAATTATCAACTTGCAGAAGGCGAAAACCAGGTGAGAAGAGTCCTTTTCTCCTTGAGCCAACCGAAGCAGAGGTTGCAGGAGGTCGCAGAAAGCCGTGAGAAACAAGCACACTGTGCACACATAACACAAGCCTCGAAAACTACGCCATACGATTCCCAACAGTACAAAGTTATTTTCCTTTGCTTAGGACCCAGACTTTTAAAAAATTTGGTTATCTTTAGCCAAAACACTTTCACATAATTTGCCCACGGCTTAAAAAATTTCTATACATAAGACATTTCTGGTGGACGAGAAGTAATTGGGATCCTATGCTCATCTGCTTTCCAAACCTCGCAGTAAACACGATGTGATGCTGAGGGGATACAAAGGCGCATTTGTCATGAAGCGTGCCGGGGACGCGTGAAGATGGCTAGCGAACTTAAATGGATGAGATTATATGGGCAATCACTGCAAGAAAAGGCGTACAAAATGCGTCAGTGGTCGTATCCAAGACAATCTTGTGTGTTTAGTGTATAGCGCATGACGAGGTAGACAGAAAACTATACCTTTTGACAGATTTGCCTGTCTGGTTTGGTTTGAAGACATAACATCTCTTATAACATAACTTATAACATCTCCAACCAAAAAATTTAACTTTAGCCCAAAGTTTCGAGGCCGACTCGGCTCCTTCATCAGGGGTGGCTGAGGCCAGAAGCTAGCGTCTTTAAAGTGTGGAGGGAAGGGGGGTCAAAGGAACGACAGGTGTGATGCGAAAGGCGCGGGGAAGGGGGAGGGGAGGTTTACGCTGTTAGTCACGCTGGCGCACTGCAGGGAGGTGGCGAATGGGGAGTTTTTTTCGTTGAGTTGAAGGGCGAAGTCTCTGGGAATATACTGGGGGCAGTTTTCCTTTTGTGCGGTTGATGTTGTTCGGGGTCGTTTGGATATGCCAGGATTCCATAAGGTGCCTTTTGTGGCAATTTCTTTCGATTCCGAGGATGCGGGTTTCAACGAAATTGATTCTATGGTCGGAATCCTCGGAATGTTCGGCTACTGGATTGCGCTCTTTTGCAAATTTGCGAACGTCGTTTTTATCTTGCCGAATTTTTTCTTTAAAATTTTTGGTTTCGAAGAAGTAGCTTGCGTTGCAGTCGGCACATGGAATTTTGTAGACAATGCCTTTGGCTATTTCTCCCGGCTGGCAGTCTTTGGGAACAGGCAGGCAAAGCGCAACAGTGTTTGTGGGCTTGGGCGCAACCTTGAGACCCGATTTCTTCAGGATTCGGACGATTGTTTCGCTGACACCTCCGACATAAGGTAAAGTGACGTATTTTGTTGGTGGCCTTGATCTTTGTGCGTTGAATTCTTGGTGAATGTTGTGATTTTGACGTCGAATTGATTTTGAATAAAATTTCTTGGGTAGACGTTGATGATGAGTTCTTTGAATACCGGGCGTTATTCTTTTTTCTGTCAAGTTTTGTGTTGCAATGTGTCTCATCACTTCTGAACAGCGTCTTCACCATTGATGCTTTATGGACTGTCGGGTGGTTTGAAGAGAAATGGAGATATCGGCCTGAGTGAGTTGGTTTGCGATATACATAAAATTGAAGGCATTGTGGTTTCGGGACACGAGGAGCGTGAGCTGAAAGTCAGGTTCTACGGAGAATAAATGACGAAGGAAATATTGAGTCTCAGGTATTTTAATGACGGCGAAGCAGCCGCCGACATACGTGAGGAAATCTTTGGTTTCGTGTGGAATGAGCGGAGGAATCGTTTTTCGATGTGTTCTATGGTTAAATTGGTCATGATGATAGAGATGGATGCTATGCTCCCATTGGTGTTCCATTCATTGTCGATAAAATTCCCCCTTTGACGAGAAGTATGTGTTTGATAGGAACAACTCCAGAAGGCAGCACACATCATTTACACTCAGCGGGGCTCGTGCGCTGAGTGTGTCGTCGCGTAGTAGGGCGTCTCGGATAGCGGTCATCGCAAGCTTCACGGGGATGTCTGTGAAAAGGGACACCACGTCGAAGGAGACAAGGCATTCGTCAGCCTCAAGGGTGGCTTGGAACCCCATTTTGATGAAGTGACTGGAATGGCGGATATGGGTCGCTGATTTTCCTGCGATTGGGGATATGAGTTTGTGAAGGTACTCTGACAACGAGCGAAGAGGGGAACAAAGGAAGTCCACAGTCGGGTGTATAGGGATCCCCGGTTTGTGGACTTTTGGCAGGCCGGAGAGTGCTCGAGCCTATCCTTTGGTGCTCAGTAACTGAAGGTACTTGGTTTCGGATGTTGGGGTGTTTTGCAATACTTCTTTCAATGTTTTGTTTAGTCTTCCTTGGGTCGTTGTTGTGGGGTCCTTCTTCAATTTTTCATATTCTTGACTGCTGAGTAAGGTGGATATTTTCTCTTCGTAGTCCCGTCTGCCCAGAACGACTGTTGTGTTGCCCTTCTCAGCTGGGAGGATCACTATGTTGGTGTCTGTCTTGAGTTCTTTCAGGGCTTGCATTTCATCCGGTGGTAGGCTTGATTCTTTTCGGTGTGCTTGCTCTGAATTAAGTACACCTATTGGTTTGAGCCTGACCTCTTCTCGTACACCAGGTCCCAGTTGTCGTATACTGACTTCAAGCGCAGATATGACTGCTGGAAGGGGGTCTGTTCACCTGGAGGTTGAATTTGTGTCTCTTGGCTAGGATTGACGTTTCGACGCTTGTGAGCTTCCTGGAGGAGAAGTTGGCGACCAAGTCAGAATGGTCCGGTGGGGATCTTTTCGGCCGGCGCTGAAGTTTCGACAACTTTCCTCTCCGCTTGGTGCGGTGTTTGTCGGCTTCTGATGATTCGGTTTCTTTGGCAAATGCCTCGATAGACATCACTAGGTTGGGCATCTTGTGCTCGAGTTGTCGGCGGGCTAAGAAGGCGTCGATTTCTTTCTTCCTAATCACGCTACGGCACTCATGCATCCGTGCCGTCACTAGGTGCTGTTCTGCCTTGTTGATGAAGCTTCGCCCTTCCAGCGTGGGGAACAGGCGTCATAGACGTAGGCTCTGGGGCACAACCTTGGTTTCCTTGCATTTCTTGGAAAATTCCAGGTGAGCCTTAAACAACGAGATGCCTTGCATAGTCTTGATGTACTTCTTGGCAAGCTGCATAGCTTCTAGCCCGAGGTTCTTATTTAAACCACGCCGAACAACATCAACCGCACATAAGAAAACGTGCCCCCAGTATATGCCCAGGGACTTCGCTCTTCAACTCAACGAAAAAAAGTCGCCATTCGCCACCTCCCTGCAGTGCGCCAGCGTGACTAACAGCCTCAACCCCCTTCCCCCTCCCCCGCGCCTTTCGCTTCAGAGCTGTCGTTCCTTTGACCCCCCTCCCCTCCATATTTAAATAACGCTAGCTTCTGCCCTGAGTCACCCCTGATGTAGGAGCCGAGTCGGCTTCGAAACGTTGGGTTAATGTTAAAATTTTTTTTGATATGTGCAGGTAGAGCAAGGTACGACAAGGTAGAGCAAAATGATGTCGGTATTATACAGTAGAGTGAAAAGTTTACAAGGAGTAAATAAAAACTCACAGGACAGTTTTGCGTGCGTAATGTGATCGAACGTTCAGGCGTTCGCTGCAGTGCGAGCAAACAATTTTTTAAACTTCTTCTCTTTTGAGAGCTCGAATTTTTTATTTAGCGACGACGACTTTAATATTGCTAAGTAAGTTGTTGCATCTTGAATATCATGAATCATATCATACGTTTTAATCTTATCGCCAAAAGCACCAGGAAGCTAAGGATATGTACTTGTCAAACTGCCTCACATGGAAGATATCGAGAGTGCTCGCTGAAATCAAGATCATGCTCTCAGTTATTGATCGGCTTGAGCCCATGAGCGAAGAATCACAAAGGCACTCGAGTCGAAATAATTATGACAATATTAAGTTCATTTGCTAGGAGACCGCACAGATTACAGAAAATGCTGCAGAAACCCGCCAGAAGGAAAATGCCGCTTCTGAGAGGACAGGATGCGGCGGCCAAAGCCACAGAATTTATGTGGCAGCGCATTTTAATGAACCTTGAAGCGGAAAGTGGTCTTTCTGAACACGGGCACCCGTGGAGCTGCTCTCTGCCTTCTGTCGTGCATACGTCGAGAGCGACTCCTTGTTGGCTTACCTCTCCAGGGGATGCCAACAATCAGCGGGCCATTCGTAGCTTCCGCAGATGCTTACTTCGCAAGGATAAAACAACGGCCCCGCAACCTCCACGAAACTCAGTGGTGTTGCGCCGAGTTCACTCCGCCATCAATCGTACCGCGTTTCGGGATACCAGGGAGACCACGGTTTCCTCTGCGTCATGTAGAGTGGCTAGGCAGCGTGCACGTGCACCCGCGCACACGGCGCTCGTGAGTCTCTACGGGTGGATCTCACTAAGGCCTTTGGTAGCGTTACATACTTCGCTATCCACCAAAACATTACGACCCTGGGAGTGAGCACCGTGATGTACAACTACATCCGAGACTTCCCCAGCCTGCGCATAGCCACGCTTACATTCGGCGACCACCGCGTCGCTAGGAGCACGAGGCACGCCCCAGGGAGCCGTTCTATCTCCTATTCCATTCAACATAGCACTCCTTCACCTACGTAGTCAACTCTCAGATTACTAACATCGTTATGAGCCTATTTGCCGAAGACATCACTTTCAGGGCAAACCTCAGCAGTGATGCAGAAATAGAAGAACACCTACAATTGGCCCTAACCATCATCGACACCTATGTATGGGAGCGTGGCTTCACCTACTCCCCTTCAAAATCCGAGCTCTTTCTCTACCGGCTGAAACAACTCCTTAAGCCAATCCACCCATCTCGCTCACCCTAGGTACCCGCCCCATCCCGCTAGTAGACGAAATCTGCGTCCTTGGGGTTGTTATTTACTCCAATGGCGCGCAAGGAGAAGTCATAATGACACTCCAAGCACACGGTCAACAGACCGCCCGACCAATTCGCCGCATAGCGAACGGCTGGGCTGGCCTCCGCGAGTTACACACGACTCGCTTCAGCCATGTTTACGTCATAAGCCGCACCACATATGCCCTTCCATATCTAGCCATCAAACAGAAGGAGAGAGACCGAGTATCACTCCTGCGAAGTTGCACGAAAACGGCTCTTCGTCTTTAGCCCAGCAAAATTCGAGCTCTTTCCCCACCGGCCGAAACAAAACGTTCATCCAATCCACCCATCAAACACCATCAAACGACAAACTCTTAATACTCAGCGTCCACAACACCTTAGAGGAAATCACATAAGCTACCTTTACGGCGCAAATATCGCGTCTATCTAATTCAGAGGCTGGCCGCACTTTTTAATCAGAATAAAACCGCACCCCAACTACTCACCCTACCGGGGGGTCCCCCTTTCTCCTATCCTCCGCTCAAACCACAACGTACCCCGCGTCGTTTCCAACATGCACCCTGAGCGGGATAGGGACCGCTGAGTAGATAGGGCTCGGGCTCTCCGCAAACAGTATGGCGATTACCATGAGGTAGCCTGCGTGGACGAAGCGCAGTATATGTCAGGCTCCCGTATGGCCCTGGCAGTAGCCGACAATGAAGCAAAGCTTCTGACCTCCAGCTCGTCTCCAGATATACCACCGAGGCAGAAGAGGCAGCCATCGCGCTTGCTCTCATTTCTACACCTGCCACAAAAATCACCTCTGACTCTAAATCTGCCATTCTCAACTATGCCAATGGCTACATATCCCGCACTGCTGCTGGTTTATTACGCTTCTGGCAGCCCCGGTGCCCTGTAACCCTCATCTGGACGCCAGCACATGCCGGCCTCCTTGGCAGCGAGGAGGCTCATTCCTTAGCCCGAGGTCTCACATTCAGGGTGAGAGTCGAGCCTCTTGTACGCCTGCTCTCCTTCCGTGATAATCTCTCATACAACCGGGAACAACGAAGAGAGTACGCACCCCCAGCCCCATCCCTCACTAAAGCGCAGGCCATACACCGGCGACGGCAAACTTCTCGGAGTGCTCCATATCTCATACTACTACATGCCCGATACACAGACCGATTCTCCTCGTCATGCAAACATTGCGTCAAACCAGGAGACTTTCTACACACCCCGCTTACATGCCCCACCTTCCCTCATCCCCCACCACCGACCTCTTCAAGAGCTATTCTTCGCTTTGTAGGGGTGCCTCCTCACAATGAGGGAGCATCCATGCGCCATGTACGGGGCTTTGCCCCCGCCATTTATATTTTTTGCAATAAATGTGTCCACCACCACCAACACCACGGCGCTCGTTATGCCCGAGCTTGGGGGCGGCTGAAACAGAAATAACCCAGCGCACGCCAATCGAGAGAGACAGAATGGAGGAATGTGTGCTGCGGATGGCGGTGCGGCCACTTCCGACGACGATGACGCAAGACTGTCAGACTGAGGAACGAAGAGGAGCGCACGCGCTAAAAAAGTTGATAATCAAAGACCCGAGCACATACACATAACGCGACTGGCTCTCAAACACCTCTGAAAGTGTTCGGCCGTGCTCGGCACTGTTCACATCTTGAGCTCGCACTGCGCATGCCTCTTAAAGCTATATCGACTAAACTCAAAAGTTCATTTTGAGCTGTTTTTTTTTTCAGGCACGGCGAGCTAAGCAAAATCTAGTGGGCACGGTTTATGAAGTAGAATATTACAATACATGGCTCGCGGGACATCACACGTAGAAGCAAAGTAGAGTCATGATCAATGTCGACGAGCCATAAAAATTGAAGGGACAACACTAACCAAAGTATGCCGGGATATATGAATTTTTGTGGCCCAACGCAACATGCAGCCCAATGTTGAACATCATGCAAGCATATCCACATTTCCTGTAGGTGATCGTCACAGGAGGGAAAATATTCACCAGCGCATCCCAAGATGCGTTTTACACTGGCTACCAATCGCAACCAATGGGACAATATTGGGCAGCCAAGTCCATTGCATATGCATTGAAGGGAAGCCATACCAACGACTAGGACAATATTGACAGACTGATATCAAGATATCACTGCTGTTCGCATAACGTAAAAATTCGCATGACATCATTGACCAATGTACGACATGATGTATGACACTCTGGATAGCCATCGTATCCTTCCGGAAAATATTTGGCAGCGTCTCCCATGTTGTATGCAATGTTCGCGGGACACACTGTCTGGCTGTGAATCGTTGAATGTTGTTCACTAGTGAATGCTAATGTTGGGCAATAAAGGGCACAACCGAGCAATTAATAGACCTATTCTCGAATCGTATCGCTATTATTGGGAAGGAACTCGAAAGAAGGCTCCACCTTGCGACCACGGATTTCCAACGTGCCAATGATGTGCCTATGACGTGCTGCTTCGGTGTGGACAGCAGATAGGGGCAAATTAGCAATTACCGGTTAAGAAAAAAGTTAAAGAAACAGCGAGAGCTCTTTGTAAAACAGGGATGCTGAAAAAATCGGCAATGGTTTCGTTAAGCAGAAAATTTCCACTAAAAATCTAAGATAACTGTCTCAAGCAGCACGCCGATTATGGCCAGAAACTTGTGGAATAATGGGAAAAATTGACTCCAATAAAGGCTTATAATTGCATCTGGCTGGGGTGCTACCTGTTGAGAATTTTAGCTAGTGCACCCCACTGGCTTTCCAATCAGCAGCCAGTAATGGCATACAAGGTCATTGATTAGCCTGAATGGCATTCCTTGGCTATTCAGTATTATCCATGCAAGATTCCTCATTGGCGTTTCTAGCGTAGGCAGCCGGCCCAACTAAGCGGCTATCCAATATTTCTCTCCCAAGCTTATCCACTGGTTTTTCATCACAGGCATACAGCGACACTCGCTAGCTAATGCACTGGTTTCCGCCAAAGGCATCCGGTCAGTCACTGGCTAGTGAATATTTACTACCCATGTTCACCCGCTGGCTGTTCTCGGCATGCATCCAGGCACGCTCACTAGCAGTCCCATTAGTCGTTCCACAACATTTCTTAACATGTATTATGTGCTTCGCACTGCGAAATGCATATATGACGAATGTTTCATTGGCAACCATTGTCTGTGCATTCTGTTTGTAAATCCCAGTTTATATTTCTACACGCATTGAAAATGAGCATACCAGCAATGAACTTTAATGTTTAAACATTTATTAAAAACACAACAAAGAGCCGCAGGTCTAGGCGGGAAGTGAAGGCTTGGCGCCCAATCGAAAAAAAAACACCAGCCCGTTTCTGGTGTTCACACCTATCCTGATTTTCACACACGGGTTCAGATGTGAACCGGTGCAGTGCTTTCCGGTGTGACTGTGGCTGGTGTTCTGACCAGACCGCTTTTTCAGACACGGGTCCTGATGTAGTATAGTGTGGAGTGTTCTAGTGTGTTCCGGTTTGGTGTTGTGTGCTACGACCTGGTTGTCTGATACTGGCTCTGGTGTGCTTTGGTTTGGTGTTTCCTGGTGTGGTCAGTGTACCATTAGATTTGGTGTGGTTGGTGTACCGTACAATGTCTATATAGAGATTGTGTTAGTTTGGATTTACTATCGTGAGCAAAATGTAGAGATCCCTGTGAGCGCAAGCGAAATGGTGTTAAATTGCAAGCACTCCTGATGTCAAAACAGGTGCACTAACATCCACGAATCTCGCTGTGCCGGTCTTGACGTCACGAGCATTTCATAAGGGGCACCTGTACGCAGTTAGGCATAGTTGGCACGCGCTCGCAGCGTCGTAATTTTTCAAAATTGTACACTGCAGCGTGCACATAACCACATCATTTGTGTTCTTGCCGAAGATGAAGAGCAAGCACGTATAGAAAGAAGAAATGCTCATATTTGCTTAAAAGCATCCTTAGTTTGGTAGACAAAACTGGCCGTACAGTCAAGCTAGAGGCTCCTACCATCGTAGCATGCTTCTTTTCTGAAAAAGTTGAAAATCTTGCATTTCCCTGAAAGCAGCTGACTCCAGCTGTGTAGCCTCAATGTCTGAAGAATAACAGAACAAGATCACAAATTTGTGTGAAGTAGACTATAATAATCACTGCGCAAAGGCAACTAGCAAATGTTGCCATTAAATTTAGCTCAGTGGTGCCAACATGTACTACTCATTCAATACGACTCGCAATGCCTCTGCAGTAAACCAAGGGACTCTTCTGCTTTATAGTAAATCAATGCTACTCACATAAAGCACCCCACTTGCATTATGTTGCTTGAAATAAGTTGCTGGATGAGCTAGTATTTCATACTTTCATTCGCACAGTGTGGAGATGCATGCACGGAAAGACGCCAAAAAAACGCTCTGTGATGCATCCCTGTTGCCCCTGTTCGTCATCATGCAGTGCGAATGAAAGTGTGAATTATTGCATTATGTGTTTTTTTCGCAACAAGAGCTAATTACGTATATTTACACCACAGCTGGGTATGCCTGTTTCTTAATCTGAATTCCTACCATATTTTGGCGCTGCAGCTGATACATGAATATAGAAGTCCTTCTAATACAAAATCATGCTTTCTTGGACAATGATCAGCACTCTAGCATCTCGGGTAATTTCATTCCTTACCTGCCTCAGAGGTTTGAATACTTCGTAACCTAGAGAAATAATATACCATGGAAATTCTACCACTGCAGAAAAAAAAACGTTAAGTGTAATTAATGAATTAGAGAATTGATTAGAAGATGCTAGAAAAGATGGGCACAAAAACGAGATAAGCTGTTGTTCCAGTAGAAAAAAGAAGATTTGATGCGAGTGCAATTCAGAGTGACAACTCCATGTATTAAGACATTTTATGCCTACAGGGTGCAGAATAGTAAAGCACAGGCTTGCTGTATCTATTTAGAAGACTTCTTCATTTATTCGTATTTCGGCCGTAAAGCATAAAAAGCAGTCTTTTTAAAATTTAATTTAAGCTCAATGCCACATACAAAATGACAAGGCTGGAATGTTAACGATTGGAAAGGAATCCTCGCTCCCACTCAAACTCAATTTCAATGAAAATAAACAAGATGCTCTGAACCCTGGCACTGGTAAAACCGCAACAGATGTGCAAAAAAATCTGCTAAATTATTTTTGCTGAATGTGTCAACCGAAGCTGCGTGAGCACACATGAGTTTTGTTTAGTTATTACCTTGATATACACATCCTGAGCCTCTGATGATTTCACTGTACAGTACATGCAGACACTTGCAGACATACAAACCCCACAGCAGATTATGAGTACTGTGCACTACCCTCTATGGTGCCTAGCACTACCTGTCTTCCAGTGAGATGGACTTCTTTTGGAACACCCACGCGTTAGGGTTCCAGTTACCAATGTCCAAGTTGATTACGAGTTAAGTGAATAAGCTCAACCGGTTGATTGGTTCTAAGAAGGTGGATAACTTGCAAGAGCAGCTTCTCACAGCAAGGCAGATAACAATAACGGCATCAGGACACTTTAGTGCAGCAAGTCTGAATGGTGGGCTAGTTGGTAAGACATGTCGAAGAATAAATTTTTTACAAGCCGAAAAAGAAGAGGGACAAGAGGAGAACCTACACAGGAACCTGTGTAGGTTCCTCTCTTGTTTCTCTTCTTACTGCGGCTGGTAAAAATGGATCATAGGCTGCACTGGAGGGCTCCTAATTAATTTACACCAAGTGGGGTTGTTTAAGCTTCGCTAACATTGCATGGCAGACTGGCGCCTTTTCTAAAGTAGCAATGTTTACTGCTTCCACATAGCTGCAGCGTAAAAAATTACGAGCACAAAAAAGGAGAGAAGCACATACGACACGGAGAAAAGCTGCACTCACAACTGATTTTATTTCGCCAGGAATGGGAAATATAAAGGTTCCGCCGCGGATGCGCGCGCAGCAAGCATGATCACAAAAACAAAAAAACAAACAAAAAAACAAAAAAAACAAAAATCAATTCCAAAAATCTAAAAACAAAACTTTAACACACCGTGAAACCCATCTTATCGCCTGGCAGAGAAAAGGTCACATTCCTCTTTATACAGATGAACAGAAGTATCGCTTACGCAAAAAACGCCCTTTTTCTTTATATGGTAAGCTGCCAGTAGTTCACGTGCAGTTTGATCTTTGCTTTTGCCTAGAATCCTTGCACCTTCAAAATGCGTCGAGCAATCCTGACAAGACCTGCAATGTTTAACTAAATTAACATCTTCATCTCTCTGTAAATTTCTTTCATGCTTCCTTAATCGATCGTTGACACATCTGCCAGACTGCCGACATAGGCTTTTCCGCATGACAGCGGAATTTCATAGACCACTCCTGCCTGGCACTCTACATGGGGCTTAGTATGCTTTTTCCCGCATCCAGTTTTTGTTGCCTCCTTACCGGAGATGCGAGGGCATAGTTGGCCGAGCTTTTTCGGAGCCGAAAAAACCAGCGGCACCCCAAACCTGTTCGCTACTTTCTTCAAGTTATGCGAGACTGTGTGCAGATAGGGGGCTACTTCCGGACGCACAGTGCGCTAAACTTCCCTTGCCTTCGAAGACGTCGCCTTCTTCTTCACCTTTTTCAGGAGGGTTTCCGCAACAGCCGTCACGATCGACTGAGGGTAGTCCGAGTCCAATACTCTTGCCAATTGGCCGTCAAAGCTGGTCTGCATTTCATGTTCGCACGATTTATCTAGTGCAGATTCTAGGCATAAGTTCACAATGCTTCTTTTAATTATTTTAGAGTGTGCAGAATCATATGGCAAAAGACGTTTCTGCACACGTGGAGAGTACCGCCAACACACGTGATCCCCCCGAACTTTAAACGAATATCAAAAAACTGTAGAAAATTATCGTTTGGCACTTCGCAAGTGAAGGTAAGTCCCCTTCCATGGTGTTTAAAAACGTCTAAAATCTTATCAACAATAGCGCAGTAGTGTAAAGGGCTCTGCTTGTCCAATAAGATCAAAAAATCGTCAACATATCGGTACACCTTTGTGTTCTCGTCCGGTTTAAAACCAGTTGCTAACAACTGGTCAATACTAGCTAAAAAAATATCACTTAACACGGGTGCTACGCAGGGCCCAATGCATATTCCTTTGGTTTGTAAGTAGTGCTGGTTGCTAAAAGCGATAAAAGTTCCTTGAAGGTAAAATTCTAAAGGTGTTAGAAAATTGTCAACAGACATACCAGCTGAATTTTGGAAAGGGATGACGCCACTCTTGTCAATGCACAGTTTCAGTGAAGCGAACAATTCCTAGTGGGGTATCGAATAACACAAATCTTCAACATCCACAGAGAAAGCGAAGCCAATGCTGCAGTTGGTTTTTAGAAAATCAACAACTTCTCTAGAATTCTTTATAAGAAAAGGGTCATTAATGGTGAGCCCTTGCAAAGATCTCTGCAGGAACCGACTAACAAGCACCTGCCATGTACCATTTTCACTAACAATAGTTCAGAACGGTGCATCTGGTTTGTGTGTCTTGGCACTAAAACACTTTCAAAGCATTTTCAAGCACATTTCAAGCACATTTCAAACCAGGACTGGCTGTGGGCAACGTGCTATGACCGGTATCCACCTTGGTTGGCGGAATCCAAGATCCGCCATATCAAACGGACCAAGGCTCATCTGACTGAGTTCTGTGGAGCTCCTACCTAAGGTACGCCATTCGAGGTCCTGAGTCTACAAAGAGGAACGTACAAGCCAGTGGAAACCTCACGGTGTTAGGTGGGGTAGAACTGCCCCAGAACATACACGGTCTACTCGACAAAGGACCCAAGTACGGGCTTCCACCTTCTGTACGTGTTCAAGACCTGGCAGCACTCAACCGCCGTATAGCAAAAAAACGCCGACCGAGCAACGGGAGAGATGCTTACTCGAAGGTGCGGACACTCTTTTGAAAACAGCTGGTTTTTCATATAATAGTCATGTTGGCACGTCTTTGCGGAAGGTGGTTACTTACTTTCAAGATAAGGGGCTCTCTCTTCTCCAGGCTGACAAAAATGGAGGGTTTGTTGTTTTGCCGGAAGGTGTTTATTGCGAAAAAGCCCTTCAGGCTGTGCAAAAAAACATTACCCTGAAGAAAAGCCGTCCCACAACTGCAAAAAAGAGAGTGGCCAACCTTTGCAAAGACGAGGGAAATGATAAACTGTCCAGGCAGATTATGAATTCTAAAGGCAATGCTTTGAAAGTGTTTTTAGTGCCAAGACACACAAACCAGATGTACCGTTCCGAACTATTGTTAGTGAAAATGGTACATGGCAGGTGCTTGTTAGTCGGTTCCTGCAGAGATCTTTGCGAGGGCTCAAAATTAATGACCCTTTTCTTATAAAGAATTCTGGAGAAGTTGTTGATTTTCTAAAAACCAACCGCAGCATTGGCTTCGCTTTCTCTGTGGATGTTGAAGATTTGTTTTATTCGATACCCCACCAGCAATTGTTCGCTTCAATGAAACAGTGCATTGACAAGTGTGGCGTCATCCCCTTCCAAAATTCAGCTGGTATGTCTGTTGACAATTTTCTAACACTTCTAGAATTTTACCTTCAAGGAACTTTTATCGCTTTTAACAACCAGCACTACTTACAAACCAAAGGAATATGCATTGGGCCCTGCGTAGCACCCGTGTTAAGTGATATTTTTTTAGCTAGTATTGACCAGTTGTTAGCAACTGTTTTTAAACCGGACGAGGTCACAAAGGTGTACCGATATGTTGATGATTTTTTGATCTTATTGGAGAAGCAGAGCCCTTTACACTACTGCGCTAATGTTGATAAGATTTTAGACGTTTTTAAACACCATGGAAAGGGACTGACCTTCACTTGCGAAGTGCCAAACGATAATTTTCTAGTTTTTGGATATTCGTTTAAAGTTCGGGGGGGATCACGTGTGTTGGCGGTACTCTCCACGTGTGCAGAAACGTCTTTTGCCATATGATTCTGCACACTCTAAAATAATTAAAAGAAGCATTGTGAACTTATGCCTAGAATCTGCACTAGATAAATCGTGCGAACATGAAATGCAGACCAGCTTTGACGGCCAATTGGCAAGAGTATTGGGCTCGGGCTACCCTCAGTCGATCGTGACGGCTGTTGCGGAAACCCTCCTGAAAAAGGTGAAGAAGAAGGCGACGTCCTCGAAGACAAGAGAAGGTGAGCGCACTGTGCGTCCGGAAGTAGCCCCCTACCTGCACACAGTCTCGCATAACTTGAAGAAAGTAGCGAACAGGTTTGGGGTGCCGCTGGTTTTTTCAGCTCTGACAAAGCTCGGCCAACTATGCCCTCGCATCTCCGGTAAGGAGGCAACAAAAACTGGCTGCGGGAAAAAGCGTACTAAGCCCCATGTAGAGTGCCAGGCAGGAGTGGTCTATGAAATTCCGCTGTCATGCGGAAAAGCCTATGTCGGCCAGTCTGGCAGATGTGTCAACGATCGATTGAGGGAGCATGAAAGAAATTTAGAGAGAGATGAAGATGTTAATTTAGTTAAACATTGTAGGTATTGTCAGGATTGCTCGCCGCATTTTGAAGGTGCAAGGATTCTTGGCAAAAGCAAAGATCAAACTGCACGTGAACTACTGGAAGCTTACCATATAAAGAAAAAGGGCGTTTTTTGCGTAAGCGATACTTATGTTCATCTGTATAAAGCGGAATGTGACCTTTTCTCTGCCAGGCGATAAGATGGGTTTCATGGTGTGATAAAGGTTTGTTTTTAGTTTTTGGATTGTTTTTTTTTGTTTTTTTTTGTTTTGGTTTTTGTGATCGAGGTACGTGTACTTGCTGCGCGCGCATCCGCGGCGGAACCTTTATATTTCCAATTCCTGGCGAAATAAAATCAGTTGTGAGTTCAGCTTTTGTCCGTGTCGTATGTGTTTCTCCACTTTTTTTGCTCGTAATTTTTTACGCTGCAGTTATGTGGAAGCAAAGTAACCAACTTGCCCAAAAGCTCGTTTTACTAAATGTTTACTGCCATACAAATTCCAAACACAAAATAAGCATGATCCCTGCCAACTTTTATGCAACAAAGTATTGCAACCGCTTCGAGCCATCTCTGCAAGGCCCCACTGGGCCGTCCCTCCTAAGTGTGAAAAAAGTGGTTAAGATTGCCATAATCAATGCAACAAATTATTTTTACAAAGCATGCAGCAAAACTAAAAAAAGATAGCTCAAGCCCACCTCTGCTTGAGTAAACAGTAGCCAAAAATTTTTTACACGCAAGCTAAAGTAGTTCAAGTTAGAATACGATTTGCAAAACTATATGCATAAGAACTAGGCAAGAGAGCAGAAAAGGGAAGAAAAAAGAGGGGCTCATTAAGGGCTACATGAAGGACGTCGACAGTCACTTCCATCATGGCATCTGTCAGCTAGACAATAGGTCGGCTAGCATTCAATTCAGGCTTTTTTTGTGCAAAATGCTTCCAGTTATGGCTACAAGTTTTAGTAAACAAATTTTCATCATTGATTAAGTAGAGACAACCAGAGGATTCATGGAAGATGGCAAATGTGACGACACCTACCAATGTCCATACTGAATCGGCATCACTTAGGTCTCAGAACTTAAAATCCAAGCTTCAGGGCAAATAACTGCTGAGTACCACCAGTCTTCTGTCTCCATGGTATGATAATGTATTCATTAAAACTTGTTCATTATGGGTTATTTCACTGATCATGGACTCCCACACATCACTTATAGCCTACGCCTTTAAGCTGCTATCCTCACACCAGCTAATTGCGCCCATCAATTAACCTCTTGTAAATGAAATTTCACACGAAGACAATATCTACAATTATTTGGTCCCGTCTTATATGTTTGTCATTATCCTTTGTTTGGCGCTTTTATATTGTAAACCACTGACAATCCTGAGTCGTAATTCTCACTTACGCTGATGGAGTGAGCATATAGCTCTCAGATAAAGCCAGCTAAAGCTGGCAATTACCTCTCAGTGTACCCATTTTTCACTTCAGTCAATGCCTTGCGGAGAGAATTGTGAAACATCATTCCAGCGCACCAAAACACACGAACGAAGATAATAGACACCATGGTCACCGGACACATTTTTGTGCGCTGTAATGATGTCTCATAATTCTGCCCAGAACTAACTATCCCAGCCCTGTACGCTTAGTCATGTGCAGAAGCTTTTCCTTGCCTTCGATTGTCACCTCCTGAGCACTTGCTACTGGAACTGCATTGTGCAACTGCTTCTGTTGACGAGATGGTAGTGGCAGTTCTCTCGTGAAACACTGCATTCTTTAGGATTCACTTCATTGTGTCGTAAATTGCCTTATCTGCCTTAAATTCAGATACACCTACAAAAACAGAACACTTGAATAAAAATTCTTAGCCATATTCGCAGCGAGGACTATGATATTAAATGTATTTGTGCACATCACAGTGGCAGTGTGCTTTAACACGTTTGAAGCAAGAAAGTAAAATCATTTTGATTATTGCCAATTCAAAACTTACACCTTGATGTTGATGGTGCCATGCAATAGAAGTGAGTTCTGAAAGCAGTGTGAAGTACACAAGGCAACTGCATGCTTTTTTTTAAGAAGTCGCAACTTTTACTGCACAATTATTGAAAAACAATTGACTCCATCGTTGATAATCACAGATAAGTATGTGTAGCAGCAAATACTGAAAATATATATAATAGGAGCATTGCCAGTGTTTATATCAATACGTATCGACTGCTAAGAGCAATTATCTAATTACAGTTCTTCCCCATGCCCTTGTCAAGCAATGCACTAATGCCGGTTTACCTGCAGTAAAGCTAATATGTCCTCAACATTCTGCTTAGCAAATTTCTTGCAGTCAAAATTTAACGAAACATTACTTAACATTTTTTGAGCTAGAAGTGCACGAGCGATTGATATAGTCCAAGGCAAACAACTTAGTGCCTTAGAACAGTTTTCAATCATGAGCCCACCTGCAGAGACGCTGGACTCGCCACTGTTTTGTTATACAAACAATACAGGAGTGCATGACCACTGGTGTTCATGATTAGATATGCAAAATATAAAATAGAAACAAAACTGATGTGCAAAAAAAATGAGGGAGAAGTTCCGCCATTACACCTTATATGACACTAGAGAGTACATGTTCATGAAAAAGTAGTAAAATGTTCATTTTGAATTTTTGCACAATCATAAATTGTCAGGACCATAGTCAGTATACCTTTCCTTCAAAAAAATGTTACCAGCGTCCCCGGCGCACTTTAGGGTCATTTTTGTACAGTGCCTTTAAATGACAGAAATTGGTCGAGGACCACGAAATAGTAATAATTGCGAATTGTGATTTTCACTTCCATGCTGCATTACTTCTTAACACAACCTCCCATCTGAACTGCATGATTTGCTGCAGGAGCAGCAATCCGGTCTCACATTCTATAAAGGCACAATGAAAGTGCAGTTCAGCGAGTTTGACTAAGCAAAAACATGATTTGAACCCAATAGCTTAAGGAAATTTTCAAGTGGTCTAACATTATGAATGTGAAAAGACAGCTTCAGGTGTCAATGCTCATTAAAGTTGCATCCTGATATCAACTTTGGTGTGCTCATATACTGAGGGTGGAGTGCTTAGTAACAATGACCAATTTTCAAGGCTGGTTCCTTGTGCAACCATATTTCAATGAGGAAGGCTGTGACAAACTATCCTCCAAAATCTGACCTCTGGCATAAAGGCTTAAAAGCAAAAGCAAATGAAGGACTACTCAGACCTGAAATTGTTCCCTACTTGCACAGTTATGCTCATCATAAAAAAGCTGAAAAACGGCACTAAGTTATACTGATATTTTGGCCCCAGATGCTCACTCATTTGTGCCTCTGTATCCTAACTAAAGCAAGAAAAAAGACATGTCTGTTGAAGAAGGCATAATAAGCCCCCGTAAACGCTTTTGAGCAGTGAGAAAAACAAATTGAAATTCTAACTCCTCGTTATAATACGAGTAAGTCAACGAGGCCACCGTGTCAGCCACCAACTAGGAGACCATGCACAAACTATACACTGCAAATGCACGAACTCTACATGAGCAAAGCATGCCCTGCACTTGTGAAACAAATTTGTGTTAATGTAAGTTTTGTGGAAACAGTAGGCATCACCATTCATGGCAGCTGCTGAAAAGGAAGAGGACACCGAAATTATGCTGTGCAATTTGGAATTCAGCCTCTCAGTAAAATATATTCTGTCTAGTACCACAAGCACCAGCAGAAGAGAAAGCAAAAATGAAAGAAAAGCTGCCAGCTGTCATGATGCCTGCCACAAAAAGAAACACTGAAACAAAGAGATGCTCAAACAGAAAAGAAGGGATGCAGTGCCTTATTACACAACACAAAATAACGCAGAAAAACAGGGCGCAATCAATGAACGAAAAGAGAAAAACAAAAAGAAGGCAAGCAGTGCTAAACACTGCTACCTCTGCAAATTGAGAACAGTGAAAAGTGCAACTCTTAAAAAATAGTTTCAAGGATTAAAAACACCTAATTTTCGTTACATATTTTTTTATTGCTGCATTAGACATCAGAATGCATAAATCCCCAAAGTGGTATTCGTCTACATTCATTAAATAATTTATGATTTCATTTCCTTCCCTGAAATCCAGGGTTCGACGGAAACCCGTCTGGTCGGGTATGTTCATGGCGGAAAATCTTCAAGCGCTGACCGACGGTCGTCTTGGACAAACGAGAGTACGTGAACATAATGACGAGCATGCTGCAAGATGAGAGAACCTACTTGCCACTTAATCGGGACAACACTTCAAAGGTGCAAAGAGACTTGCATAAACTTTTGGCTGACGTCTTCTCCTTTGTCCCGCCACAACACAAGTCCCTCTACTACTTCCTCCTCTGCCACAATGGTTCCGCTCCCGCTTTGTATGGACTGCCAAAGATCTACAAAGAAGGCAACCCAATGCGCCCAATCGTCGATTTCACCCGCTCTCCGCTTCACAAGCTGTCGAACTATTTGCATCGTGTTATCTCCCCTTTGGTTGATAAAAGCGAAACGCACGTGCACAAATCACACGACTTCATTGAAAAGGTTCGCAACATGTTTATAGAGGACGATGAAATTTTGGTGTCATTTGACGTGAAGTCACTGTTTACGAGCGTGCCCACTTACCTGGCCGTGAAGGTTTGCACAGCTGCACTCCAGGCGGGTGCAACACTACCGGAAAGAACACCCATTGAAGTTCCAGAACTCAGCAGACTTCTTCAGTCCTGTTTGTCAAACACCTATTTCACGTTCCAGGAGAGCATATATAAACAGGTCCATGGAACAGCTATGGGAGCATCAATTTCTGTCACCGCTGCGAACTTGACAATGGAGTCACTGGAGTCCCGCGCCCTTTCATGCTTCACGCCGCGCCCGAAAGTCTTTCTTCGTTATGTGGACGACTGTTTCTGCATTATCAAGAAATCGGCTGTGAGTACATTCCTTTTGCATCTGAACAGCATGGAACCGGCCATACAGTTTACTATGGAAGAGGAAGTAGATGGCCGTCTGCCTTTTTTGGACGTTCTGATGAAACACGACGGCCCTGGAATATCATTCAGTGTATTCCGAAAGGACGCGCACACTGGCATGTACCTCAACTTTAGTTCCGTACACCCGACCTGTCGCAAGAAGTCCGTTCTTGCCTCGCTTGTCCGCCGATCGGAGAACCTCTTCTCTACGCTGGAAGAGAAAAAGACAGATCTGGACACTGTTCGCCGCGACCTGCTGATGGCTTCGGGCTATCCCAGTTCTTTTATACGAAAATCCGAGAATCGCCTAGCTCACCCGCCGCCACAGCAACCCCAGCGAGAGAAGAAGAAAAGGATTCCGATACCCTACGTCCCCGGAGTAAGTGAAAGTTCATCCCGCATATTCCAGTCGTACGAAGTCGACACGCTTTGGTTACAGTGAAAGACAAGATAAAGAAGGAGAAGTTTCCGGGCATCGTGTATAGGGCTCCCTGCGCTGATTGTGAGCATGTCTATATCGGTGAAACAGGTGATTTTTGGAAAAGATTTCAGCAGCACCACAATGATGTCAAGAACAAGCGCGTGGCAACAAACGCACTGGCTCATCATGCGATCCCCGAGGGCCATGACATCGACTGGGACGGCACGAAGATAATCCGAAAAGAAAAGAGCAAGACGACAAGGCTTTACCTAGAATCTTTTTTTATATTCAGACGACGGCAAACACGCTTAATCGGAACGAAGGCAATCTACCCCCGATATACTCCCGCTGCTTGCGTCATATCATGAAACCTATATAACTTCCCTTCACTCCCGTTTTCTTTCATTGTGAACAAGGCCCCCGTAAGCCGGGGCCGAAACGTCATCTTTTTTAACGATTGGTCGGCGCTTGAAGATTTTCCGTCATTTCCTTCCCTCATGTTGTAAGGATTGATCGGCCGAATGATAGCTGCGATGCCTAGTTGGCCCTTACGTCTGCTGAGGCACAAAAAAAGCTACGACATAAGCGTTGATATGCAGTCTTATTTCACTAAAACACCTAAAACAGCTTGTTTCAGAAGCTGGAATTACAGAAAACTGCTATATCAGCAGTTATACTACCAGTTTTTTTGCTTTTGACATGACCTGATAACCAACTACCCATCGCAGCCATCGTTGGTTGATAAAACTGAAAAAATAACAAGACAATTATAAATTATTTACCAATCATAGAGTAAATATCACGGGGTGGTTTATGTACATTAATGTCTAAGGCATCATATGAAAGAACGCAAGCAAACATCTGGTGTCCATAGTAGCGTGCCGAAAGTCTCAGCGAAACAGATCAATACAAGCTCCTAATTTTCTGCAAGTGTATTAGAGCAAGTATATTCACTGAACTTGCAGAGTGTGAACACCAAGCAATTGAAATGGCAGAAAACATCAAAACTCACCAAGAATAATTACGGAGGTAACGTTTTATGTTGCACATTCACCTTTTTCATTTAGCACTTCTAGCTTTTTTGTGCACAGGTTATTATATAACAGATCCTGAAGTAGTCTCCAGTAGACGTTGCTTATTTTTCACTCAAGTCTAGAGGCACTAAAAGGATTGCAATTACAGTGAGAGGCCGCAGAAGAGAAACTTACAAGGGAAGCTGTCAAGTCCAAATAATGTTTCATCTTTGAGCGCATTCACAGCTGCACTATATAACACTGTTTATATTCTTTTGGCCAAGTGAAATTAAACGCCTTTGCTGGAGCAGCCTCGGAGCAGTCCCATGTGACACCGGCATTATTGCAGAAGAATGACATGGTTATCCTTCTGCTATACCTCTCAATAAGGAGTGTCATGTGAGCTGGGTGCTAGAGAGAAAAGATAAAAGCATTGTCCTCATGCTGTAATATCATCTTAAAATGCTAACCTGCAGCCCTTTACTTCATATTGGTGTTTTTTTAAAGCCTGGCTGCATTGAAGGCGGTCTCTAGGGACTCCAGAACAGGTGGGGAGAGAACTAGAGAGGGAGAGAGAGAAAGTGGTTGAGCTGAGGCTATGCCAGTGTGCTCGCTGTTGCTGTGTAGCCTTGGTGCTGAGCGGCCAGCTCTGGACTCACTCCTGGTATGAGGGTGCGGGTTTCTCTTTTTCTTCCACCCTTTGTGTCACGCTGTCAACTTTGCATTTTTTCCATCTCGGCTTTAAGAAAATGTGTTAATGATTCTTGTAAAAATCACCACGAAATTTAAGAAATGACAGAAGAGATGTTCCAACCATCACTAACAAGAAAAAGAAAATTGGTTGCTTGCTTCGGATTCATACACTCCCTACATTCAAGTGCGGGGAGTCTCAGATTCCTTGTTAGGCTTGGTAGCTGTTCTGCGGCCTGCCGAGGCGCCCCTAAATTTAAGCACTGCTTCATACTGAGCATGAAAGTGGCACTATCTGATGATGACCTATTGAGAAGAGACACACATGTATTTTGAATAAGGGAACGCAAATACATGCCGTCAACGTTCTGGTACGAAGCAGACATTGCAACACACTGGTCTTATCACAGAGGTGAGAAAAAAACATCATAGAAAACTCAATACAAACTTTTGCTCTGTAATGTACGCTGAACTGGGCACAGGTAAGAACAGCCCTAAATCTGGACAGTGGAGACATCCTCTCCGATGAAGCTCGTTTCAGACCTCTTCACTACAGAACAGCAGGCAATACACATGCATAACATCATAATTTCCAGCTGCGTATTCTTGAACCCACAATGCCTGGCACTTCCTTGTAATTATTAGTATTGCTGGCATTTCATACAACCACAAGAAAATGTTCAAACAGCCAAACATTAAATACATAACGCCACTTGCTCACACTAGTATATCATGATAAGCACTGTATTATCAGAAGAGCAAGGCTCCGGGCTAGTTGGTGATGCATTGTACTTAGAAACAGTGGGAAGAAACGCGGACATCACGAAGAAACGACACGCACGAGCGCTCGTGTGTGTTGTTTCTTAGTGGCGTCCGCGTTTCTTTGTGCTGTTTCTAAGTACTCTGTACTATTTAGGTTATTCAAAAACACTTATTTTGAAACGGCTACAAAGAACGCCTTTTCTAGAGCTATTTCTTCGTCAATATTTAGCTGTGATTTTTGTTCACGGCTGCCAGCAACTAAAAGAACCTTACAGCTGCAGACAACGTTACCAATGTTACACTGGTGATCGAGTGGCCAGCTTCCTTTTTGGGGTGTCGCTACGACGCGTCGTTCAATTCACTCAGTCGCTCGCATGCCTTGACGCGTGAGCTCCTCGCACCCTGAGCTTGACAGCTGGTGGAATCGGCTCGTAGAGGTGTTTTTTAACCTTAAGAAGCCACATCAGATCACTAGAAAGACGCACATACGCGTAGAGAATAACACAACGCAAAACAGACCGAGCGGCGCACGCTAGTGAAAGGCAGTCCGCAACGGGCCGATAGCGGCGTCACAAAACACGCATGCAGGCAGCGGACGATCACGTCGGACGTCGAATAACGCATTTACATTTAGGACTTCTACGTGTGGCTGGCATTTAGCAAACGCATCTATGCCAGACCTTGGCGCTCGCGTCGCAACACACACTGTGAACACTGACAAACCAGCATGTTTATGATTCAATGTAGATTGCACTTTGCTGCTGCAGAAACAACCAGTGAACCGCGCGCAACGCCGAAGAGAAACGAACAGGACAGAACTGACAGACCCTCGTCCCTTCCGTTTCTTCTCGCCTTTGTGCTCGCTCGTTCATTTTCGCGCTCGCAAATTGCACGCATTCTTACGCTACAGTATAGGTCTCATCTGGGAACGAAGACGCGGCGCATTTCAGTAACCTTTTCTTCTATTGTTTTACGGCTGGGGCAAAAAAAAGCTGCAGCGGCTGCCATGGTTGAAGCCGAACGTGTTGTCAAGATGAAATGGCTTCATGTTTTTAGGCGTGGTCACTTTTTCACAATCTACACGAACGGCTGCGTGCTGACACACGGTGCAAGCTACGGTAAGAACACGCGAGTTTGAAATAACGATTTTGAAATCAGACAGAAATAGCACCCGAACAACATCAGCACGGACCATGGCACGGTGCGGCGTAATGCCTAGCCGGATATCGATCGCGCCGGGTCCCGGGATGACCGGATGTCAAGGAGGGAGAGGAGGAGGCGAGGTTGCTTCGTCCTGCTAGGTGAGCTGGCAGCCAGCGCGCTGGATTTCAACGGCGTTGGGAAGCTCGCAAGGGGCTGGCGCGTGGCTAATAGCGTTGCGCGTGTCATTGCAAATAAATACTGTGAACTGTTACAAAATTGCAGTTAGACTAATGCGCCTCGCGCCCCCGTTTCTTCGAGTGACCGCAATCAGCCCCTCAAAGGCACTCGATGTTGCATTGACGCGTCATATTCACTCTTCAGATTTCCTACAGACGCTGTGTAATTCACCGTGATATTCGACATATAATTATTTTATTATATTTAAATTATTATTTAATGGTGTGATGTAATTGCTTACATATCTATTCTATAACTATGCTGAGCTGCCCATGATCTAAACAGAGCGAGTAAATTGGCTTCTGTGGGCAGTGTTACATACTCAAGAAACACCATCTCTCTGATGTGCACGCTACCACACACTAGCGCTCTGATATGCACTTTAGTCTGGTGTGAGCACTAGACCACACCAACGCACCCTGGTGTGCACATCACAGCACACGAACACACCAGGATGTGTACAAAAGCACACACCGAACCACCCTGGTGCGTTCATCAAAACACACTAACACGCTAGGATGTGTACACCAGCACGCAACAAACCATTCTGGTGCAAACAGTAGAACACGCTTAAACTGTCTGGTGTTCCCACCAGAACACGTCAGGCCATCTGGTGTTCACACCAGAAAACACCAGACCACGCCAAAACATCCTGGTATATTTTTCAACTGGGCGGAAGCCATTAGGGTCCAGTAGGGTCTCATCAGGGCTCGACCGCCTCGTCAAAGTCTCCGCTGCTCGAGCAGGCCCCGGGCTCGAGGGAGCGACTGCACTGAGGGCAGGCCCAGACGCTGTCCCAGCCAGCACCTCAGCTATGTGATTTTTGCGGCCGCCTACCCCGGTGACAAGCTGCGCACAGCCGCCTGCCGATGTATGCCGGTACAACTGCACAGCTGTTTTCTCCTTTTCGTTGAGGGCATCTGCACATATAAACAGCAAAACGAAACGTTATTTGGCAAAATTCATTATGCACAATAGTAGATAGGATAGCTAGTACATGCAATAAGGATTATACCTAAATATATCACCTGTAGCCGCTCTGCAGAGCCTTGTCAAATTACAGGCTTTCTTGCTAAACCTCAGCTGGTGGAGAAGGCCAATAATTGCCTTCACAAACTGGCCGCAATCTCTGGCAGCTTCCGGGCCCCTAGCTGGAAGAGCTGCCGGCGCTGAAAAGAAGCAAATAGTTGTGAAATAGAATTTAAAATCACAAATGTAGAAAGTCTTCTGTGACAAAACAAACTGTTCAGCTAGTTGGCCATGGATGTTAAGTGTTACAGAAAAAGAAGAAAAAGGACCAAGCTTCAAGAAGCAGTGCTATCCTACTCCTTTTTGCGCAAACATGATAACTGCGTGTCTCAAGCCTCTTTCAACGAGCGGCTGCTTTCTGCCACGACCCAAAAAGCCAGCGAAGGGGCCGGGCTTTGTTAGGGGAAGGGTCGAAAAGGAAAGAAAAGGCCAAAACAGTACCCCCTTGCCTGGTTGAGGTGGTGTCTGTACACTGGAGGCGAAAAAAGACCTAGGGGGAAACAGTAGTTGCGCGAAAGGAAGGGAGATAGGAAAAAAAAGAGAGTGGGGGAACAGACAGAAAACAAAAACAAGGACGGTAGCCGGCTTTAATCCATGCATGTCAAGCATGCCAATTCTACTTCCACTGTATGACCATTCCAAAAAGCTCACCTCAATACAAGCTCTGCTGCGGCGACGCCACTTCGAGAGAACTTCGCCGAAGACGTATAGCTCAAAAACTATATGCAACGTCCGCCGGACGCAATGTCCCATCGCATTGCTGTCATTAAAAGTATGAATAGGAAAAGGAGCAAACGTGAAGCGGACAAAGAGCTCAAGACAGCTGCATCCCATCTAAAGAGAAATACCACACGCGAGGAAGAATTTCTTCAATACGTAACGCTCACATGTGCGCAATGACCCATCGGTTGCTACCATTGAACAAAATTATGTGCAAAGTCAGCGATATATTATAGGGAGGAAAAATAAACTATACTGGTTGGTCCACCTGAATTTCTAAAATTTCTTTTAAATACGCTTTTTGAGTTGGAAGAGCGCTTTTTGGCATAACTTTGACGGTGGTGTAATACATTATATTTCATTTAAAACGAGCTATTTGGCATGGTGCTTAACTAATAGTGAGTAGTTAAGTTTTTACTGTAAAGCTTCGTAATTACTGAGAGGCATTAAGCCCACGATAATTAGCCTCCATATCAGATTCTGAATTTCGAAAACGCAGTTACCCTGGGCGCTCTGGTCGAACAAACTTTGGCAACATCGCGCCAAATTATGTGCGCTTTCGAGAAACTTCCAGGCAAAGCAACTTCTGCAGCCACAAGAGCAAACAACAGCCAAAAGTTTTCGATGCCACAGCGCCGAGGGTAACCACTTTACCAAAACCATAAAAACTGATTTAAATATTACTTACGGTGCGTTAGCGTCTCTCAATATTTAAGGAGCGTAAGTGTAATCGGGAAGAAATTAATCATCCTATATTTGTTAACCAACCTGATAGTTAGCAGTTCTTAGCTGTGTTGTGATGTGCTGCGTCACGGACAATGCTATGCTGGAAAAAGCGCTCTTGTGGCCGAAGAACCTTATTTTAAAATTTGCTTAAAATGTTACGTGAGCTAACTTATAACGACGTGTTATGTGCAGATTGCGGGTCGCGAGTTTATGTACGTGCGAAGCAATACCTACAACATTTATTACCAATATACAAGAAATGTGCTCATGTATCAACCAGGTGGCCCCAAATCATTGGCGATACCTATGAAGAATGATCACCTGCAGAAGGGAAAAACCGGGTCCGAAGGGCTATGTGCTCGGGCAGTCAACGAAGTAGAGGTTGTAGTGAGAGCGCGGCAGGCCGTGAGAAACAGGCAGAGGCTGGACAGAACACACAAGCCTCAAAAAGCTCGCAAGGTCAACAGAAAAGAATTTCGTTCTTTGCGACGAAGGGGTACGGGGGGATTCGGAGCGGGCATTAACCTCTATGTGACGAGGAGCCGAGTAGAGAGGAGGGGATTGAACGGATAGTAATGTGAAGGGCCCTTCGTGCGCCAGGAAGGAGGGGAAAGGGCAAGAGGTAAAGACGTGTGCGTTACCGCGCGGTGTAACGTGGAAAGAATGTTGCAATGCAAGAATGCAAGTTAGGAAGGTCGTCGAAAAAAAAAAACAAGCTGCACGCGGCGGCAGCCACGGACAGCATATTGAAATTGTTCGCGGAAAAACACGTGTCCGCGGCGCTCCCGGGTCTGGATCCTCTGTAAGCGTTGTGCACTGCAGCGCGCGGCTCCTCAAAGTGGGCTAGAAAGTTACTTAGCTTTCGAGGATAATTTTGAATTTTAAAACTTCCATGCACATTAAAAAGAAGTTGTGGTACCTGCCAACGTCTAGGGCTACTTCTTTTCGAAACGGGGGCTGCGAGAAGCAATTAATACACAAGACAAAACAAATGAACACGCCAGAAATACATACACGGTGTAAATGAATAAGAACATCCTGCAATGAGGGAAGATAATCATATTAAAGAATAAATAAGCGATAAAGACGATATATAGATAACCAATATGCAAGACTATGCTTGCAGTTGTATAAGTGCAATAACCACAAGAATAGGCGCAAAACTGAATGCAATTTAAAGGATCGAACATTAAGGCCATGATCACAGATCCAGAGGTAGACAGATTGAGACAGTCAGCAAAAAAGGTATTGAGCTGAGCACCTGGAGACAGAACAGAGAAAGTGGGCCATACGTGAATTGTACAGCTGTGGACAGAATAATACGGACCACGCTTCACTACCCAAATTTATATGACGCGTTTGGAAGTTAACATTACCGGATTTTTACTTTTATAGAAGCAAATGCGATTCTTGCGCTTGTGCCTAAATGAAGGCCGCAGCCTTTCTAATTTTGTTACGATATGCGAGGTAAGAATTAATTGGAACCTGGAGCCTCTAATCAAGATAAAAAAAGAAGTGCCCTAGCAAGGTGTCCGAAGCCGACTAGTTGGGTGTTGCTAAAAGCCGTGTAGCCTAGTTTGCAGCATTTTTACATCTTGAAAAAGTGTTCAGTTTTTTAATCTGATTGGCTATTGTTTCATATATTCATCTAGAATAAATCGCGTGATAGCAGCAGCTAGCGCCTCAAAACGCATGCTCTCTGAAAACAAAATCCTTTCATTTCCGGAGTGCTGCCCAGACTCGACCGGCTTTGTGCTTGCAGCGGCCGCAAAGCATGCGCCAGCAATCTGCTAACCCGTCCTTTGGCTAGTTTCTTTAAGAGGGTAAAAAAACACTACGTAAATGACGCCTTACTGAAAACATTTCAAGTCTGCTTCCTAATTTACTTCCTTTTTTCCGGCCACAATTTATTATCTTAGGCTTATCATTCAAAGTAACTTTCCAGAACGAAGAAACCATGTACTATGCCTCACGATTCCTAACATTGCAAAGATACTTTAGCTGAGACACCTTCATAATATCTGTCCAGCGCTTGCAAAAATTTATATACGTAATACATTACCGGTGGGTGAGGAGTAATGGAATACATATTTCTCAACCACTTTTCTTAACCGCGCACTAAACGTCATGTCATACTAAGAGGAAAAAAGCGCCTCGATCATGAACTATGCCGGGGTTTGCGAACTTAAAAGCATGACCTTTTTTAAGTATCACAGCAAGGAGAGGAGCACAAAATGCGGCAGTGGTCGTATCCAAGTAAATATTGTCTGTATAGCGCATGGCGAGGTCAAGAAAAATGACACAGGCACTAGACAGTAGCGTGAAATGTTTGCATGGAGTAACATAAACCTCACCCGACAGTTTCCCGTGTGTAAAGTGATCGAATGTTCGGGCTTTCGCTGCAGTCGAGCAAACAATTTTTCAGACTTCTTCTATTTTCACAGTGCCAATTCTAAGTGTGTTGTTAGATGCTGAATATGATGGATCATAAGATACGTTTTATTTCCTATATCGCACACCACCTTAAAGTTACGGATATATATTTGTCACACTGCTTCGGACGAAAGATGTCGATCGTGGCTTCTGAACTCATGTACATGCTCGTGAATGTTGAGAGGCTTTGGGCAATGCGCGAAGAATCACGAAGGCACTTGAGTCGAAATTATTGCAAGAAAATGAAGTTCGTTTGCTAAGAGACTGCATAAATGACTGAAAACGCAGCATTAACCCGTCGCAAGGAGAACGCCGCTTAAGGCACAAGATTGTGGCCGCCCGAATCACAGAATTTAGGTGCCAGCACATTCGAATGAATCCTCAAACGGAAAGTGGTCTTTCTGTATACGGGCACCCGTGAACCCGTTTTCTGTCTTCTGTCGGTCATGCGTTGAGCGCGTCTCCTTGTTGGCTCCTCTCTCCGTGGGATCCCTCCATCCAGCGGGCCATTCGCCGCTCCCGAAGGTGCCAAATTCTACTGGCGAGGCCACGGTCCCGCACCTTCCAGGACAATCGCGGGTGTTTCGTCGATTTCACTCTGCAACCCACCGGGCCGAATTTCGTCACAGCGGGCGAACTGTGTCTTGTAGTGTTTTGGGAAGCGTGCACGTGCACGTGCAGTACTCACGGATTGAAATAGGACATTCGGAGCGCGTGGCCGTCGCTTCATGGAGCGCCGCCCGTAGACGCTCATGGAACCAAGGTGGTGCATTGTGGTATGGCGCGAGAGGGAGAACATCTACAAAGCAGAATTGTTCCTTCCAGTAGCCAATGAGCCGGCCTGTGGTTTACCACATGCCTGCGTGGCACTGCAAGGCTAGCGCTCCGAATGTCCTATTTCAATCCGTGAGTACTGTACGTGGACGGTGCTTGTTTTCCCCGAGCTTGGGGGCGGCTCAACAAACCCAATTAACCCAGCGTACGGCGATCGAGAGAGACAGAATGGAAGATTATGTCCTGCGGATGGCGGTGCGACCGCCACCGATTACGATGACGCAAAAGTTAGGGGCTTAGGAACGAAGAGCGCGCGCTCAAAAAAAATTTCCTCGTCACAGGCCTGAGTACATACGCATAACGCGGCCGGCTCGTACACATCTGTCAAACCGTTCAGCCACGCTCTGCACAGTTTACTTAAGAGCTCGCACATGGACATGGCTCTCACCGCTATATCGACTGAAGTGAAAAGTGCGTTCCCAGCTGTTATTAGTTCTCTCTTTTTGGGCGCTGCGGCCTAAGAAAAATCTAGTTTGCACGATTTATGATGTAGAACATTTATACTTGGCTCGGGCGACATCACATATAGAGGCCACGTTATGCCATAATCAATGACGACGAGCCATCAAAATTGCTGGGAGAATGTCGGCCAAAGAATACGAGGATGCATGCAATTTCGGCGGCTAATCGAAGAAGCAGGTCAAAGTTGAACAACATAAGCCAGGATATGCATATTTCTTATCAGTGATTGTTACTGGTGAGAAGATTGACCAAGGCATCGCGAGATGTCTGCTACACTAGCTACCCATCGCAACTGATGGGGCAGTATTTTGCTATAAGCACAGTTCGTATACATTGTAAAGAAACCATCCCAACTTTGACCGCAATATTGAGAAAATTACACCAAGGTATGCCTGATGCTCACCAGCCATAAAAATTGGCATGACATCATTGACCAACGAATGCCATGATGTATGGCCCTCTGGCTAGCCATCGCCACTGCCCGGACAATATTCCCCACCGAATGCCAGGTAGTACACTGTGCAGGCGGGCCATTCCGTCTGGCTGGCCGTCGTTGATCGTTTTTCAACTGGGTATGCCGATGTTGTGGAATAAAGAGGATAGCCGGTCATTAATGCACGCAGTCTCGTATCGCATCGCGATTATTGGTCACGAATTTACAAGAACGGGCCGTCGTAGGACCGCGGTTCACCAACGCGTTTACAATATCTGGCCGATGACATGTGCTGCCTTGGGTTGGGAAACTTTTTTATTCGAGACCAGGACAGGAGTTTTGCGGAGTGACACATATCGAGTCATGTAGCACGAGATGGACACGTTCTGTGGGACGTGTGGGGAGGTGGAAGAAACGGCTCAACACTTCCGCGTTATCTTACAGCGAAAAACAGCGGGGCTGATTTATTCAAACCATAGGAGTTTAAAGGCATGAAGGAAAAAAATACAATTTAAGCGGATAGAAGTTACCAAGGGAAAGTTATCTGATTGATGGCTAAAATCAATCAAGAGTAAAGCTTCACGAGTCGTGGCTAGGTGGCCTCAGCCAAAGCACGATTAAAAGGGTTGAGCATCCTTCCATCGAGCCAGCCAGCCAGCCCAGCCAAGCCCAACCAAGCCCAGCCAAGCCCAACCAGCTAGCTATTCAGTCAGCCAACCAGCCAGCCACCCAGCCAGCCAGCCCTGGCCAGCCTGCCAGCCAGACAGCCAGCTGTTCAAGCCACCCACTAAAGATCATCTCGCAAATCTGGTTTTCCAACACTGATTCCACAATATCTTGTCGGAAACCTGCCTGCTCCAGTCGCCTTAGCTCGGCATTGACGCTGTCACGAACTCCGTGATAGCGTGATTGCCCAAGCCACCAAATACCTCGTTAAATGTTAGATTCACCCTTCTTGCCTATGTCGAAAGTTAAATCAGACAGATGGGGTGCGGCATCAGTGAACGCTTTCGCGAGCATCGCAGGTCAGCTGAATGATTAAATGGCGGAAGTCATTTAGCCATACACATCAGCCGTTCATCGCGCGAACTAGCATGCAGAGAGGTTTTGAAAAAAAACACGTGTGTTGCGCAAGTGGAGCACTCAAAAGAGGTGGGAAATTTTTGAAACCTTTGTATCTCTGCTGAAAAAGAGAACTGCGTCAGGATTCGATCTGTTGCGCTTTAGAAAAAATAGATTATTTCAAGCCAAATGTGTTTTTTGGGTCCCCCGGGTAGGCGATGTGCAGGCGTGCAGATTTGGTGACCGGGAATGGAAAGATACCCTACACATATGTTTTTCGTTTGGTTTTTGTGTTTTGCTTTTTGCCGCAGTGAATAATTATCTGGTCGCGAAAATGCGGAAAAAGCCTGTAATCTGGAATAAACCTCAGTTGAAGTCTAGCGTCCGTTGTGTATACTCTCTTCTTCCGTGTGTTTTTATGCGCCTAAATGTTGGCTCATAATTCCGCCTTGTTTTCAGTGAATAAGAAGTGCCTCTGGCGTCTCTATTGTGCGTGTGATGGTTATAGCGTAGTGCCTACTCGTGCATTAACATGTCGGGTTCATTTGGTGAATCCTCGGCCATTTGTGTATGAGAGCACATTCCATGCGTGCTTTCTTAAAAAAGGCAATTATTCATTACCTACTAAACTATATTAACCATGAATCAACATCTTGTCTCGGAACTCATTGAAAAGAACATGTATTCGAGTACCCGAGAGCTGAGTGACAAGTCTTTGGATATGATTTAAACTCTATCATGCTTTCGTCTTCATCCTTCAACATTCCCACGAATTCATTGCTTCCTGTTGTACTGCTTCCTTAAAAAAACTTTTTACTGCTTGTCTTACGATTCCAGCGTAAGCAAATGCAAAATCATACATAGTAACCAAGTGCACAAATAAGAGTTATTCAATTACAGTAGCTGTCTGTAGATCAAATCTTTGTTACAATCTGAAGAATGCACCGACAAGCTCAGCTACCCAGATTGCACCTACTTTCTCAAAAAGAAATGAACCGACATGTTGGTAAATCATCCTTAAAAATCAGCACAGTAAAGGTAAGGACGAGGAATACTATGGCATGAGCTCTGACTTCAACAATGTTTATTCGAAAGCGCGTCAAAATATATACAGTTTGGCCCCAAAAACAATGAAGAAAGAACGCATTGGCAGATACGCATTGTCACATTCAAATGAATGTGTTGAAAAAGAGACAAATTTCATTATTAATTATTTACGAGCTGTAACTCTTTCTTAGTCAGCGATAGAGGAAGCTTGCTAACACAATGATTGTGGTTTTTGAAATTCCGGCGGCCTCGGTAACCTCGCGGACGAACTTTTCTCTGTGTCGTTCTAGCACGATGCAGCGCGTGAATACCGTCTCACAGCTTTGAATATCTGGCAAATGATCGCAATCGTGACGCTGCATCCGCAAATAGCTCCTTACAGCAATGTTGACATCGTTATGGTGCTCTTTTAGCCTTTGATTGACACGCCTGCGAGTATGCCCAGTGTAAACATAGTTATTTTCAAAGAGACCGAGCACACTGTGCTTTGTGCGCAGTGGACACAGTGATTACGATAGTACAGTTTCTTTGCATGGCCCTTGTAATACACTCCGTTACCGTCAAGGACCAGCGGTTATCTTGACTACGCAGTACATGCATTTCTCAAGCCTATTTCGTCGTCTTGCTTTCCACAAGTATTTCTTTAATCCGCATTTATTCCCTCACCAACTCTGCCCGCTCCCAGATGAAGTGCTTGTGATTACCATAATAATAACTCGGGTGACCCCCACAGTTTGATCCGCTACAAGAACATAAAACTGGAGTAAGCTTAAGCTTCACCCCAAAGGCAATTTTCAAAGACAAAGACCACAACGCATGCACTTGGTACACTTTTATTTAGTTCGAACCAACGAGCCTTCGTAGCGTGCTCTACGCGTTCTCTCCTCGCAATTTGTAAGACCTATGTTCGTTTCCTCGTATCTCCTCAAAAAGTTATTTCATTTGGAGGCTATCGCGCTACAAAGCCGAAAACGAGATCAACGCAGACATCGCCTCTGCAGCGAAAGGAGCTCCTTAACGCTGTCGCATTGAAACAGCCGCTCCTGCCTGCCCTGACGAGGAAGATTTTTAAGCAAGACCGGTAATCTCAGGTAGTATTCGTTATTAGCCAATGTCGTTTGAGATTTTGTAGATATCTGTGCAGAGAAACCAGCCTGATTTAACGATTGTACTTTTGATGGAATTGCCCTCTAACTCTTTTTGTGCCAACTTGCTATTTTAGTGAAATACTATTTTGCCATCGGGTATTTTTAGGCTTAATTCATTTATTAGATCATGTTCATTTGTCTCGTTGAGATATTTCTGTAGGTAGATTACCATAAGTTTATTGATTGGCTTTCGCAGCCTTCCCAGCTTTGGTGGTTTGTTGTGGATATGTATTGTTTTGAATGCCTTCGTCGTTTTGTAGTTTCTTAATCAGGGAGCGATGCAAACAATGATGTTAGTTGTAACGTTAACAGACATGAACAATGCAAAATAGCTTCGGGATAAAAACGTTTTCATGTTATCGCACTGTAAATTAGAGAATTGAGTATCAGCCGGGCATGTGATGCTAAACAAAAATAACGACTGATGTGTTCATGTACCTCAGTCGAGTCGAGGAAGACGCGAGCGTAGCAGAGGGCGTGTAACTGTTCGATAGGCTGCATAGATTACTAAGATTTCTAATTTTCTGGAGAAGGCACCTGGCGTAGGACAGGGTTATCCTGGAGTATCTCAAACCTTTGTCTATGTCCTTTGTCTCTTAGACCTTTTTGCTGCTATTGGCTTAACTGGGCTGATAATGATGAATGAGATGTGCCATCTTCCTAGAGAGCCGATCATGATTAATTCTGCTGCACTAAGCGCACTCCCCTGAGTTTGTTTAGATTTTCTTTCTCCGCTCGTATTATAATGCTGTCGTCAGTGGTGAAATCTCAATATCATGTCTCGATCTAACCTGAGCAATTATCTTTTCTTTCCCACCACTAACTTCTTGGTGTGCTTATTAGTGATTTTTTATTTGTCGCCTAATCTATCTGAACTTGAGGTCAAAACATTCTATGTTTCGTGCATATCAGCTTGCCTACCACCTTTACGTTTTGCACGCTGCCGGGATGGGCGCACTACAGTTCGGAAGCGCAGTATCCGCGTCACTCGCCTCCTCATTTCTAGGGACAATTTGGCAGCGTATTTCTGAAGTTTGCCTTAGCATATGCAGAGAAATTGTACTTCGTAAGTTTTAACATGCCTGGGTGACTTGCGTGCTGATAAAAACGCCACAGCGCAGGTCCTCGGATTAAATTAGACCAGCCGCGCTTCTTCACCCGGTGCTGACTTCAAAGGGGTCCCTGGCGTTTGTCGCATATAGCTTCGACCGAAATGCAGCTGCCGTATTCTCTACTGACCTGCGGTTTTAGTGTCGGTAGCCGAAAGCCAAACCCACTGAGTTTCCAGGATGGACCACTGGATATCCGTCCGTTGAACTTTTTAGACGTTATTTATTGTTCACGTTTGCAGTAATTCAGCGCTTCCCGTACACCGCAGGAGCACGATTGCCTATGAAGCACACAACTGCCTTTCTGATTGATATATCCAATACACTGTAGCGCAGCAAACGACGAGAGACGTCCTCGTCTTTTGCTGCGCTACAGTGTATTGGAACTATGTACCAACAAGCCCAAAAAGCCGCGCTACTGAGTGATATACTTAAGATACTGAGGCATGTGCGTCGATGCTGAACACGACACCTGAGATTTCATTCTTCCTTATGTCGTCTATGCTAGCACTGCTGCGAAGGGAACAGCGATGTTGGCACCGTTCGCAGTCGTGTACAGAAGAAGCTACGGTGAAATGTGATTCTGGGCTTCCAGGTGTTACCAATGAAGGATATCTCCGAAACAGATCGACACAGCGCAACAGAATGAGGACGAGAAGAAACACGAAACACAGGACGGCCGCTTCTGTGGGTGTTTCTTCTTCTACCCTCGTTCTGTTACGCTGTGTTGACCTGTTTAGTAGAAAATATGAACCAACTAGCCCACACCAGAATCATCTTAGAAGGATTTATTGAAGCATCCTCTTACCTGCAACATGCAGAATGCACTTGATAACTCGCAAGGCTGCCAAAATAGAAAGTGGCTGTTGCTGAACTCAGCTGAGCCAGGACATACAGAGCGAGAGCTTTGTTAAGCAGTTCAGACGCGGTTAAACTTTCGTTAATCTTTGTTCTATCAAGACTTGGGCAAGAGCAAATCACTTGATGCATCAAGTACCACAAGTGCAAGAGCGAGCGTCGAGACCGGCAGTCAGCCTAGCGGCAGACGTGACAGCCAAGCGCGTACCGGTGGCGACGAAGGTTAAGATGTCGGTCGAGGTACCTACTACGCTAGATTTCTCAATAGAGGTCACATCTAGGAGCCAAAAGACCTTCAGACTAAGCATGGTATCAGTGGTGCGTTTCGCCCTAAAATTGTAATAGGGGCCCGATGCCCAGCAGTAAACCCTTCGCATTCGTAATATCAGGTTTCATTGATTCCCGGTTTCATTTATTTTGTTTTTCACAGCAATTTGGAGTCATTCAATCAATAGACAACTCAACGTCGGTGTTTTGTTTCGAATAATTGCCCAAATTCATCCGCGAAATATTTTCATATGCAGCGAAAGCATCGCGGCGACGCCGCAGACGTTCGGCAGTTGCACACGTCATGAGTTTGAACTCCTTTTGCGTGCACTAACACTTGTTCGGTATTTGCATACGATTTTGGATGGGAATCCCTTTCTTTGGTTCTAATTATCGAATTGAGGAATAATAACGATACGAGGAGTAAATATGTGGGCCTTTGTTTTTTTATGCTTTACACGCACCCAACGCCATACGGCTTTTGCAGTCTGCTGGCCACGCCAGAGCCAGTGTTTCCCGGGATCTACAGTGAGCGCGTGCATCAGCTTATAGTATTCCCGACGACAGGTAGTGCTTCTGAAGTGTATTTTCTTATCCTTGAAGCTCTGTGCTACAAGAGCTGTGGGTGGAGTTGGTATGTTTATCGTCGACATCCGCCGAGGTGCCTTGCTGCTCCAGCCAAACAGTGACATTGTTTGCGGGGCAAATTACGCAAATTGAGAATTTGTTGAGTGCCACACAAGCCTGCCCAATGTGTTCACGCATTTATCTGCCATAATGGTACAGATGCAGCTCATCTCCTGAACACTAAACTTTAAAGACAATACTCAAGGATTGGATGACAGATTTTACAGGCATATTTTTAGCGCAAAGGACGGGACGAGATTCAGACAAGATGAGCACGGGCGCTACTGACAACTGCTTTATTGAAGAAAGATCGAGGCATATAAATACACATCTGGCCTGCGCCAGCGCTACCTAACAAGGAACTTGGAATCACAGCAGATGACGCGATAGGAAATTGATCTCAGCATTATACAAAACGACAGACGTGTCACTAACGCAGTTCTGACCCCCTTTCCTGATAAAGAAAGCTTCTAAAGTTTCACGGGCAGTTTTTTGACAACTTGTGCCAAGGATTGAAGCACTCCGGAACCGTGGCTCACACTTGGTGCAAGCAATGCAGTGGGCAACTAAATTCATGCGTTCCTTATTGTAGATATCTTTAGCATGCTCCCGGAGTCGATCGTTTACGCAGCGCCCTGTCTGGCCGATGTACACCTTGCCACATGACAGGGGAATCCTGTACACGACGTTCATAGCGCACTGCACAAACCGTTTTTCGTGGTTCTTATGACAGCCCCTTTTTTTTGTCTTCGCAAGTAATGCGGCGGCTCAGCTGAGCAAGTTTCTTAGGGGCTGAAAAAACCATAGGCACGTCAAACCTATTAGCCACCTTTTTCAGGTTGTGGGATAACTTGTGCAGGTACGGTACCACTTCCGGCTTTTGCTGTCCATCCATAGTCTTTGCTGCAGATGTGCGCTTACCAGGATTCATTTTCTTGAGGAGCGTTTCCGCGACTGCCATCACGACCGAGCCAGGGAAGCCGGCTGAAAACAGCCTACCCAATTGATGCTCAAAACTTGCCTGCATCTCATGGACACACGACTTCCTTAGCGCCAAATCCAAGCAGAGAGTTGCTATGCCTCTCTTTACTATTTTCGAATGAGAGGAGTCGTACGGCAAGAGCTCTTTTTGTGCTCGGGGAGAATACGCCCAGCAGACGTGCTTTTCCCTGAACATAAGCCTCAAGTCTAAAAACTGAAGAATCCCTTCGACTGGAAGTTCGTAGGTAAAACTGAGCCCTCTGCCATGTAGTTTAAAATCATCAAGAACACACTGTAGTGTTCGCTCATTAGAAATGGGGCAGAGGTTGTTTAAAACAATTAAAAAGTCGTCCATAAAACGAAAAACTTTAAGGGCTTTGTCATTGTTAAAATGATTAAAATGATCGTGTAAAGAGCGATCAATATATGATAAAAAAATGTTGCACAAGCCAGGGGCGATGCATGAACCAATGCAAATGCCCGTCTTTTGTAGATAAAACTGGTCGTCAAATTTGATAAAAGTGGAACGAAGATAAAATTCTAAAAGGCCTAAAAAGTTGTCTACCGTCAAACCTGCAGCATTCTGGAAAGCCACAGCACCATTTTCATCAATGCAATCTTTGACGGCAGCAAACTATTCAGGGTGAGGCACAGCATAAAAGAGCTCTTCTACATCGATAGAGAAGGCATACTTCACGTCACTATTCTCTTCAAAAAATCGAACTATATCGGTAGAGTTCTTCACGAGGAAGGGGTCATTTATCACAAGGCCATTCAACACCTTCAAAAGAAACTTACTGACACAATGCTGCCATGTACCACCTTCGTTCACAATAGTGCGGAAAGGGGAGTCCGGTTTATGGGTTTTAACACTAAAGAACACCTGCAACGCGGAACTTTCACTAACTGCGATATCCCTTGCGAGCCTCTCCAGATTTAAACGCTTGCAAAGTTCGGCTGCTTTAGTCTTAACTCTTGTTTGGCCTTTTTTCACTAGGACAAAGTTCTTGGTAACCGCCGAAGCTGCTTTTTCATTGTACATAGACCTAGGCAAGGCAACAAAGCCACCCACCTTATCTGCTTGCAAAAGACAGAGCTCATTATCCTTGAAAAAGTTCACAACATTCTGCAAACCATCCTTAGCACACTTAGCAAGGATGGTTTGCAGAATGTTGTGAACTTTTTCAAGGATAATGAGCTCTGTCTTTTGCAAGCAGATAAGGTGGGTGGCTTTGTTGCCTTGCCTAGGTCTATGTACAATGAAAAAGCAGCTTCGGCGGTTACCAAGAACTTTGTCCTAGTGAAAAAAGGCCAAACAAGAGTTAAGACTAAAGCAGCCGAACTTTGCAAGCGTTTAAATCTGGAGAGGCTTGCAAGGGATATCGCAGTTAGTGAAAGTTCCGCGCTGCAGGTGTTCTTTAGTGTTAAAACCCATAAACCGGACTCCCCTTTCCGCACTATTGTGAACGAAGGTGGTACATGGCAGCATTGTGTCAGTAAGTTTCTTTTGAAGGTGTTGAATGGCCTTGTGATAAATGACCCCTTCCTCGTGAAGAACTCTACCGATTTAGTTCGATTTTTTGAAGAGAATAGTGACGTGAAGTATGCCTTCTCTATCGATGTAGAAGAGCTCCTTTATGCTGTGCCTCACCCTGAATTGTTTGCTGCCGTCAAAGATTGCATTGATGAAAATGGCGCTGTGGCTTTCCAGAATGCTGCAGGTTTGACGGTAGACAACTTTTTAGGCCTTTTAGAATTTTATCTTCGTTCCACTTTTATCAAATTTGACGACCAGTTTTATTTACAAAAGAAGGGCATTTGCATTGGTTCATGCATCGCCCCTGGCTTGTGCAACATTTTTTTATCATATATTGATCGCTCTTTACACGATCATTTTAATCATTTTAACAATGACAAAGCCCTTAAAGTTTTTCGTTTTATGGACGACTTTTTAATTGTTTTAAACAACCTCTGCCCCATTTCTAATGAGCGAACACTACAGTGTGTTCTTGATGATTTTAAACTACATGGCAGAGGGCTCAGTTTTACCTACGAACTTCCAGTCGAAGGGATTCTTCAGTTTTTAGAATTGAGGCTTATGTTCAGGGAAAAGCACGTCTGCTGGGCGTATTCTCCCCGAGCACAAAAAGAGCTCTTGCCGTACGACTCCTCTCATTCGAAAATAGTAAAGAGAGGAATAGCAACTCTCTGCTTGGATTTGGCGCTAAGGAAGTCGTGTGTCCATGAGATGCAGGCAAGTTTTGAGCATCAATTGGGTAGGCTGTTTTCAGCCGGCTTCCCTGGGTCGGTCGTGATGGCAGTCGCGGAAACGCTCCTCAAGAAAATGAATCCTGGTAAGCGCACATCTGCAGCAAAGACTATGGATGGTCAGCAAAAGCCGGAAGTGGTACCGTACCTGCACAAGGTATCCCACAACCTGAAAAAGGTGGCTAATAGGTTTGACGTGCCTATGGTTTTTTCAGCCCCTAAGAAACTTGCTCAGCTGAGCCGCCGCATTACTTGCGAAGACAAAAAAGGGGCTGTCATAAGAACCACGAAAAACGGTTTGTGCAGTGCGCTATGAACGTCGTGTACAGGATTCCCCTGTCATGTGGCAAGGTGTACATCGGCCAGACAGGGCGCTGCGTAAACGATCGACTCCGGGAGCATGCTAAAGATATCTACAATAAGGAACGCACGAATTTAGTTGCCCACTGCATTGCTTGCACCAAGTGTGAGCCACGGTTCCGGAGTGATTCAATCCTTGGCAGAAGTTGTCAAAAAACTGCCCGTGAAACTTTGGAAGCTTTCTTTATCAGGAAAGGGGGTCAGAACTGCGTTAGTGACACGTCTGTCGTTTTGTATAATTCTGAGATCAATTTCCTATCGCGTCATCTGCTGTGATTCGAAGTTCCTTGTTAGGTAGCGCTGGCGCAGGCCAGATATGTATTTATATGCCTCGATCTTTCTTCAATAAAGCAGTTGTCAGTAGCGCCCGTGCTCGTCTTGTCTGTATCTCGTCCCGTCCTTTGCGCTAAAAACATGCCTGTAAAATCCGAACACCAACTAGCCCAACAACTCACCCTGTTGGATGACAGGTTTCTTTACAACCAAAACGACCAAAGCAGCAAAAGTCGGCTCATCGCTGAAGCCTTGAATCTAACCTTGATTAAATAAATCAATACATAAATAATGCCGCGAGGGGGATTCAGACCTGCGGTGGCGAGAACAGTTCAGCTTCGCTGGCCACTGCATCAGAACACTATGCTACGGCTGCAGACAATGACGCCTCGTGTTAGACTGCAACACACTACCGCCGTTTAATACACATCGGCGCCTTCATCAGCTTTCATCATAACATCGAGGAGGTCTTAACCTCAGTTCAGAAAGCACTCGTGTCTTCCTCCTCTTCTTCTTCTTCTTCTTCTTCTTCTTCTTCTTCTTCTTCTTCTTCTTCTTCTTCTTCTTCTTCTTCTTCTTCTTCTTCTTCTTCTTCTTCTTCTTCTTCTTCTTCTTCTTCTTCTTCTTCTCAAGTTGTGGCACTCGTGTCGTGTTATCTTCTTCTTTTCGTCTTTGTCACTTTTGCGCTTGTTAACCTTGAATATGTAACAACTTGCCCAACCTCTTATGCTAACGCAACTTAACCTCAGTCTCATATTGTCGGCAGATATCGTAGCCAAGCAATGAGTCATCAACAATGAAATACGCATGAGATATCGTCACCAATACTGAGCCATTCTGGCTAACACGTGGTTTAGGAAGTGTGTTCAGTTTAAATACATTAAAAACCTACCATTTGAATCATTTATATAAATGCAGTGTGAAGGACAAGTCATTAGAGTGGAAAATGAATGTTTTACCTCTAATTCTACATTTGTTATGGTGACGCTGTTTTGTGAGGGCTTTGGAGTTCTCAGATATAAATGCTGGCTGCAACCATGCAAGATCCCACCGCCTGCTCGAGTGAAAGATAGGTTCCGAGCCTACTGCGGACACATGGGGGGGGGGGTGTTGTCATTGATGAAAAATGAAATTGAAAGTTCAGTACGCATCTTTCATGACATGACTCAAAAGCTCACGTCAGTGGCCGTACAACATATCGGATGGTGTGTTCAAGAAGATAATACTGGAGGTTAATATTTCTTTTCCGAGGTTGGAGAGCACTGGACACGCTCTATACTTCAAAATAAGCGACTGGAATTCAAGCCGGGAAAATCTTCCCATGAATTGCGATTGCCATGTTGAAATGTTTTTCTGAAGTAGTAAGCAGACACTGGCCGCCACGAAGTCTACAATTCCGTCTCTGATAGCTTGCTTAGACACTGCACGAACAATGCTCGCACTTCTAACCGAGATTCTCGCCTTGCGTATTAGCCACCTTGAATCCTAATGCCTTTTGCGCATATTCGGCAAAAGAACTTTGTGATTAAGTAGCCGCAGAGGCCTACATTATGTTCTGTATCCACATACGAGGCGATAGCCGGAATTTTCAGGGACCCTCTCCCGGCCGACACGACTCCACTGGATGGGTGGCAGGAAACTCTTACGCATTCCACGCTACGCTACGAACCTGTAGCGCCCCTGGCTCCGCGCTCTGGTCGCAGGCGAGGGCACGGCTCCGGACAAGGAAGAAGAGGTTGGCGCTAGGTCACCGCATGCGCAGCACGAGCAGTGCAATAAAATTTCGTACCTACACGCTGTCTCAGCTGGGTCTTCCTTAACATGGCTACGTGAGATTTCGCTACAAGGCTTGGAACACGCAGCCCCACCCTCCTGCGTCCATTCCGCTGGCTCTTCTGCCCTTCCTACATGCGACGACGCGCCCCAGGACGCTCCGCCTGTCGGCTGCCGCGTTCCAACCAGTCAACCTGCCGCTATTTTCGCCTTATAGCCCTCGCGCTTGGCTACTGCAGGTTGAGGAGCATGTCCAGCTACGGTGTATCACAAGTCAGGAGATTAAGTTCCTCCATTTCGTGTCCTACCGGCATCCTGACTTTCACCGAGGAATTAGCGGACGTCATCATCTCGCCAGACCTCACCTGACACTTCCGCATGTTGAAGGCGGCTTTCGTAGGCCGTAAGGCAGCGTCCGAGTGCAGCAGACTCCAGCAGCTTCTCATCTCTACAGGTTCGGTGACAGCTGTACTTCGCAGCTCCTCAGTCGCATCCGCCATCTCCTCGGAGACCTCGTCCTCGCGGATGCGGCTGATGTCTCGGTGGACGAGCTCGCCGAACTGGGTGACCGTGTTGCGGACTACTCACGCTACCCCAACCTCAGCGCAGTGACAACTCTGCTTCCAGTTACTATCACAGCCTCAAAACTAGCGAGCATAAAAGATCGACTATATGCTCTTTAAAGGCGGCTGGATGGTCTCACGCCCTTGCACGCTGTCCCCGAGACTTTCGTGCTTCCCGGAGCCCAAACCATCCTTAGTCTTAAACTTGAATTGGTTCGAACGTTTCGGTGGGTTTTCATTATCGACAACGTCTCGCAAACTTCTTCAACGTCGCGGTCGGCATGCCAGCTTATCGCCTCATCTCAGCACGCACCTCTCCTTCAACGGCATGCTCTTCACCACTGCGGCCACGGGACTTCCAGCACTTCTCCCCGTTTCGCCGTACGCGAGAGTTCTCTCTGATTTTCTCAACCTTACGAAGCCACACACCACACTCATCCGTGAAGCACTCGATCACCCACCACATATCAACCTCTGAACCTGCGGTGTTTTCAATCCCTCGTCGCCTTTCTGGAGAATGAATTTCCTTGCTCGCCGTGAGTTTAAACACATGCTTGAACTCGGCATCGAGCACCCACCCTACAGCAACTTGGAATCGCCACTACACTTAGCGCCAAAGAAAGATACGAGCAAGTGCAGACCATGTGGAGATTACCGCCCCTCAGTACTTACACCTTACCCGACCGCTATTTACTTCCTCTGAGTGAGGACTTCACATCAAACATGAGTGGATGCAACATCTTCTCTAAGTTTGATTTACTGAAAACCTACCATAAAATTCCCGAGGAGCTCGGGGATATTGCGACACGGCCATTGAACTGTTCGGCCTGCTTGGGATTGTGCTGACGCCTTTTAGAATGCGCAGCGCAGCACATACTTTTTAGCGAACTCTCAACGAGGTTACCTGAGGCCTTTCCTTTGTGTTCGCTTACATCCATGACCTCCTCGTCGCCTGCTCTTCCCGAAATGCGCCAATTTCTGGAAGCCTCTGACGGGCATTTTGGCCACCAAAAAAAATCCTGCTGCCCCACTTCAGTGCATCAATGACGCTAGTACATCCAGTTCCTTGAGCTCCACTGCGCCTCATCACCAGTGGCTCAAGCGTTGGAGTCACCACAGTTCTCGAGCAGTACTTCTCTACTTGGCAGGCTCTCGGGTTTTTTCACAAAAGGTTAAGCCACATGAAGCTAAATATAGCACTTTTCACGTGACATCTCTAAGACTTGCACGTCGTTACAAACTATAAGCCCTTGATGTTTGCCTTGCAAGAAAATCACAGCACCTACGCTGAATGCTAGATCCGCCAAATGTATTTTTTTGCGAGTTTACGTTGAGTATCTGTGGTGTCCATGGGACGGAACATGCTGCTGCTGCTGAGGCACTTCTACTTATCGGTGCCATGGCTTCTAAATCAATAGTGTAGGTGGTGGATCTAAGGGCTGCACAGCGGAACGACCCTGAGCTGCATCGGCTTTGCTCCTGTTCCACGTCCCTGTCCTTCAATGACTGTCCTCTGAATTTTTCCTCGAACTTCATTCACTGGTGTCTCACGCCTTTACTTACCTTCGGCTTTCCGTCGCGCCATTTTTAAAAACTTCGCCGCTTGAGCCACACTGATATTTGTGCGACGCAGAAGCTGGTAACATGTCGCTTCTTGTGGCCGAGCATCTATGGCGACGCCGGTCGCTGAGCACGAACTTTACTTGAATGCCAACGCGTCAAAGTTCACTGGCATACCATCAGGCCTGCCTCTCCTTTTCGACCACCGCTAGGCTTTCGGACGTCGACAAAGAGCTTGCTAAATCGCTCGCGTCATCAGGTGCGGCGTCTTACCTGCTCACATTTGTGGATCGTTTCACCCGCTGGCCAGAAGCATTGCCCATTGACACTACGGCAAAGACAGTTGCTTCGGCCTTCATGGCCGGCCGGGTGTCTTGTTTCGGCTGCCAATCGGCCTTCACCAGCGACTGCGGCCGACCAGTTCTATCGGCCCTGTTCACTACTCTTGCAAGCGTACTGGGCACCCGTCAGATTCATACGACCGCCGACCATCCTTCGGCAATAACATGGTGGAACGCTTTCATCTCCAACTGAAGCGGCTCTTATCATTTATCTGCGAAGAGAGAGTTGGTCAGACTACTTTCCCTACGTTCTCCTGGGCATTCGCTAAGCGCTGAAGGCTGATCGAAGCTGCTGTTCCGCTGAGCACGTCTAAGGTGTTCCCCTATGCCTCCCTGAGAATTTCTGTCCTGCGTCCCCTCCATTCGTTCATGATGCTTCCATCTATCTATGAGACCTACGCAACGCTTTTTGCCACGTTACTCCCGTTATCCCTGCTGCAAATCCCCTCAATTTTTTGTTTATCACCCATGCCTTCCCCCTGCAGCCATATCTTCGTCCGCCGTGACCACATCAGTCCATGTCTGACGCTGGCCTATGATTAACCGTTCCGCATGGTCCACTGAGCAACGAATACCACGCTGGACAGCAACGGCCATGAAGACTTTGTTTATGCTCACAGGCTAAAATCAGCGTTCAATGCCTCGCCTCTTCCTTTGGTCTGTCCCGTCAGTCTCGCCTCGACTGTGCCACCATTCTGTGCGGTCTCCACCAAACATGTCCACTGGGCACATCCTATGGATTATGCTCTATGGGGAGGGGGGAACCCTGTAGCGACCTCCGCGTCGCGCTCTTGTGGCAAGCCAGCAAGAGCTACGCGATAAAATTTCAAACCAGAAGGCTGACGGAGATGATTCTTACTCTCCTTAACTCCGGCAGACTTATCTGAAATCATGTAGCATTTAACTCGGTGTGAAGCTTCGTGCATTGAACAGGTCAACGTGGTGTTGTGCGAAGACCGTTTTCCCTCAGCTCCATGTTTTCACATTTGGCTTAGCGAAATTGGTCATGGCAAAAACGCGATTCGCTTTATTAAAGGCTTCAAGTAATTGTTAAGAAGATATCTAGTACGTCGCGCGAATCTCTGCTACAAAGAAGATGAAAGTTACCGCCAGGCCATGTCGATTATACGGGCTCTGTGCAGAAGTTGTTCCTGCCTGAAATATACTAAAACAAATTAACGCGGTTTTTAACACATCGCTTGCTTCTTCAAAGTGTCGATGCAGTGAAATCGCGAGATCCGCGCCGTTCGTGAGCGGTGTCGAGGCGAGGCGAGGTTGCCAGATTAGATGCCCTGCTTGTCGTGATCGCTTCGCATTCAAAAGTTTCGTGGGAAATTGATATTCTGCTTCATTGGGAAGACGAAAAGCACTAAGCAGGAAATGAAGCATAACTTCTGTTAACGCGCTAGAAAGCACTACATAATTTCATTAAATGAATTGAATTACTTGCTTCCATATCGCAAGAGCAAATGTGTCACTACCAGTGAATATCTGAAAGTAGCTGCAAGTCTTATATCTGTTTAAAAGAGTCCCCTTCTTCCCCTTGGCACCACTCCAAAAAGCACTCATGGCTCCATCATACAGATGAACTCATCGTTCAAAAAAAAAATGCTTGCTTATTACAAAAGGAGTATAGTCCATAATAAGAGGACAGCATTTGATTGGCATAAACAGTTTACACTCACACCTTCACTATCCTTTACCAATGTTGCCACCACTTATTTCTTTGCAGGCTTGCTTGGGAGGTTCTCACGAGAGAGGTGCATGAAGAAGGAAGTGTGCGCCTCTCATCAGTTTTGCGCGATAAAATTCTTGATTATTTGTGGGTTCCATCCTGAAGTCCATTTAATATTGAGTAAGTTGTTTTATTAGGCAGTGCATGTTTGCGCAGGCATTGTTTTGCCGTTTACAGCACTCACTTTTGATGATAAGCAAGTTGGCATTTCAGTCTGCTGAAGTAAGGCTCAAACGTGTAACACTAGCCTCAATGCAAGTAATTTTGTTGCCGAATGTTATTTCCTGACATAAGCTTTGAAATCGTGAAAAATTCAGGAGTGCCTATGATTGCTAAGACCACACTTGAAAGCAGCGCACCTTTGTACCAAGTGAACCATTGAAACGGTCGTGGTAAAAGAGCGGAAGGTATTATTTCTTTGCCTAGGGTTCCTAGTGGTGACCCAATAAGCAGGAACTAGTGTGAAGGAAAAACGAGAGTATAAAAAAATACATTCAGCAAGCAGTCGTCTTTTATCTCTCATTCGCAAAGAGAATGTAAAAAAATTAATGCAAGAAAAATATCCGAAACGTCTCTTGAATCAGGACTGCTGAATACCAAGGCACCAATTAGGCTACAAGGCACGATTGAACAGGGAAGCGCTGAAAATACAATCGGGATGCCTCTGTAAACCATTTCGCACCTTACCTATAGTGTTCTGTCCTTAACGCGTGCTTATGCATATCACTTCTGTTCGCCATCTCGTGAGATTACCAAGTAGTAGTAGTAGTAAAAACATTTATTTTCACAGAAGGAAGAGTAAGATTACCAAGGATCAGTAAATAAACTGCCAGCAGAAGGAACTCATGAGAGGCAGACGGCGCCCGTCGCTCTCGCCTTTAAAAGGAAATGCCCTACCTGGGGGCGGGTTTTTCTTTGGTGGTTGTTTGGTGCTGTAGCCGCCCATGGCGCGATCAGCAGCTGTTTTAACTCGTAAGACCTCCATATTTCGCAGGTATAGTTTTTTCTGTCCGCTTTTCTCTGAGCGTTTCTTTTCGTAACCGTGGCTGCCCAGACGCGTATTCTACAATGGCCTCTAAGGATAATGGTATCCTGAACTCTGTCGACGTCAAAAAGCGATAGTGGTATCCTCAACACTGGTACATGTTATTAACTTTCATGACTTGATGTTATGTGTGTAATATGCAATGGTTACCGAGGATTTGTCTATTGTGGATTGTGGTTGTGTATGTGTAATCGTTCATCCTTTCTTCATTGTTCAAAAGCATATCATCTATCATAATTCGCTTTTCTAATAAAGGGGTAATATTGTAGTACAAGTCTCTGACGGATCAGACGTAGATTGGACAAAATGTCACCCTTATGTCTCCACGGTAATTTGGGGAAAACTATTTAAAATTTATTGCAGCGGGGAAACTTACGATGGCCAAAAAAACAATAATACACATCTGGTGCAGCACGTTCGAAACACAACTTAATATTGCAACAGAAATCAGCGCGAAACGCATTGGCAACAAATTTCTTTGTTGTCATGAATTACAATCTCGGCCATAATGTGGTTCGATTCCTTCTTTATGTTATGCGTATTTTTCAAAAAAATACTTTACTACTTAAGCACAGTGCTTCGCTCGGTCCTTCGTTGAGCAGTCTAAAAATTTTAACAATCATACGAACCGCAGAGCTCCGCATTTCTACATTTTGCAGTGATGTGGACATATGGTTAATGTCGTACTCTGAAAACGTGAAATGCGCAAATATTTCCAGCATTGTTGAGGGTGTTCTTCCAAAACCTTCCACACAGTACCTTCTCTCTCTTGCACGAATGAGGGCATTCCGTTTCGAGATACGGCGAAGACTCCGTGTACGCGTGGGATATATGCGTGGTGACTAGTTGAGCATATTCATTTTTTTCACAGAAAGCATTCACGCCCTTAAAAGCTTAATGCACGTTTCGGGACCTACGTCATTGAAACGTGCATTCGATTTCCTTTCATACAGACTATTGCAAAAATACACAAAATCACCGTTGCACTTATTTAGTTCTTAGTCATTCAGTCCTAAGAACAGTTCGTATGCACATAATTCTAAGCAACGTGGTGAAATTTGCTTAGCTGATACATGTGGTTAAGGTTAGATCTTAGATATGAACCCCGAAAATATTTTGAGCAGTAAAAACTTGCAGAAATAATGTCATGAGGCAAGTACAAAAGACAAGCGAATTAAAATGCATGCTATCCCAAGCGGCGCGCCAATAAAGGTCTAGCACTGCTCGAATAATGGGGAAAACTGTCTCCAATAAAGACCCGTAATGACGCCTGACTGGGGCGCTACCCGGTGAAGTGTTCGACCTAATGTATTACAATGGTTTTCCAATCAGCAGCCAGTATTGGTGTGCAAGGATATTTAGTCGCTTCATTGGCATTCCTTGGACATTCAACATTAGTCGTCCAAAATTATTCCTCATTCGCTTATCCTTCACAGGCAGCCGAACCAGCTCACCGGCCATCCAATAGGTCCCAAGCTTATTCACTCGTTGTTTATCAGAGGCTTGCAGCCACACTACCTGGCTGCCCAATATTGCCAGCCCAAGCTAATCCAACGCTTGTTTTCCAGTGGCAACGTGCCACACCCACTGGCTACAGAACGTATCCCAACCAAGCTTAGCAGCTGGTTGTTCACCGCATGCATCCAGGCACACTCATTGCTGGTTACCCAACATTCTCATTATGCCTTATGTGCGTTTCAGTGCCAAATCTTTCTGTGACGAATGTCTCATTTCGCAACCTTTTTCTATAGAACGAATTTGTGAATACAACATTCTACAGTTACATGCACTGAAAATGAGTAAACCAGGAGGTTTCATGTTTGAACATTTATGAAAAACATAACTAAGAGACATAGATCTGGACGTGCGAATAGAGGCTGCGCGGAAGCAATTATTCCTGTAGGGTATCATCAGGGCTCGCCCGCTTCACCAAAGGGTCCGCTGCTGGAACAGGGTCCAGGCTCTAAGGAACGGCTGCGGTGATGACATGCCCGGGTGCCATTCCATCCAGCTCGTCATCCATGTGCTTGTTACAGCCCCCTCTCCTGGTCACATGCTGCGGGCTGCCGCCTACCGATGTATGCTTAGACAACTTGCACAGCTGTCCTCTCTGTTTCAGTGATTGCATCTGCTTGTACAAACCGCAAAAGAAAGAGTTATTTGGCAAAATGCATTTTGGAGAATTGTAGCTGGGATAGCTGGTACATACAGTAATGATTACAAATAAAAATATCACCTTTAGCCTCTCTGGAGAGCCTTGTGAAAATAAAGCATCTCTTGCTGAACTGAAGCTGAAGGTAAAGGCCCAAAATTAGATTTATAATACTGGCCGCAACATCCGGTACCTAGCGGCTCTTTACCTGGGCGAGCTTCCAGTGGTGAAAGCAAGAAATAGATAATTGCGAATAGCAATTTCAAATCACAACAAGAGAATGTCTGCCACGACAAAACAAACTGTTCGTCATGTTTATCATGCCTGTTTATTCTTACCGCGCAAAAAGGAAAAGAAACAAGCTTGAAAAAGCACAGCGATTGTTGGCATTTTTTTGTGAAAGCGTGATATCTCCGTGTCTCACAAACCAGTTTCAACAAGCATTCGCTTTCTACCCCGACCCAAGGAACGCGTCCGCGCAGAGAAATACCCTGACATGACGTAAAAAATGCCATGCTCTTTGTGCGAGGTCCCATTCATTGGCGAGACAAAAAACTGCTGTGGCCTAACTCAGCTGAGCCAGGTTATACGGAGCGGAAGCTAGCTACTGCGGCTTCGTGCCGCTTTCAGTGATAGGGATCTCTAAAAGCAGCCCGGCGTTTCCAAAGCAATGTCGATGAACTCGTCCCGACGACCGGTTCTGGCTCCATATCTCTGCGTTCTCTAGGCTGTTGTGGTTGCACGGGCCTTCCAACGGGCTCTATGTGTATCCACCTCCACTAACCCTTGTGGATAGAGAAGTCAGAGAATAGTGCAGCGAGCACAAACAGAAAAGGTCAGAGAAGAGACGCGCTTGTGGCGGACGCGCGGCACTAGGGCGTGGGTCATTTGATTTATCAGCCCCATAGGGCCAGGTGCCGCAGACCCACCCCGCTGCCCTCGCGTTATCTAGGTGGCGAGCGCTGCCCTTTTATCTAGCAAGAGCTGGTCGCTGGGTGACCTACGCGAGACTAGTGGCGCGCGGAGTGGTGGAAGCGACTGTTGGCGCAGCAGCAGACGTGACTGTGAAAGGCGCAGCTGTGGCGGCGGCGTGCTCCCTTTTAAAGGTCGGTTTAGGAACAGATTTGAACTTGAGCACTGCATGCGAGAAGTGGAGCGAAGCCATAATCAGAGAATCCGACAACAATACAAATGACGTCCGGGCAGTGCATTAGGTAGACAACACCTTCGTCGAACACTGTAAACGCATCGAGCACAGAATCGCCTTGGGAGATGAGCGTGTTGGCCGTGAAACGCAATCCACAATCCGGCCTGTCACATATAATAAAGAGCCTAACTTTAATTTTAAAGGAAAAAGGTGTGAAGAAGACGACGCGAATTAACCGAAGAATAAAGAAGAGGAAGGAGAAGCATTCGGTGAGGTGGAGGGAGAGGCTTGGTGGAGAAGCATTCGGTGAGGTGGAGAGATGATTGTTGGAGAAGAGAAGAAGACGACGACAAGGCATACTTGGACTAACGCCGAGGCTATAAAAGGGGGAGTGAGAGCGAGGCCCGAGTGGGAACACCAGAGAAGCGGAGGCTCCGGCGGGTCAGGGACACATCGGCTGGAAGAGAGCGACGCCGGCTACTGCTCCGGTGAGCTCGCGTTCTACGACTCCGCATCATGGACTCCCTGCCATGCCTGAGCCCGTTCCGGGGAGTCAACGGAGGACGCTACCACCTGCTACGGCCAGGGGTATCTCCAGCGCTGTTGCCACCCACCCGGGTGGTGCCCCCACGCCAACGGCACCGGCATCACCTCCACGGGCGCTTGAACCGGGAGCTTGTACGACGCAGCCAGCGACGCCAGCCCAAGCGCGTCGAACGCCGCCAGCAACGAGAGCCCAACCACGCCGAACGCCGCCTCGACGCCGGCTACGGTATCCATACAACGCTGCAGCCGCACAGAACCAACGAACGCCGACCACGAATAGTAGAACGCTAGTAGTATACGCTGGTAGTAGTGTGCCCGGGTCGTGTGTATTTATAGCCTTTGTGTGTTGTGTTAGTTTTGTGTTCTAGTGTGTGTGTCACGTAGGGCGTAATAAAAGTGCGTTTGCGTGGGTACACCCTTCTCCTAGTCCATTCTTTCAGTCCGAGTGTTCTCCGGAGAGATCCGTGACAATGATAAGTGGCGAGCCTGTGCCGGGATTAATTTCCTTTTTTTCTTTTTGCTTTGTGACGGATTTTTCCGATCTCTCGACGGCAGAAAGCATGGGATTGCAGAAAGGTTAGAGCTGCGCTCAAGCTAGGGTTAAGCAAGGAAGAAGCGATGCCTCCCTGTGACGAGGAGAAAGAAGAGGCAAAAAGGCAGAGAGAGGAAAGGGCGCTAACACGCCCAGACGCTCGTGAAGCAGAATAACGCGAGGCGAAAAGAGCTCGCGAGGCAGTAGAGCGAGAAAAGAGCTCGCGTGGCGGAAGAGCGAGAAGAGAAAAGAGCTCGCGAGGCAGAGAGAAGAGCCCGCGAGGCAGAAGAACAGGAGAAAAGAATGATAGAACGGGAGAAGGAGTTTATTTTGTGGAAAGAGGCGCAATCTTCTATACAGGTCAGAATTTGTCCAAGGAAGCTGATGGCTCCCTTCGATGGCAAAAGAGATGACCTGGACGCATATCTGCAACGATTCGAGCGGATAGCTTTGGGGCAAGGCTGGGAGCGCAGTGAATGGGCCACGGCATTGAGCATGTGTTTAGTCGGAGAGGCGCTGTATATGTTTATAAGGATGCCCGCTGCTGATTCCATGGACTACGAGAAAGTCAAAAAGGCGCTCCTCCAAAGATTCAGGCTTACGGCAGAGGGTTTTCGTTAGAGATTTCGCACCGCGAAACCTGAGGATTCGGATACCGCGAAGCATTTTTCTTGCAGGCTGACCAACTATTTTGACAGGTGGCTTGATATCTCAAATATAGAAAAGAGGTTTGAAGGGATGCGTGACAAGCTGCTCACAGAGCAATTTTTTAGCGTGCTGCAGCTCAAAGCTAGCGCTATTCCTTAAAGAAAGGAAGTTGTGTTCATTGGAAGAGTTCGCAGACACTGCAGACCAATTCCTCGAGGCTCAAGGGCTAAGAAATTTGAGTAAGGCAAAGGAGGAAACCGAAAAGACCCTAGAGACAGATGCGGCAAAACCAACAGTATATGGCGGTGCATCTAAGGCGCCAGTAAGGTGTTTTCTCTGCGGCAAATGGGACACCGTGCAGCTGACTGTCGGACTAGTAGCGCTGCACAAAAAACACAGATTGTATGTCAAGGTTTTAAGAGGAGGGGAAATACTCTGGATCAGTGCCGCTACAGAACGCAGGACCTGGTTGCATGCGTTGTTGACTCAAGGGTAGAACTTGTCACGCCATTCAAAGTTCCACAGCTGAAAGTAGAGCAAACGCCGCTGGAAAATGAGGCAGTGATTGGAACACCCAAGTCGAAAGCACCAATGCCAGTGGTGGTTGGGCAAATAGGAAACCGTCCTATATTGGTGCTTAGAGACAGCGGAGCAAACAGAGTCTTGGTTCGCAGAAGCCTGGTGAAGGACGAGGATCTTAAAGGGGAAGCGTCGGTCGTCACTCTTGTAGATAGCACAGTAAGGTACCTTCCTGAAGCCTGGATTCTAGTGTCCACGCCATATTATACGAGGGAGGTAGTGGCAAAATGCGTAGACCAACCTATCTACGATCTCATCCTGGGAAACGTTACGGGTGCAAGAAGTGTGGAAGACCCCGATCCCCAGAGGAGGATTCTCGACATTGAAGAACATCCAAAGGAGGAAAAGGCCGCGACAGGTCAGACGGGTGCAGTCAGTTTCTCGTCGGCTTTGGAGACAAGAGCTCAAGCGGCAGCCCGAGCAAAGCAGCGTCCGCTCTCTACTCCTGTTACGATGTGCCTGAGCGTAACACCGGAAGAAATTGCAATTAGGCAAAAAGAAGACCTGAGCCTGAAGACCTGCTTCGAAAGAGTCGGGGAAAAGGTGAAAAGAAAGAAGAGTCGGACGTCATTCGAGTATCAATTGGTAAATGGTCTTTTGCACAGGGAATGCAGATTTGGTTCAGGAAGGCGGGCCCAGCAGCTGGTGTTACCAAGAGATAAGCGAGAGACCATGCTATGCTTAGGACATGACGCCATTATGGCCGGACACCATGGTGTTCAAAAACGGTGTCTAAGATCACCGAGGAGTTCTTTTGGCCGGGTGTTCAGAGTGACGTTAAGCGCTTTGTTCGCTCATGTGACGTGTGCCAGCGCACAGTTTCGAAGGGAAGAGTTGGTCCCGTACCTCTGGGCAAGATGCCAGCCATCGACCTACCGTTTCAGCGAGTGGCGATTGACATTCTGGGAACAATCTCTCCAGTATCCGCCAAAGGCAATAGATATGTGCTTATTCTGGTTGACGTGGCCACTCGTTATCCTGACGGACGCTATTCCACTGAGAACTATTGACAGTATCAAGTGGCGGAGGGTCTCGTGGAAATGTTTTCGCGTTATAGGTTCCCGAGGGAAATTTTGAGTGACCGGGGCTCGAACTACACATCGGACTACACATCGGATATGGCTGACGTGGACAACGAGGGCTTCAAACTGGTGAGTCATCGCAAGCAACGAATGGTCGGGATTCAGTTAGTGATTGAGTCCACATAGAAAGGCGTTGATCTAAGAGAGAAGAATCCCATCTTACTTTTCGCGGCCATTCAATCACTGCTGGGATCAGCTCCGATCCGTAGTCAGTTCACCATGCACGGGGCTCTTCAACTGGAAGTCTCGACGGAAGAGCAGGTCTTCAACTGGAAGTCTCGACGGAAGAGCAGGTTGACAAGCTCCTGCAGAGCTCTCAGATTTTTGGCATCAAAGTTAACGTGCGGTTGCCCCATTCCTACATGAAGAACACGTGTTATTAAGGGTGTACCAAAGTGGAATTCAGAACGCGATCTACTCGATTATGCGAAATCACAAGGTGTACTGCACGTGAGACGACTTGTGCGTCGTGTGGAGGCTCCAGGAAAAAAATGGGCTGCGAAATCTACCAACTCTAACGTGTTTACATTCGCTCCCAACTCAGAGCGCCCCAAAAAAATTGATCTGGGATTCACAAAGCACGCAGTTTAAGATTTCACTGAAGCTCCACCACGGTGTTTTAGATGCCAACGGCTTGGTCACGTGGCCACAATATGCACAAAGGATCGACGCTGTAAGCGGTGCGGAGGCGACCACGACTTTGAAACCTGCAAGGCCGAATTTGCTTGCGCCAATTGCGGTGGTGATCATCCAGCGAGTTTCGGAGTCTGCGCCTTCCGTGTGAGCGCTCTGCACCGTCAAATATCCTTTATTGCTGCTCCCGAAACCGAACCGACTGAGACGCCTCTCTCAGGATTAGACGAGTTCCCAGTGTTGGAATCTGATGTTGTTGCGTTACCCAACAATGTCCCTAAGAGACATGAGTCCAGAAAGACGCCAAGGTCCAGTGCGCGCGAGTCTGTAGTTCGACCTCCAGCAAAAAGTGTTCATGTTCCTGAGCGGCCGAATCATAGCCAGACTCGACGGCAAGGGAGACTGTCATATGCACAAGAGACAAAACAAAACAGCTACTGCGGCCAAGAGTGTGTCCCCGTCGGCATCTTTTCTCGATGTTGTGAGTGTGTTGCAGAAAATAAGGAGCTTAAAAGTGAAGGTATGTCTGACCTTCTTCATGATTTGTTTGGGGCCCTGCGTTCACGTGTTCTAGCGATGGCGCCTGGTAACCTGAAGAACTTCCTACAGCTGGTGCTTTCTTTTGAGTCACTCTTTACCACCTTAGCAGCGAACTTCCTTGCCATCTAGTATGGATGGGGTTAAACCTCGTGGATCTAATATGCAGCGAAAAGTGCCGTTTATATTGCAGTGGAACTGCGCTGAGATTTTAAGCCGGTTAGCTGAACTAAAACTATTCTTGAAATAGACTTGTGTTTCAGTATTGGCCCTGTCAGAAGCTGGCCTGCCAAGCGGGAGATGTTTGATTGGATATGTCGCCCATAAAAACTGCAGCATAAAGTCATTTCCTGCAGGAAGTGCCGCGCTTTACATAAGAAGGAAAATTCCACATGTTTCTCTAAGCGTTGCCGATCTTTGCACGGATGACATTGAGGTAGCGGCTGTGAGAGTACAGCTCAGCTCCCGAACCCTTTCTATTGTATCCGTGTACGTATCTCCGCTGAAGAAGGTACCAATGGATTTCTTTCTACAACAGCTGTGGGACCGCTTCCCAGCTCCCCGAATCGTCTGCGGTGATTTCAACGCCCATCATGCCGTCTGGGGTGACAAGAACACGGGTTTTTTCCGGCCTCCAGCCTCAGCGACAACTATAGACGTGACACTGCATACACCTGACGTCCGCATGAGGTGGTCAACAGCGCCTGACCGCATGAGAAGTGATTACTATTCGATTTTTGTGTTTGCTGTCGACTTTCGTGTTCATGGTCCTAAAAATAGCAATGTGGTCAACTGGGACAAGTACAGAGAGCACCTAGAACGTGTTCCTGGTGATGTTGACAAAATTATTTCTAGTAAGCCAGCAGCAACTACGGCGGTCAAGTTACGTGATCATTTTCCGGCCCCGGATTTAAAACTCACGAACCTTTGCGCAGCAAGAAGAAGGGCGGAGCGCCAACTAGTGCGGAGGAAGGACGACAGGCAACTGAAGAACACCTTCAATAGGCTGAATTCTGCCATTAGACGGCACACACGAACAAGCTATACAGGTTGCAATGGACCTCATTCTGCGCTGGTTTGACTGTTTTCTCACCGATGACGAGAATATGGCGAGTTATTGGCAGCCTTGCTGGAGAATATCGCCCTTCGAAGCCTTTTGAAGCTCTTGCAATACGCATGGAAAAACCTATTGCGTTCTTGGCTGAAAAATTTGCAGACGCAATTGTACGTGCTAATTCTGGAATAGATATATGTGCACCACTTGCGTCCTCCAGGTCTATCAGGGACATCCCGTTCTCGCTTCGTGAGCTTCAGACTGCGCTCAGTGGCCTGCGGCGCCGGTGTGCACCAGGTCCCGACGGCATCACCATTCAAATGTTGAATAATCTGCCCTTGCAACTCATAAGCAGGTCCTCAACTTCATCAATCAAATTTGGGAGACTGGCGATGTTCCTCCGTCAAGGAAGGTGGCACATGTAGTTCCAGTACAGAAGCCTGGCAAAGACATGACAGACCTTGCCTCGTATCGCCCTGTGTCCTTGACCTCCTGTGTAGCTAAGTTGATGGAGAAGCTGGTAAATGAACGCTTATTGTGGTAGCTTGAGGACATCAAGGCACTGCAAACATGTATGACAGGATTCCGACGAGTCTTAGTGTCCAAGATAGCGTCCTAGACTTGGTGAGTCACATTGAAAACCAGAGAGTTTTCGGCATTTCCTCCTCAGCCATTTTTCTTGACGTTGCGAAAGCTTACGACAACGTGCTTCAGAGCTCGATTCTAAACCGTTTTCAAGGCATGGGCATACAGGGCCACATGTTAAGATTCATTTAAAAGTTTATAAGTGATCGCGCGGTTCGTGTACGGTTAGGGAGCACGTTAAGCACCGAAAGTGTTCTATCATGAGGTGTGCCTGAAGGAACTGTTCTTTCCCCCATGCTCTTTACCGTCGTAATGCCTGGCCTTCCCGATTCGTTGAAAAAAGGTGCAGGCAAGTGCGTATGTCAATATATGCTGACGACATATGTATTTGGATTACTGGCTAACAACACAAGCGATTAGCCTTGATAGCTCGACAGGCTTTACTTTCGGCACAAGCTTACCTTCATGGAGTGAGATTGTCTCTGTCAGTGGAAAAATCTGGCTTTGTTCTGTTTCTAGGTGTAGGAAGACATCAAGCTCGGTTGAAGATAGACCTCGGTAACTCTTTCATCCGTAAATTCAACCACACGCGTTTCCTGGGCGTCATAATTGACTCCGTCTACAGTGGCGAAAAGCTGTAGACGCGATTGTTTCATCTATATGTCCGCGTCTCAGTGTGATCCATAGAATAGCGCATAAGCAATTGGGAAACCATCCTTCTTCAATGGTCAAACTTCATGAAGCGCTGGTGGTCAGTCGCATAATGTATCAATTACCTTTAATTTCCCCCTCGGCATCACAACTTGAACGTCTCGAAGTTGTTCACAGAAAGGGCCTAAGAAGAGCCATTGGAGTTCCTCAGGCGGCTGCGAATAAGGCAGTACTTCATGAGTCTCTATCGAAACCTCTTAGCCTTATCGCTTCTCAGAGACTAAAAATGCATCTTGGCCGCCTAGGAGACACGGTAGCTGGGCGATCCCTTTTCCAGCGGCTCTGCAAGAGATATGAGTCGAAGGCTTACTTGGAACTCAATACCCTTAGTTCTTTAGGTCTTGATGTCCGAAGGCAAAGGAAACGATTGAAACCCCCTGGTCTTTTCCGACTCTCGAATGTAAGGTCACAATTCCCCATGTGAGCGCAAAGCGCAGCTCTCTTTTGGCAGAAACGCGTTCGCTTGTACTTGAACACATAGAAACAGAGTATGCCCGCCATCTTCAAATTTTCAAGGATGGTTCTCTGGACAGTCATACAAGCTAGCGCAGCGGCTTTTTACATTCCTTCTTTGGACAGTGAGTATCCGTACGCTTTACTGCGGTCGTATACTCCACAACGGCAGAAAGTGTTGCTATTGAGGAGACTTTGCGGAAGTTCGGGTCTTCTCAGGCTCAGCCTGTTGTCATCCTAACTTATTCAAAATTGCCCTTCAGATCTTAGAGCGCAGATTTCCTACTGACGCCTTGTCTATAAGCTCTCTCCGCTTGGTGCAGAATCTGCACAGCAGAGGCTTTACTCTGTATTTCCAATGGGTGCCCTATCACATAGGGGTCAACGGTAATGAGGTGGCAGACAATCTCGCCCATAAAGCTCTCTCAAGGATTCCGTAAAAAAAAGTACCTCAAGGTGGAAAAAGTCTCTACAGGAAAACGGTGCTCGATCCTTGCAGTACACTGTGGAGTGCGCCCCACAAGCCATGTGTGACCAAAGGACTGAGATCTCAGGTGACCCTACTACATCGAATTCGCACGGCCTCTGCTCGCACTCCTGCCTGGATGCATAAGACGGGCATAGCATCCTTTGTTCCTTATCTGGTGTGTGCGGGGATATTGAACATTATATTATGTACTGCCCAGAGTACAACGCGGAAAGGTATGTGATGTTCGCTTCCTTCAAGAAGACAGAAACCCGTTACAGTACAGTTGAGGACATTTTGTACCCGAGTGGAAACGAGACATGCAGAAGGGAGGCTGCACGCCTTGTTTTAACATTTCTGCAGGACACGGATCTTGTTTCTAAATGGTGACAGCAGGAACTGACTATGGACTACTGTGATTGAATGTGTGCGGAGATGGTCTCTTCCGGAGGGGACTACGTTATACTGTGAGTGAATGTGTGTATGTATTGAGGAACTACAAGGGCCTATGTTCTCTTGTGACTGAATATATGCATAGATGGTGAGTTCTGCAGTGGACTGTGATATGGGCTGTGTGGATTTATTGTGTGCATAGATTGTGACTGTGGGAGAGAATGTGTGCTATTATAAGAGACTGTGCGCATAGCGGGGTGCATGCGACAGGGTTTGGGACATTGGTAATATAGAAATAACGCTACGCTGGAGCAATTGCCGGCAGATAAAGCAAGGCTAACCCCACCTGCAGCTTTCAACACCTCAACTCAACCCAACGAAGAGCATATGTACACGGAAAAGCACGAACAGTCTCTCATAGCAAAAATTCGACGAGATGCCGCAATAACGAAACATAGGGCATTTTGCGGGTACAACAGATACGAAGTCCTGAGAGGTATTTGGAATGTAATAATGGTGCAGGCGCTTACTTTCGAGAATGCGGTTCTATGCTTAAGGGCTGAAGTTCAATCGCAATTAGAAGTAAATCAGAGAGCTGTTGAAAGATTAGCACAAGTTTCCAACGGGAAAACCGCAAACGAGGCAGTACAGGGGGATATGGGCTGGGCAACATTCGAAGCACGAGTAGCTCAGAGTAATGTACTATACGAAGAAAGCCTGAGGAACTTGGACAATAACAGGTGGGCAGCTAAGTTATTTAAATGCATACACACAAAGAACTTTGACTCACAGTGGGGGAAACGAACTAGAAAGCTGACCAGTAAGTTTGCCAGACACGAGGAACGTGAAAGAAAGAACATTAAACGACACGTTAAAAACGTCGAAGGTAAAAATTAGATAGATTCAATGAAAAATAAGCATAGTACAGAACTATATCGATAATGAAAAAAGCACATCAGGAAGGAAACGTTTTATGATAACTCAAGAGGCAGTGCCCTCTTCTTTGAAGCTAGGTCAGGGTGCCTTAGAGAGCGCAGCTACAAAAACAAATTTAACGAAGAAGATGCCACATGTGCTGTGTGTGGTATATCTGTGGAAAAAATAAAACACCTCATTCTAAAATATGATGGTGTCCATTACGATGTCGATGCCGGCATAGTCACTCTTCCTGAGGCATTAGGATTCAGAGATAACATAAGTCATATAAATAAATCTGCGCAGGAAATTAGCAAAAAGCAATCTGAGGTTTGGTGCCTCAAAAGCAGAGAGTTGACATAAATTTTAGAGTGTAGGAAGACGTTTATGAAAGAAACTGACGAATTTTCGTAACGAATTACAGCAGTGTTGAACAAAAATAAAGGAGAAAATTTGAGCATGCTGGCAACTAGCACCGCCTTGTTTCAAAGGGGATATTCATATCTTCCATCCATCCACCCGGTAGGAGGACCACGAAATTTTGAAACTTGATGAGTAGTTTCTGCCACAGATGGCACTGTGATTTGAGGGTGATAGCAGACACCCAAGAATTATTGAATCGTTATACGTAAGAGCTGACGCTATTGAAATAGAAGCAGGCTATGCGCCGCGGCAGCTGCGATGAGCACATTGAAAAAGTTCGCGGAAAACCGCGTGTCCGTGGCACTACCGTGTCTGCATCATCTGTACGGCTGCGCACAGCAGGCCGCGGCTCCACTATGGTGGCTAGAAGGATATATAGTTCTGTAGGATATATCCGAAATTTAAAACTTTACATGCACATGAAAGAAAGGTTTTCATACCTGCCAACGTTCCGGTCTGCAACTTTTCGCAACAGCGGATCCGACAAGCAATTAGTACACAACACAGAACAAATGGCCACGGCGGAAATGCATGCAGGCAAGACATGAATAAGAATATCTGCGAATTAGTGCAGATAATAACATTATAGCTAAAAAAGGCCCTAATGACAAAATATAAAAAATGAGAAAAATATATTTTGAGGAATATATATATATATATATATATATATATATATATATATATATATATATATATATATATATATATACAGCCCACCATTGGCATGGTTGTTTTTTCTGGTGCTTTATAAGTAATTTTCTTTAAGCGATAGATTAAGTTAAGTGTTATCCCACTGATCAGCGCTACACATAAAAAAATAAAGAAAACATTCCCCTATGCACCTTTGTTTCGGTGACTGTTGGCTCCCTTCATATGTTTGTCAAAAACGAGTCCCTCTTTTCCTTAATCATGTCTGCTAATTGCTTAACGAGGGTCTCTGTTCTGGCAGTCTTGATGCCATAGGTAGCATAAGAGGGCTCGCGCACAGTTTCCGCCCTCGCCATTAGATGACGTTCCAAGTCACACTCGCGGTAATACAGGACGTGCTACGTCCACCGCTATGGACGAGGGTGGCGCTGGTGAACACTCTCAAGGTTCGCTTACACGCAAAACAAATTACCACGAAAGCAGCGGACTGGACAGCCGTCGCGGTAGCTTAGTTGGTAGAGCACCGGACGCGATTTTCGAAGGTAGTGGGCTCCGATCCCACGGGCGGCATGGTAGTTTTTTCTGCTGATTTTTAAGTAATTTTTAAAACCAATTTAATAAAACTACAAATTAAAAAAAATTAAAAGCAATCACCTATGCACCTTGGTTTCGATGACTGTTGGCTTTCTTAATATGTTTGTCAAACTAACCCCTCATTTCATTTGCCTTGCCTACTAATTGCTCAACAAGGGTCTCGGCTCCGGCAGTATTAATGCCATAGGTAGCATGAGAGGGCTCTAACACTCTTTCCGCCCTCGCCGTTAGATGACGTTCCACGTCACACTCGCGGTATTAAAGGACGCGCTACGTCCACTGCTATGGACGAGGGTGGTGCTGGTGAACACTCTCAAGGTTCGCTTACAAGCAAAATATAAATACCCACGAAAGCAGCAGATTGGACTCCCGTCGCCGTAGACCAGTTGGTAGAGCACCGGACGCGTTATTCGGAGGTCGTGGGTTCGGATCCCACCGGCGGCATGGTTGCTTTTTCTGCTCATTTATAAGTAATTGTCTTTAAACCAATTGATTGGCACTAGAAAAAAAATACAAACATTCCCCTATGCACCTTGGTTTTTGTGACTGTAAGGTTTCTTAATGTGTTTGTGAAACGACTCCCCAATTTATTTGCCTTGCCTGCTAATAGCTTAACGAGGTCTTGGTTATGGTTGTCTTGATGCTATAGGTAGCAAAAGAGGGCTCTCGCACAGTTTCCGCCATCGCCGTTAGATGACGTTCAACGTCACACTCGCGGTGTTACAACCACGCGCTACGTCCACCGCTAGGGACGAGGTTGCCGCTTGTGGACACTCTCAAGGTTCAATTACACGCAAAACAAATACCCACGAAAGCATCAGACTGGATAGCCATCGCCGTAGCTTAGTTGGTAGAGCACCGGACGCGGTATCGGAGGTCGGGGGCCGGATCCCACCGGCGGCATGGTTGTTTTTTCTGCTGATTTTTATGTAAATTTCTTTAAACCAAATGATTGCCACTACAAGTTAAAAAAAATTACAATCTTTCCCCTATGCATCTTGGTTTCGGTGAATGTTGGCTTCCTTAATATGTTTGTCAAACGAGCCCCTCATTTCATTTGCCTTGTCTGCTAATAGCTTAACGGGGGTCTCGGTTCTGGCAGGCTTGATGCCATAGGTAGCATATGAGCGCTCTTTCACAGTTTCCGCCATCGCTGTTAGATGATGTACTACGTCGCACTCGCGTTATTGCACGACATGCTACTTCCACCGCTATGGAAGAGGGTGGCGGTGGTGAACACTGTCAAGGTTCGCATACACGCAAAACATAAATACCCACGAAAGCAGCAGACTGGACAGCCGTAGCCGCAGCTCAGTTGGCAGAGCACCAGACGCAATATTCGGAGGTTGTGGGTTCGGATCCCATCGGCGGCATGGTTGGTTTTTTGCTGATTTATATGTAATTTTATTTAAACCAATTGATTGCCACTACAAATTTAAAAAATTTCAAACATTCCCCTATGCATCTTGGTTTCGGTGTGTCACAGATCTTTCCGGAGAACACTCGAACCCAAAGAATGGTCTAGACGACGGGTGTACAGACACAAATGCACATTTAATACACCCGACGTGGCACACACACTAGAACACAAAACTAACAAAACTAACACAAAGCACAAAGACTATAAATACACACGACCCGGGCACACTGCTACTAGCTTCTACTACTAGTGTTCTACTATTAGCGGTCGGTGTTCGTGCTCACGGTTGGTTCGGTGGGGCTGCGGCGTTGTGTGCATCCAGTAGGCGGCGTCGAGGCGGCGTTCGCTATGTTTGAGCTGGCGGCGTTCGACGCGCTTCGGCTGGCGTCGCTGGCTGCGTCGTACAAGTACCAGGTCCAAGCGCCCGTGGAGGTGATGCCGGTGTTGTTGGCTTTGGGGGCACCACCCGGATGGTTGGCAACAGCGCTAGAGATACCCCTGGCTGTAGCAGGTGTTAGCGTCCTCCGTTGACTCCCCGGAACGGGCTCAGGCACGGCAGGAAGACCACGATGCGGAGTCGTAGAACGCGAGCTCACCGGAGCAGTAGCCGGCGTCGCTCTCTTCCAGCCGATGTGTCCCTGACCTGGCGGAGCCTCCGCTTCTCTGCTGTTCTCTCCAGTGCCTCGCTCTCACTCGCCCTTTTATAGCCTCGGTGTTAGTCCACGTAAGCCTTGCCGTCGTCTTCTTCTCTTCTCCACCAATCATCTCTCTCCACCTCACCGAATGCTTCTTCTTCTTCTTTATTCTTCGGTTAATTCACGTCGGCTCCTTCACACCTTTTTTCCTTTAAAATTTAATTTAGGCTCCTTAATATATGTGACACGGTGCCTGTTGGCTTTCTTAATAAGTTTGTCAAACGAGCCCCTAATTTCATTTGCCTTGTCTGCTAATAGCTTAACGGGAGTCTCGGTTCTGGCAGACTTGTTGTCATAGGTAGCATATAACGGCTCTTTTACAGTATCTGCCATCGCCGTTCGATGACGTACTACCTCACACTCGCGTTATTACAGGACGTGCTACGTCCGCTGCTATGGACGAGGGTGGTGCTGGTAAACCCTCTCAAGGTTCGCTTACACGCAAAACTTAAATACTCACGAAAGCAGCAGCCTGGAAAGCCGGCGCCGTGTCTCAGTTAGTAGAGCATCGGACGTGATATTCTGAGGTCGTGGGTTCAAG